>NW_027185403.1:18534880-19083765 GCF_022577435.1 Embiotoca jacksoni
ACACACACACACACACACACACACCCCCCACACACACACACACACACACACACACACACACACACACACACACACACACACACACACACACGCACACACACACACACACACACACGCACGCACACACAAACACATAGCCACATGTCAAAAGGCACTCCTCTTCCAGCTAATAACATGTCACTGCTGCTGACACTGCACTATCTACTTAACAAACACTGCTTGAAAGTGTGTGTGTGAGTGTGCATGTGGGTGTGCATGTAAGACAGAATGAAAAAGAGAGAAAGAATGACACCGATATACTTTGTGTACATATGTTTGTGTAATTTGACGAGAATGGGCAGAGTGAATTAAGCCGACCATTGTGAGTACACACTGCTTTTATTCCAATCAAAGAGTGCTAATGTCTAAGCTGTTAGTGAGAAGATTCAGTAATTATTTAATTTCTTTGCCAGGCTGTCCTTCCCTCAGACGCCTACTTTAAAAATCTTCTTTGGAATCTGAGGATGTGTTAAGTGACCCATGTATTTGCAAAATTGTAGTCTGAAAGCATGAATGAGCTCAAGTTAATTACTCGCACTGTTGTTATCGATGCATAATTTAACAGAACAATTCTTAAGATGCACTACAGGTTAATTTTGTGTAGTGACAAGCAAAGATGAATCAATTGAGATTAAAGAAGTCCGCAGCCTAGAAATTGATGTAGGGGATGTACGTAAACTGCCTGTGGACACATTTTAAACGCATAATCCTCAAATGTTTTCACCTGTTGTTCAAGTACACATGAACAAATATGCAAATGCATGACCATGCAGGCAATGAAACCTTAAACTGTGTATACATGTGAAAGTAGTCACCAGTTCTAAAAAGTGAAGCCTATGCAAAAGTGCCTGAATGTGCAATGCCACCGAGTGCCACAAGGAGCTGGCTCCAAAACACCTCTGGCTCCAACAGAGCCCCATTCTAGTAGTGTCAACTTCTCCAATGACATACTGAGTTGTTATATTTTTTTCCACAAGTCATAATGGTGTTATATTAGTGGTCCTTTCCACAAAAAAAAGTTCCATAATCAATTAGATATAAGGTTCAGGTTCTCAGAAAAAAACTTTTTACTCAGCAGCTAATCCAAATGGTCACTTCTGGCTCCAAAAAAACCCCACAATGGTGATGGCTAAAATGCCAGACTCAAGACTTCAAAACCACACAAGCCAGTTGCCGCTTGTATAAAACCTACATTCCTGTCAATAGTTTCATACTATTCTACGGATTTCCAGGTTGTGGTGGCACAAAGAAGTTTGGTATTGTGCCAAGAGAGAAAGCTTCTGAACACAAATGTAAAGATTATACACATTAAATTGATCACAAAATTGATTTTGCGAGTGTTTTATGAGGAAGAAAATTGATTTTCGTGTCTGTTAGACCTTTGTTTCGTTATTAGAAAACTCTATAGAACACCTGTAAGTTTTAAATATGTCTGTCTGTGAAACGTTTGTCTTGTGACAGATTTGTCCCATCAGCCCTCACCAGGCCAAAAACACACAATAGAGAATTCCGTAGCTGTATTTTGAATGGCATTGGCATATGCATTGTTTGAAAGCACAAAACCTCATAAAGCAAACACTGCAAATCAGTTGAAAATACCAGTTCCACAGAAACAATATTTCCTTACTTGTGCACATACACAGGAAAACAGTACATCCATCGTCTATAGTGGCACATACTTACTGAATCAATATTTGCTGCATAGTATTTTCACATAAAGAGTCCAATGAAGAAAACGCTACCAACCGTTTACTGTTTTTGAGTAGTAAATTATAGTTACAGTAAATGTTAAGCAGAAAAGGAATAAGGATAAATATGTACAAATACAGTGCAAAAAAAATAGCTAATTATGATGAAAGGACATAACAAAACGATGCTCAACAACCAGCAAAAACGTAATTATTGACAGAAAAAAATGTCATTTATAGATATGAAAAAAACATAGTGATTCCCACGACCCAAAACAGCAGCATTTAAACCCAAGGGAATATTTGGTTTATCTATTGTAGCAGCAGACCGACATGACTTTATATCATAATCAATAACTAAACTTTATAGGCATTAATTAACAAGCATATTTTGGAAAAAAAGCACCTCCAGACTTATTTGGAGACTTACAGTACTTCAATAGGTTTCTACACATATTTGCAGTTCCAAGTCTTTTATTTGCTTTGTGTGCCATGGATAAGCCTGTTTTCAACAAAGGGATGCACAACCCAAAAATACATATAAAATCGAACCTGTTTTGGATGAAGTTGAGATGAGTTCATTATCTCTACTTGTGTGAAAAGTTACAGTCAAATTAAAATGCCCTCACCAAAGAAATACAATGTCGCTCTCTAGTCAAGGCTGCTGCCTTTTTTCCTTTCGGTGATTCTGTGTGTGTGTTTGTGTTTGTGGCACATCAAAGTTACCACTAGCAGAGAATATTGAGTCACACAGGTATATGTATATACAGATGCAAATGAAAGAAAAACCAACTGCTGTCATCATTACACACACACACACACACACACACACACACACACACACACACATACACTCGCAGTGTTTTTGAGGCTGTTGTGCATGTAGCTCATGGCTGTGACAGATGGTCTGAATGATGCAGCTGAGGTGAAACTGACATTTACTGAGAGGCAGTAAGCTTTTCTAATCCTTAAATTCCTGGCTGTTGTTCCGTCTTTTTCTGTTTTCTCTTACTATCTGTTTCCACCTCTCCTCTCCATCAATCGCTTAGTCCGGTTCCACCTGATTATTGCTCAAAACTTCATTCTTTTCTGTGATGACAGTCACTCTGAGGGGCAGACTAATCAGAGACCGGTTTTGTACAATGAAGTAAAAGTAATTCCAGAGATGGTGACAGCAGAGTTTTGATGCATAACATACATTGTTAAAGGCTTCTCCAATTGTTTCAAAATGAACTCAAGGTCTGCAACAACTGGAGACCATCCTCAATGGCCAGACCCGCACACTTTATTTACTCAATGAATTTAGGTACGATAATACAAGGCTATCAATCGCGGCCTTCTTCAGCACTGTAATGTTTACACTGGGATTTCATTTTTTGTTTCATACTGCAAAAAGAGAACTTTATTAGGAACATCTGCAGACCTGCGTATTCATGCAATTATTCAATCAGCTAGCTGTGTGGCAGCCGTGCATTAATTATTTTTTTTTTAATTTAATTTTATAGTGCTCTATTAATCCCCGAGGGGAAATTTCTTCGCTACAGCAGGGGGGCTCTCAGGGGGGGAGCTGCTGCAACAAGCTGCCACTCGCGTGGCGCCAGGTAACCTGACCTGAGGTGCATGTTTTTGGATGGTGGGAGGAAGCCGGAGAACCCGGAGAGAACCCACGCAAGCACAGGGAGAACATGCAAACTCCATAAGAACATGCAAACTCCAAATAAAAATACATTTAAATAAATTATTTAAATAAAATCATGCATATTTTATGCCATTAACATTGACATTAAATATCTGAATGCGGAGGAAATTTTATCTTAATGACATTGATCGAGGCATTATAGTTGGTGGCAGACGGGCTGTTGAGTATTTCTGAAAATGTTGATCTACTGGTATTTTCATCACAAAATGCTCTAAAGTTTATTCCAAATTCAGGGAAAAAATTAGAACACCAACAAAAAACTAGAACTGCTGCCACACAGGTGTGTGCCTCCATCAACTGTTAGTTGCAGTTTACATTCAGGTCCGTCCTGAGTCAGTGTGGACTTGGAAAATAATCCAAAACAGACTAAATAAAATTATTCTGATAGAATACAAAGTTGTTGCCATAACAGTAGACAATGCTTAATATATAGATGTTGCTGATGTGGATGCTCAAACAGATCTTCAACCAGACAGCACAAAAGATCTTTACAATCATCACAGTATCAAGATGGAAACCCACGATTATTGTCAACAATTCAATATTAGACTAAATGTGAAATATGGTCATAATCTCCCCTTCTGTTTCTGAGTTATGATGTCACAGAAAATGACCTTTGACTTTTGATATATAAAATACATTTATTAATGGCATATCCTCATTGTATCCTATTTGACGTTTGTGGGAAGATTTTGTGATAATTGGCCTATTAATTGTTGAGATTGAATAGCATTGTTACCTCAGAGCGAGGAGGTTCTGGGTACAATTCCCGGCCTGGGGCCTTTCTATATGGAGCATGTTCTCCCTGCACCTGCGTGGGTTTTCTCCGGGTACTCCAGCTTCCTCTCATCTCCAAAGACATGCATGTCATGTTAAGAAGAACTTCCATTCCAGAGTTTCTGAGACCAAAATTCTCCTCTGACACTGAACCGCACTTAGAACATGGAAATGTGGTGTATAGGTCAAATGTGTCAGAGTTCAAAAACAAAGATATTCTGGAAAAGCTAGCTAAAGAAATATTAAAGTACAAAGATTACTTGACAGATGCTAACTTCCGATCTCACATTTGCAATGGTTCAATAGAAGGTAATATTCATTATGGCTGTTTAAAAAGAGCTAGCCAAGTTTTAATACCAGAGGTAAACTCTTGATGGCTTTTGCATTGCTTATCTCATGTTTTAAAGAAAAGATGTACCATGTTGTATGTTAGCATTGGTGTGGTTAATGTTACAGAAGGCTTAAAAACAGATCAAAGACCAGAATTTACTCATTTTATGGGTTTTTTCTCAAGTGCTGATGTGTGATACACATACCAGCTAGCTCTACTGACTGCAAATGTCAGGTTTTATTTATGTATTTTTGTTTTATTTTGTAATACATAACAGAAGGAAATGCATATTTTAAAAACATCACAATAAAGATGGTCTTTTGAGGAGACTACCTGTATTTGTTTATTGTAAGTAAAAACATTTTTATAAAAACAAAAGAATGTTAGTTTCACCTTAAGTGAAAATCCTGCTTTTATAATACAGAAGATACAGTCTCTGTTAATAGTAAAATGTAGGGGGTAAAAAAACAAAATATTATTGTATTGACCTAAATTAAGTCACATTTTGCTTGTGACAAAAGAAAATGTATGTACTTAAGATAAAGTTAAATTATAGTTTGTACTCAATACAAAATTTGACTTGAGAAAAACTAATACATTTGCTTGTAACAAAATTAGAGTATTTTTTATTAGTTCATTCTAAAGTAAAAACTTTACTTAGATGTAATTGTAAATATTACTTGTTTCTAAAGTGAAACTATTGAGGTGTAACAAAATTAAATATGGTCAATGGTCTTTATATTAAATCATAATTTTTACTTTGAATGAAAGTACATTTTTTTGTCTTGGGTAAAATAAACATTTTTGATTGATATTAAATTTAAAAAAAATTAGTTTTAGCAAATCATTAATATAATTTGAGAAAAACGAATACATTTAGCTGTAACAAATTAGAGCATTTTTTTTTTTTTTTTTTAAAGTTGGTCCAAAGTATGATTTTGTTCAGTGTACAGCTTTTTGTGGCCTACTATCTAATTAATTATGGAATTATTTTCAGATGGTACTACAGAGAACTGATCAGAAGGCGTATATTTAGCTAATTACACCATAATACCTAGTGGAAAAACAAATGTTTGTGTAGTGACCAACCTTGAGGCTGATCATGATTTGCGGAATGCTTATTTTCAGAGGAATATGGAATTCACACCAGCAGGTGAATAAAAGGATTTAAAAAAAAAAAAAAAAAAATCTAATTTCTCTGTCTTTCTTTCCTTAACTTGAAAAGAAAGACAGAGAAATTAGATGGACTGTATGAAACACTCGTTAGAGCATAGGATATTTGCTTTGGCTTGTCACTCTCCTCTTCGTCCATCTTTGTTTATCTTGTACTGATGATGTAATGAATTCTAAGTCTTACACAAATATATGAAGAACAGTGAATATCGATGTTGCAATTGATCTAATTTCAAATATCTAATTTTAAAGAGGCAAAGAAAGCAAATCACAAAAGTCAAGTGATCTCTGCTTTACTTCATCAGTTCCCAACCCTGAATCTTTTTTAAACCTTACTCTGCCATTCAGAATGCCAAATTCAACCCTTTTGTAAACCTCTGTAATGCTTACTGGAAGTGAATGTTAAGCCAATTCTAATGTGAAATCCAAAGTAAATAAAAAAACAAAAACAAAGCATTTTCTCCACTGAGATTAGCCAATTCAATTTGTGTAATGGCCAAAATAAGAGAAAGGACAGAGGAAATTAACTTTTGAGGGGAATTAAGTCTGTGATTAGTAAAACAAATAGGGCGCATTGTACAACCAACTCTGCTCTGTATTTCTGAGTGAACCAGCAAGAAACCTCAGTGCGTAGTGATGAAAAAAAGTCAGAGAACTGACCTATTTAATGAATTTAAGTTTTTTTTTAAAAACCTTAAATGGAGATTATTTCAGATTTTTGACAGACTCCATATCTTATTATTCAATGATGAATCTGTGCATCTGTTAATATACAGTCAACAAATTAAGTACATTTTGTACAGTATACAGTGTGTGATGTATAGACTAACCTACTAGCTGATTTATGTCTATGAAAGGAAAGTTATTTGGATCCATTATTGTCAACAATCCACCCTTGCACCACATGATGGAAAGAAAGAAAGAAAGAAAGAAAGAAAGAAAGAAAGAAAGAAAGAAAGAAAGAAAGAAAGAAAGAAAGAAAGAAAGAAAGAAAGAAAGAATGGAAGAAAGAAAGAAAGAAAGTTGATTATCTTTTCCGATTCCTATTTTTTCCCATTTTCACCAGATTTTCCTATTTATTTTTGGTAGCATGTGGACCTCATTAAATACATATTTTAACGCAGATATGCAACACTTTCATATAGCTTTAAATATAGCTATGATAATATACAGCATGTTTAACGTTTAATGCTAAATGCTAACATATGTTGTTACAGCAGTACAAGTGGCTCACTGTAAAAATGTCAGTCAGACAACAATATGTATCTCAAAGTGTGTTAAAAGTGTGGGTTGTTTTGTCTATCAAAAGTCTTGCCTTAAAGTGAAAATTGCTTGATTAAGTAAAGAAGTCAGCTATATATCATTATTTTGGGCGTAAATCATGACCTACTGTATATTTCAGTAGCATTTTGGGATATATACTTTAAGCATTTAACATGTTTTACAGGACCTTCTGATCATATTTCTTGGGAAAAGCTGTTTAGAGGTCAAATCCTTTGTTGTAAATACATTACGTTACATTACATTATGTGCAGGCAGAGAAGGTGAGATGCACAGCAGTAATGGCAGCCTGGTCACTTTGGCTTTGAACTGGCTTTGTCTACCAAAACATTTATATAGACACATTTAGCAAGCATGCCCTGTCTCCAGTTCCTATAGGAATATTTTGATCATCATCATTAAGCTCTCTGAAATCTGAAATTACAAGGTTGAAGTACTTAAAGAAAATATTCTTCATTTCGTAGAATATTTTGCATTGTATGGGGAAGCACATGTCGGTCTCAACTTCACCTGTCAGGCAGTGACTACATTTTTTGTATTTTGATTACCATGATTTTTTTGGGACTTCCTTTTTCAATTTCCAATGACTGATCTCTGTCTCTCTGTTTGCTGTTGTATCTGTAAGAATTTTAGGAAATAAGGGTAGAAGAAAGGATGGATCGCTGTATTTTCCTTTCTTTACCTCTGTTGTTGTTTTCTTTAGTAGTATTTTTTTGTATTATGTATATTTCTTGCCTATTTTCTCCCCTTTGTTGACTTTCATGCTCTCTGTTTCTCCCGTTATCCTCCCCTCCTGTTTTTTCTCTCTCTGTGTAATTGTGTCCGACATAATGACTCTTCACTTGCTTATGGACACGCACTTACGCGCATGCACACACACACACACACACACACACGCACACACGCACACGCACACACATCTCCACATCTGCATAGCTCTTTTGGACAGAACCCTGTGACAATGCAAGGATATTTATCAGAAATGAAAAATATAGAAAAAAATCCTGAGGTAGTGGGCACCTGAGAGATGGGATTGGTTGCTTGGAGAGGTTGAAAGCAGCAGACAATGTGCCCAATTTAAATGAAAAATGATTTGTTTTTTACTTCTCTTCCCCTCTTCACCTTTTCAGCTTTCGTGCTGCACAATTCTCTGGTCACCAAGCTGAAGTAATTCATTCTGTGCTCCTCAAGGCTTTTTAATGCATTAGTGAGTGTGATCAACAGCTTGGAAATTCTAAAGTCCTGATACCTGAGCCCTCATCACTGATTTTATTTGTAGTTTTTATTTTTTTTATATCCAGGTTCCAGACGAAAGTCACTTAGATTTTCAGTCTCGGAGGCATTGCTCTTTTACTTGTTCAGACAGGATTTCAGTTATTTCATTTTACTGCAGTGACAGCCTCAAACAGGCCTATATAAGTGTGTTGTGCCTTAACTTTTTTATCATTTGCCAATCATCTTTTAAAACATTGAAATACTGAAATTGTGTAATGTTCATTCCTTGACCTTAAGAAAAAAAATCTCCCACCCAGTGAATTCATTAAAGTGCATCTCATTATGACACATAAAATCCCCATAAGCCAAATACACGAATGCCTACTAGGACTGCATACCCAACTTTGACACTTTAATACCACTGAATGAATTGCTTCTGCACTATCTAGTATAAAAAAAAAGAAAACCCGTGTCCTTCAGTACCCAATTTTTGATACATAGGTTTCATCAAAAATAACGCCTTTAAAAATTAAAAAAAAAAAAAAAAGCATTTGCTACATTTACACTGGAGTAAATATCATCACAGCCAGCCAGAGGGTTTCTTAATCCCACATCAGAATGCCATATTTCACTTTGTTTTAAATAGTCTTTGGAAACATACCCTTTCTAAGTCGATCTTTGCGCAGCCAGGTAGCAAAGCATCCAGCAATAGCATGAAAGGCATTTAGGGAGTATAGTTATAATGAGCGTCTGGCAATAGCTTGTGAGCCATTGAGGGGACATAGAGGACATTCGTAAATTGCAGCATTTACTGGCATGTGAGGCATTTAGTGGACATCTGTTACTCACACCCGCTAAACAGCATTACAACTAAAGATTTGTACCATATAATGTAATTAAAAACATTTTTTAAATGGGTTGTAAAAAGAAATTGGTGTTGAAAAATGTATCATTCAGGAACCAGAATCAAAGTAAAAGTACTCTTCCTGGTATTGAGAATTTCTAAAAGATATTCAGCCTTCATGCCTACTAATTATCTAAATGTACAAAATGTGGCTGATGACAAATATGTGCCCGGAGCATTTGTCTGTTGTTTAATAATGATGAGATACTTCTAGTTTATGTGGCCACAGTTTTCCATATACTCTTAAGATGGTGAAATCATTTAACTTGTGCGATTACCTGGAAATAATCATACCGCCTGTCCTTTTGGCAGTGATATCTGTGTGTGTGTGTGTGTGTGTGTGTGTGTGTGTGTGTGTGTGTGTGTGTGTGTGTGTGTGTGTGTGTGTGTGTGTGTGTGTGTGTGTGTGTGTGTGTGTGTGTGTGTGTGTATGGATAATATTGGAACAGGAAGTCACCAAATTAATACAATTTTGGCTGCCCGGCCAGACAGGCAGAAGCTAACGCAGCCTTGTGAACACCAATATGTTCACCTGGACCAGTAATTACTGTAACTCTCATATTTTTTAGGTGAAAGATGGGATAAAACTTAAAGGTTCAGTGAGAGGGGAGGAAATGTAAAACTTCTTTTCTACTGACACACTGGAAGGGGAGAGAGAAATGTTAGCTCTCTAGCTTCAACATGATACAGAATTCCCCAAGTGTTAATAATGCTTGGTATATATAAATTCAAGTTTCATCAGACGAGTCAAAAAGTCTATTTAATCAGGAAAGTGATGTGACATGCAAAACTCATGGACTTGGTGGGTGTCACAGGAGCAGATGGTACTTTTTTAAACGGCTGTGCATACAATACAAGATTATTGAACTCTATCTGATGTCTCTGGTAAAACAGCAGAATGTTGAGTCACATAAAGCTAGTCAGATGTGTCGTGGTGTGTGTGTGTGGTAGATAGTTGTGCATAATGACACTGCACACATCTCAAATCAGAAGCTGCAGATTTATCAACATATATGTTTTGCTCTCTGCAGATTGCTGCAGCAATTTAATGAACTGAAGTAGGAAGCTTTTATACAGCTTTTGTCCAGCTGCGGGCAACAGGCACTTTGACAATCTCCCATATTCACTGATAAATGCAGACAGATTTATCCTGGTCCTGTTTTAACCACATGAAACCACATTTATAATGTGGATTTAAATTGCCCTGAATTAAATTAGTTTATCTATATTTTAAGCATTACTGTGTTGTTTGCTTCAAGTATTTTGTCTTGTTGACAAAATCATCCGATCGCCAGCAGACTCACAGCAGCAACTGACAGACATGGATCTGAGACATCTTTTCACATTCTTATGTGTGACTTTACACCAAAATGGCAACAATTCACTTTCAGTGCATTTTCTGAATGAACCTCCCACCTGTTTGTTCCTCTCCTTCTACTTCTACTTGGTCACAGTGCTGCCACAAAAATACAGCCCGACATAATCGGCTTTTTTTTGTGTAAATAATTTAATATTTATTTTTGCTAAAATGACCTTTTTATCACTGTTAGTAATGAGCTAACACTCTAAGCAGTAATGTTAGGCATTAAGGCTGAATATCTTATCATGTTTTCCTCAAACTAAACAGGATAAAAATAACATGTCTTGTTTCTGACTTCAGATGTAACATGTTGTATGTTTTTCTTCATTTTCTTAATTTCATACATTTTGCTTTGTCGTGTTCCATTTTATACCCCTCTGCTTCAATCATCTCTGTATTTCCATCTCTCACCTCATCCCGTGTTCTTTGAATTTTTTCTCAGTAACGAATTTGGACACTTATAATGCAGGGATTCAAAGAGACAAGACTACCAACATCTAAATAAAAAACTTTACTTGTAAACAACATCAAAGTTTAGATTTTTCTGATAGAGATGGATGTCTGTTTCCATCAGGTTTTACCATCTCATCTTTTTTGTCTCTTGTCTCATCTAATAAACCTCGTGAAAATGTCAAATCTTAAAACAACTTAAAAAAAAACTATTAAAATTCACACAATACAGGATAAAAGTAAGTTTTGAAAGCTGTTGCACAGATGATGTGATTTTGACTATGTTTACTTGTAATGCCTAGAAAGACCTCTGACATTTTGTTGAGTTTTATTCTTAAATTTGACTTCTTTAAACTAAATAAAAACTGACATTTTGCAGCGAAGACTGGATGACCCGGTTATTAACAGATGCCTTGTCTGGATCACAGACTTTCCGTTCAGCTGAGCACAGCGATTATTTTTCAGTGGCTCAATAGTATGTCAGAACAGAGCCTTGTTAGCGCAGGAAGCGCCACAGGGATGCCTGTTATCCACACATTTATTTTCACTGTAGCTTAATGAACTCTGGATCCAAAGTCCAAGCGAAGTCTTTTTAAATAAGCTGATGGCATGGCTTCAATGGTCCATTTACAAAAAGGATAATATGCGTGAAACTGTGATATAAAACTTGCCGGGACGCCAATGAATACATTTTACCTCCTGTCTGAAAGCTATAATACCACCTAGCTACAATGTGACCATGATTAGCTCAGTACAGATACAATTTCTAATGATAAATGCTATTAAGGCATATAAATGTCTTAACCGCTCTCTATTCCCATCAAGGACTACTTTTTCACTGCCATTTACCCCCTGACAAAGAGAACAATCACACTGAAAATGTATCCAACCTTAAAAAACATTTTCCCAGATATGATGTCCTTTTTCTCAGCCTTGTGTATCAGAATCACCTTCAGGCAAATGGAAAGCGAATTGCAGATGCAGTTGACTTACACCTAAGAATGCCAACCGCTCTGGTACAGTATTTATCTTTTGTACTATTTCCTACTGGCGCCACAAAATGACGACTGCTGAAGACACCCACAGTTCAGCAGTATGTGAACCCCTAAATGCCACATGAGGAAAACTACAGTTTATTTCCCTGATGAGAAGCTGTTACACTTACGTCAGCTTGTCTGACTCACTGACCCTGGGTGTCTGATAGTAAAGCAAGATGAAGCGATGCTCTGAGAGACAGAGAGCTGGGTCAAAAAAGTGAGGGATGGAGGGAGGGATTGAATAAAGAGAAGGAAAGATAATGCTAGAGATGTGTGCACTGCCTTGCTTGTGATGTATCTCTCTCCATGTCTATCTAACTCCCTGGTTTTCTTTTTTCTCTTCATGGTGAAGGGCAGAGAACGGACGGGGCTGCTGTCAGGTCAGGACCTCCCAGCCTGGGACAGCCTCCCACTAATTTCCCCTCCTCTCCAGCCTGAGTATCATACTGACACAGAGCAGGTTTTCATCCAACAGCCGGGCACACTTGAAGTGAGCGCTGACACTGCAAAGACATTTTCTTACACTCAAATACACCCAGGAAATACTGTGCAACACACACCAATAACAGAGGTGGTGAGCAGTCATTCTGACAAGCTGCAGTGGACAGATATGCCAGTACATCTGTGCCTGTATTTATCACCAACAACTTTTTTACCCAAAACACGGTGTTCCTTTTTTTCAATATCAGATATTTATTTTTCTAAATGTGCTTTTAAACACCCTGGAAATGCCAATTCATTACAATATCTTTTACAGAAATACACTTGGATGAAAGCCCCAACAGAGTGCAGGGTGTGGTATCATATTGCTGCTAAGA
Source organism: Embiotoca jacksoni (assembly GCF_022577435.1). Lineage (NCBI taxonomy): Eukaryota > Metazoa > Chordata > Actinopteri > Embiotocidae > Embiotoca > Embiotoca jacksoni. Next base: position 18,547,653 of record NW_027185403.1, read on the forward strand.
AATACAGCACAGATTGAGTCATTAAAACACCTGTGTAAATTAGTTGAGGGGCTAGGCTGCAGGGAATGTATTTACTTTGCAATAACGTCAACAAAAAGGGAGAATCAGCAAAAAGCAAGGGGAATGATTGTACTGGCATTTACAGTACCTCTTTCTCGATAAACAACTGATACATTTTAGCTATGTCTTTCATAGGCATTACATTGATATTGGACAATTCTGCAGATCATGGTTATTGTCCAGTGCCAGAAGAAGTCTATGTGCCGATTATGAAAGTAGGAACAGAGTTTGTGTGTGTGAAGCACATCCAACCTCCACACTCGGGAGTGGTGTTTTTTTGTCTGTATTATAAACCACTAAGGCTGGATTAACCGCCACTCTACCGTACACTATTGCACACAGCTTTAGTGTTTGCTGTGATTATAGTCTGGAAACTCTGTTCACATTAAGGTTTGCTCTGCCACTTTTAAGGGCGGATTGATCAGCAACCATAAGTCATATGGTGGTCAGTGATGACTGGTTAAAAGCTGATCCAATAATTTGGAGAAAATAATTGCTGTTGAGCCCCTGTTGCAGCCAAGTATCTATCATGCACACATCATAGGCAAAGACCCCAAAGCCAATTAGCATTCCAAATTACCTGCTTCACAATTTCTCAATCTATTTGAGAATATTGACACACCATTGATACTGGTGCATTACTTATTTTGCCAATTATCATTGAGGCAAAGCCACAGGATTAGCTGATAATGGACACCACTTGATTAGCACTGGTAAATTCCAAAACAGATTTACAAGCTATCAAATAATCAAAAAACAGTGGAAACATTAATGCGTAGCTAATTTAGCTTTAACAATGACTGTCTTTTCTGTTAGCCAAACTGTAAAAGTTGTACATAAATAGCTACTTTGGAAATAACTATTTAACATTAGAAGGATTTATAGTCAACCTCATTAGTGATTTCACAGAATTATCTTCTATCAATGTTCTGTCTGGTGATTGGGCACCACAGATGCGGCACCCCACCATGCCTTTGACAGTTTCTGAATGGGAATCTATTTGTCGATTACATTGTTGTATTTTATGGAGCCAACACCTTATAGCCCGCAGTTGTATTGCACTTGAAAGCAGTTCGAATTAGCTTCACTTTTCAGAACCACAGAATACGTCCATTTTTATATACAGTCTGTGGTTCCAAAAGAACAGGCTTTGGTATACAGTTTAACTATCGTAGTTCTTTATTTGTCAATCTGGTTCCAACCACATTTTACTATGTGTCTAAAAATGCAACTTCAGACACCTTTTTACAAGCAGTCTTTTAAATCTATTTTATGGCACATGATGTGAATGGAGCTGTGAGCTTTTTCAAATGCCTCTAAGTACACAGCAGTACTGTGACTGAAGGGATTTAGTGTAGACACTGATGGACAACTGACGGCTGCTGCTTTTGTGTTGCTGAGAAAAGGTGTTACTCTGTTTTCTTTGCTTCCTTTATTTTCTTCAGGTGATTCTCATGAAGCAGCAAAAAAAAAATCATCAGTTTCATTGGTGTTGAGGCTGGAGTAGAAAAAGCTGTAGCAAATTAATGATTGACTTTAGGAGAGCCATTGTTGACAGCAGACTTGACACTACAAGTTTTTTTACACAGACTTACGCATTGTGATTAATTTGTTAATTCAATTAGAGGCTCATTCATGCATGATTGAAAAACAAAGTGCAACTTAGGTATCAGTCATCACAAGGTCAACTCAATCTGTTGGGTCATTTATTGATGCATGCTGTCCATACCTTCATTTCCTCATCATCCATTAAACTTTGCATTGCTGTTTATTTGTCAGTCTATCATCCATCATTGTTGTTCATTCACCCAGAATAAAGTCATACAGACACCAGATCGGTCACCCATTCATCAGTTAGCCAGTCAATTAGCCATCCATCCATCCAGTTGGTGAGTGCAGTCTGGTTGAAGCAACTACTCAGATCAAGTCTTGTGAGTAATGAAGAGGAAGAGACAGATTCGCAGAAAACCATGGAGTCATGACCCATATACTGTATCATCACTCTCTGACTCACTTTATGGCTCCTTCCGAATGTCTGTCTCTACTGGCCTGCCACTCTTCATTCTCAGCTCGCACGATTTAGGTCCTTGCCTCATTTTTGCACAGAGAGCAGACTTCATCCTCTCCAGGGACACAAATTACTCCAGATAACTGTGGTTTCTTGTCCTCTTTCTTTGTCTAGGGTTCATCTACAGATGTCTTGACATCAGTCATGAGAGATGAGGAGAGTAAAACTCATCAGTTTCAATTCTAAGATTATGTGTTTTTAGAATATTGGTTTCAAATTTGGATTTCAAGTCTTCCAGTCTAGTTTTGTCCATTAGTAATGCACGATTTTAAATAACACTTAAAACAGGAGGCTGCAAAACTCATTTGGCCATGCACCACTATCTATCAAATCAAATTTCCCAAATATCACTTCCCACTGTAGATACCAACATTTTGTTCATAAAATAAATTTCACTGATTTAACCATGCGAGATCCTCAAAAAGGTTACATAACAACAACATAAGGCTACTGTTTCAATACAAATACATTAACATCTACTGATAGAAAAGGAACCACTTGGCAGCACAACCGCAGACTCTGACTCCTCTTTACCATTTAAAGGTTTGTCTGACATGTCAAGTCCAACATTTTCACTTTCCTTTTGACTGTTGTTTGGAACTTGTAGCTTTTTCAAAATTCAACTTATCACAGTTGCTCAAAATCCCCAAAAATGACTGAAGAGTCCAAACCCAACTGTGTCAAGCTAAGCACAGGTACATTTTATTCCTAAAACATTGAATTGACCAACACCAAATTTTTACATCATTTTGATGTTAGGTAGGTGTGTAATTATTGTTGTTTGTAATAAAAGTAAATCAATAAACATTTCTTTGGGGGATTTTGGCTAATTCAGTTGCAATTGTTCGGCTTTTAAGGAATGTTCTTTTGTACCATACATTTGGGAATGACTGCTCTAAAATCTTTTAAGTTTTGAAATTTAAAGAAAATAAAGCCTCTATAAAAAGTGATGCGCCTCCATTTAGGGGAGACTACTCTCTTTGAAATTGACTTGCAACATTGTGTCTCTACGCATGAGTTGCACCTCCTCTGTGTCACTCTTCATGTGTTCAGTGGCAACCTCAAATGGCAGCACAGTACTACTAGAGTAAAGCATAATGCTATGGTACAGTATTGTATGACAGTTGAACCTAAGCATTAAAGCATTAAAATAAAAGCATTAAAAAGAGAAGTAATACAGTATGTATACATGAAATGTGTTCCCTGTGAGGGCTCTCATGGTCCCCTGTGTTCAATATTGTAGGCCGGTGAGAAGAATGAGTGAGGAACACAGCAGCACTGCTGGCTGATGAAAAAGGCTCTCGACTTGGGTAGGTGCCTCATCGAGGTACAGTCGAGTGCATATGTTCTTCTAGAACTACACTTGGATAGTTGAAAAAGCCTGGCTTTGGTTATACAACTACAACACTTCTCCAGTGAACAGCAGTCAAACTGGGGGCTAAATCTGGCATTCGCTGCTTGTGTAAAAAAAAAAGGACAGAAAGAAACACCGCTGGCCTGAAGAAACATTTGCTTCCAGTTTTCCTCCACCCAACCATCCACCATGAATAGAGAGCAGACTTTAGAGAAGTATATTTTTATACCACATGTCTACCAACTTTCCCGCTTTCGTGCACCTTTTAGTTGTTCCTGTAGCATCTGTATCTCTGTGCAGACCAAACACACATGCTAAAATCAATCTACTTCCAGACTTTTACTACCACTTCCATACAGTTAATGAAGCTGTTTAATCATACTTTTGCAGTGAAGAGAAGTCTGAGCCTTAAATTGAAGATCTGTCAATCAGTCTACATTCTACTCCTGACTTCTACAATTAAGAAAAACTCAAATCCTGCTAATATTTGTTATGACATTACTAATAATGTAACATGTGCAGGATTAGTCCATGGATGAGTACAGAAGCCATGGTTAGTTCAGACATGCATGTGATAACAGCAGCACAGAGAGGAGTAAAGGCTGTAGAAACCTTTAAACAGCAAAGATTCCAGCTAAGTTGGGAAATTGACTTGAGAAGAGAGCATGGATATGGACAAAACCTAGGTGTAGTTTTGTGGGGCAGCTGACAAAGCAGTGGCTTCTTGACTTTGTTGAAGAATGAAATGCTGAATGCGAGATTGCACTGAATCACACACGCTATTTAGACAGAGGCTCTCTATGGTTATGAACTGTAGAGAGTGACCAGAAAGACTGAGACTGCAATTTACAAGCAAAGGGGAATGAGTTTCCTTCAATGTCTAGATTTGCCCTCAGGGACAGGGGGAGAAGTTCAGACACTGGAAAGGTGGCTGAAGTAGATGGGCTAATTAGTTTGAGCATCCAGCAAGGATGCCTTTTGGCAGGATAATGTCATTATAAGTCCAATCTACACTGATGGAAACACCTTGGGATCCCCCAGGGAGGAGATAGATATTTGGGTTACCTTGCCTAACCACCATGCTGATGAATGGGCAAAAGAGGGCGTAATACTGGATGGATAAACTAACATACTTGAACTTTTAAAGTGACGGATGACAAATTAAAGGAAGAATCTGAATTTTTCACCCCATTTTTGCTGTTGAAGGCATTTTACTGACATGGTTTGGGTGCACTTCTCTCGGTCCATGTTTATATTTATTTGCAGTCACCCTTTTGGTAAGGGGAGATTAGCTTTACCTAATGATGAAACATTTCTATCCTGACAGGATTGGTCTCCCTTAGGAAGGCAATGCTCCCATCCACAGGAAATGAAGGGTCACTAGATAGTTTGATGAGTGTGAAAATTATGTGAATCGTATGCTAAGGCCTTTACAGTCACCAGATACAACCAAGATGAATTAATATGATAGATTTTGGACTTAAGTGTTAGACAGCGCCCTCCATCACCATCATCAAAATCCAAAATGAAGCAATAACTTTTGGAAGATCGGTGTTATATCTCAAGCAGAGAACCAGAGACTTGCTGAATCAATACCAATGTGTACTGGAGATGCTCTGGCAGCACGTGGAGGCACAACACCTTTCTATCTTACTTAGACTTTTGGTTGTTTTTTATTTAAATATGTCCCATATCTGTATGTCTCATAGTTCCTCTTGTTGCTATAATTTATCAAGCATTCCGTATTTATTCTTGATGTATTTGAATTTGCTGTTTAAAAGAACATATTTTCCTATCAGGAACATTAAAATTGAATATTTTGCTTTTGATAGTCATTTTGTAAGAGAGTCATTGTATCCCATGTGTAGAGATCATTTAATTGCACTGGGACAAAGTGCAACCACTAATAATGCTTGCCGTCTTCTTATCTTATGGATCTCAACTATCCTCATCTTTTGTGTAACTGAGATTTTTTTTAACATCACTTTACCATCGACGTCTAAAAATGTCATAGTCCTACTGATGCTAATACAAATTTAAATATCTCTTCCTGTACTAAAGAGTATTAATGATGCATCTACTGAGGCAAACGAGGGATAAGCATTTTGCAAAGACAAGAATAAGTAAATCAAAGGCTTTCCACTTCATTTTAAAATGAGATTTAGTGCTTGAAGATTTCGGCAAAAATAAATAAATAATCATGCAACACAAACACATTTGGGCAGATTTCAGAGAAGTGGAGGGGTAAACAAATGCAAATAGTGATATGGTGTAAACACGGATACATATTCAAAAATACCCAAACTGTTCACACATGCACATAATCCCTCAAAAATGTTTTTTATGTGTTGCTGCAAAGTTAGTGTTGGGAGCTTTTGACTTGGAATGCTGAATAGATTTTTAGATATACATCCTACCCACAAACAATGCGTGTTTATTTTTATGCGGCTGCAAGTATGTGCTCCTATTTCAGTTGCAGTGGGAGCGTGTATGTGTATGTATCTGTCTGCGTGAATACGATAGAGTGGGTGGATATATCCTTATGTTAGCAGGGAAAAGTGTATGTGCATATTCACTCTCTCTTTCCAGTCACACTGCAGCTAATTTCTGATGCACACACATAATAAGCCCCGAGCTTTGCTTATGATCTGTTGTGTATAATTGAATCAAACAATCCCAATGCTTAATTTTTTATCATCTTCCTGTTTTGGGAGGTGAGGTTGTAAAGAATTCTGTCAAGAGCGTGTTGCAGTGACACGCGAAGAGATAACACAAACACACACACACACACACACACACACACACACACACACACACACACACACACACACACTGAACAGTGAGTCATTTCCTAGAAGATAACAAAATGTACATCCAGACCCAGAAAACACCAAAGCTGACTCACCTACAACATCATAAACAAGGACACACAAACAACACAAATACGTAGTTAGACGAATGGCCTGCTGACAAATGTAATGCAAAGCTGATGAAGGAGGCTGTTTGTTCTCAGACAGAAACTGCAACACATTACAGACAAAAGGGAGCAATAAATAAAAAGGATGACAAGAAAAACTGTCACATCACCAAGATGGTTGGTTCTTGCAAACCAAAAAGAAAATCTTCTTTGATTTTCAGCTGATGGCCATAAAGTACATATTATAGGATGTAAATGGATTTCATAATCTTTGAATGTATGTGCTCCACTTTTTCGCTTTAAAAGAACATTGAAATGAAAAATCAAATTAAACTATAGACGTCTAAACAATGTGAGTGTAGAGTGGCATTTTACAAGAGCAGCAATTTGAAGATCTCTGGTGACTGTTGGCAAATAAATTCACAAAATTCCAACGTGTGAAGATCAGTCCCAGTATCTACACGTCTGCTATCAAGTCAGGAAAAGTTTTGCACTACCACAGAATTCGTATGCTTGAAGGTCTCCTCCTAAAAATGTTCTAAACAGATGTCTGCAGCAGGTACTGAAACTAATATTTGAGTTTAAAGCAAATGCATGTTTGATTGTTTAGAAAAAACTAAATGCAAGTTGACCTGTCATAAATGCATTTAGAACTTAGTCAACGTCAACCTTTAATGAATACTGTGTCAAAGAAGAAAAGAACTAGGGTAAAAAAGAAACATGCACAAGAAAAAAAGAGATACATAGGTGACTTAAAAGAGAAAGGGGAACAAAGTGAAAAGAAAAAAAACAAGATGCAGATGGTGACAGTTTCATAAGTCGTTTTGCTGACTTTGACTGTGTGCAGTCATGCAAGTGTGTGTGTGTATCATGGAATACTGTAATACAGAAGATACTAGCCAACCCGTATTTGTTTGACAAGTATTTCTTGTCATTTATCTTTGCTTTTTACATTCTTCTTAACCACTGTCTCACACACACACACACACGCACACACACAGGCATTAATGTACCGTTACATTTACCATAAAAGTTAGAGTTTATCCTTCCCTGAGGATTAAATCATGACCTCTTCCACTCATCCACTATTTATTTTTTAATTCTTTCCCTCTCGTTCTCACCATGCTTTATTGATCTGTCCTATGATTCTTTAATCACTCATGACCTTTCCTCTTCTCCTAGAGGAATAAAGTACATTAACCATTTAAACCAGTTATGAACCATTGAATACCATGTGTCTCATGGACCTGACTTAATTTCTCCTTTCATTCATATTGTCCTCTAAAACCCACAAAAGCCATACATTGCTTAAAATCTACATTACTTAAAAAGCTACAATAATACTGAATTACAGTAAACGGTATAATGTGCTGTTTAGCTTACTACTACATATAAAAGGAATTGTCCCTGTATTACAACTGTGATCTTATTTTTGTTGTTTTTCGCTTCATTTTACTTGCACTTGCATCACTAAACATGATTATGGAGAAACTGACACTCAGATACTGTAAACAAGAAAACAGTTTAGCCAGATTTGCATACCACTTTATGTAGTGATAATACTAAAGATGGCTGCATGTTGGTAATAATACCTGACTGCACAGATAAAATGGGTGGAATTGAAGTGCTTGTTTGACAAGAATATCCTGAAACAATATACAGTATAAAGTGTTTGCGTTTTTATTTGCCCTACTGTTTATGTAAACAATTTTGATCCTTTAAAATGTGTAGTGCCATAAAGGTACATTTTTTTTGATCCAGTTTGGTTCTTGCTGTTTAAATACCGTCTCCTGGCCCCACAATCCTGCTCTCAAATCTTTTGTTACAGTAATGACACACATTTTTATCTTTTAAATTGTAATAGCAGAATTAGGCTAGATATAATCCAAACTGGCTTTCAGATTGTAGTTAAAATGTACACAATATACTAAACTATATTGTTGTATGTAACACAAATCTGTGGGCTGGTTGGCTGAATAGTTTCATAAAGTATAAAGAATTATGTATCACACTTTTACCACCTTTTCATCTTTGTGCGTGCACTGCATAACTTCTCTTTTAAAAAAATGCTACTAAAGTATTTAGAGTTTTTCAATTTTGCAAGTACAAGAGGTTACATTTCAATAAGGCAGTTGGTCTGCAAAACTCTAATGGATTTTTACAAGGATGCTTTGGCAAACAAACCCTTGTTTTATCTTCTAAATACATTTGCCAAACCTTATCTTTTTTTGCTTGGCCTGGTCAGATTTCTTTTGAGAAATGGTTTTACATTTCAACATAAACTACAAACTATTACTGAACTATCAATAAATGAAAAATAATCCAGTAATTGAGTTGCCTCCTATTTATTTCAGCCTTTCTGTGTGTCAGATGTGTGTCTTGGAAGAAATGAAAGCAAGAAAAGGAAAAGAACTGCATGAACATGACCCACAAGTGAGTGTTAGAGGCATCATGGAAAAAAAAGAGAAATAGAGATTTTCTCATAGCTCATATCCCCTCCTTTCTTCCCAAATTACCTGTGACATTGTCCTGCATAGCCCATTTTGTGTGTGTATTTGTATGCTTGAACCCCATTCAATCCCACAATAATTATAATTAGATTGGTTATTGACCACACACATGTTTGGAGTATTGATCCAGCATGTGCAGTCTGGTAGAGGGTCGTGAAACACTTTCTTTAGAGTCTGGAGGCACAGACGGAGAAAGGGAGAGGAAAATACATTTTAGTCAATGAATTTTACATGTTTGAGAAATGATTGTTTTCACAGCAAGCTAAAAAAAAACAATACGGCCCACCAAAACATTTCTTTGGGAACCTGATTTGGCATTTTGACTCCATTCTGCTAAAACATACCACCCAGCCTACATATACAGCATCCTCAGTTGACTACAGTAAAAGTAGACCTGGCCAGTTTTTGGTTTTGTATCATTTAGAGGCGAAACAGTGCATCTTTTAATATTGGACAGCGCATATAAGAAATAATCACAGGGAATTGGGAAACTACCACACAAATAGGTAGAGAGCAAAGGAAGAGTGAACAAAAAAATACACACATGGGGAATACACAGACACTGGGAGTAGAGTGTAATCAGTGTTCATTAAAAACGTATAATCAATTCTCATGAAAACATATTTCTGACTCCATTGAAACCACAGTGGCAGATTTGTGCCTATATATCTGTTTGTCTTCCCAAGACAAGTAAGAGGTGCAGGCCATTAGTATTTGCATTTTATTGTTAAGAGGGGAAACTTCACAAAATACACCATTACCTACTTCAAGATTTGTACGTTTTCATCCTACGTCCTCCTAAACCCTAAGTAAATTGCTACTGTACTCCAGAATCTGAAGGAAGGATAGCTTTGCCACAAACCAACTCTCTGTTGCATTGTGATTGTGAGAGAGGAGAGATGCAAACACTGCCGCAACTTTACGGAAGAAACAGGTTTATCATACAATATTACATGTCGATGTAAACAGTATTGTCTCAGCTTACATCTTGTTTGACAATAAAATTATATAACTGACATTAACACGTTCTTCTTTCCAGCAAAAATAGTAGAAACTGCAATTCTAACAATAAAACAATCATCTTTTGGCTGTGTGTTTTAACATTTATGAATCATGCTGTCTGTGGAAAAAAAAAATCATGGTCGGTGGGGGAGCTTTAGACAAAGCCACTTCTGTTTAAAAGGCCAAAATTTGAAGCTGTGAAAATTTTAACATTTTAACATCATCACTTGCAGGTCCATACACTTATGTGACATTAATCAGGTGGGCGATATTATTTTAACACGCATGTTTCAAGTGGGAAATAAAACCACTCATTTCTACCTATAATTACCTTGAGTGACTGATGAACAGACTGGTTATTATTCACAATATGAATTTACAGTGTAAAATGACAAGGATTGGGTATTTCATATGCATAAGCCATTGTCTTTGAAAAATAACGTGTTAGTTGCGGCTTGTGAGGCCTTATGATGATCACTCGTACAGATTATATTGTATCGGCCTTGCTTGTATATATTTCCCGAGTTGAAATGCAATCTGTGACTGAAAAATGTTCCCCTGCACCTACAGTATGTATGAACTCTTGTATTAAACTGACAGTTTTAGTCACATTGGACATGAAAGTTTCCAAAAGCTCATTTGCTGTGTGCGACCCGAACTCATCAGAGATCGAGTGGGAAATACGTCAAACCAAAGGGGCTCCAGATTGCGCCTTTAAAGACTAACAGCCATTTCACCAAAAGCTATGTATATGTGAGTGGGATGAGACGGCAATACATAGAACAGCTTGATGGCCTTCTAGTCTTGGCAAGGCCTCCGTTCATCTACATCTTTTTTCATAAGTTCACAGCTTGACTCTGATTTCTGCCTCATTACACTGTGAACAGAGAGAATAGGCCTGTGTGCGTGTGTGTGTGTGTGTGTGTGTGTGTGTGTGTGTGTGTGTGTGTGTGTGTGTGTGTGTGTGTGTGTATGTGAGACTGAGACGTGAGATTACTGTCTCTGTTTCCAAGGAGTGATTCTCCCCAGAAATCAAAGCAGGCACCCACTTACACACATCCAGACATTCAGATGCACATACACCCACACAGTGAACAGCGTGCACACATTGAGGAAAAGTCTTATCCAGAGTAACACATACACACTCAACAAGACAGGAGTAAAAAAAAAAAAAAAAATCACAACGGAGGTCAGCATCAGTTCAGCATTAACATAAAATAAAGGGTTGCTCCCTTTTAAGAATACAGGCGGCTTCTCTCAAACACAACTAGACAGCAAGAGGTACACGAGAGAGGAGAAAAAAAACCTTTAAGCAGAAGGGTGTGAGGGAAAGCGAGAGAAAAAGGAATGGAAGATAACAAGAAGGGTAACATGAGAACGGCAGAGAGATACCATGAGAGAGAGAAAAAAGACTGAGAGATGAAGACATGGAGAGGAGGAGAAATATATTGGTTAAAATGTGTTTCCCTTTTAATCTCATTAAGCTTCAAAGGAATGTAACAATTAGCTTGTCCATGTTAAATAAATACATGAGCCCTTCTAGCAGGACTAGACATGAACACACAAACACACCAAAACCCCCACACTATCTCTATTCAGCTCCCTCTCCCCTCCACTAAAGCTATATATTTCCATCTATATTACTGATCGTTTTATTAGATTATTATACACAATAATAATTCCCAAGAAATTAATGGAATCTCATTACCTTCATTTACCGAGGATTAAATCAGGTTATTTGGAGTTAACTAAAGAAGTAGTCCATCCAGAAGGCTGAGTAACAACTCAGAAAAATCGCCAAACAATGCTTCATGTACTGTCAAACATAATGTCCACGTCTGCCTTAAGTACGGTGTCTTAAGTTTAAGCACTAAAAACCACGTGGTTAGGTTTAGGTAAAGAAAATGGTTTTGGATAAAATAAGTCATGTTACTTCTATTGCTTTAATCCTGATCATGTGCCATACTGTACATATGTGATTAGTTTTTGCACCTGAGGCAAAATGTGAAAATGTATCCTGTAGTGACAGGTATATTAAACACTTTGCTGTGATACTGGGTTGCCTAATATTAAACACTTTGTGATGGTTTGGGAGAGTCCTTCAAAAGTCTAAACTGAAACCATCTGTGGGTAAAAAGTGTTACAAATAGTACTGATACAAACTCGCTGCCTCATTCAAATACATTTCTGTTTGAAAGGCAAAAAGTTGAAGCTGTGGAAATTTTAACATTTTAACATTGTCATATGCAGGTCCATACACGTGACAATAATCGGGTCCCAGCTTGAGTACAATTCTCTTCAACAGACACAAACCCTATTTCTAGCGTGACATTGACTTCCTTTTTACCCTACGGCAGCTTGCTGCTCAGATCTAGCTGTGCAATGTTTTTAAATATGTGTACAGATACCATATTGTGACTTGTAGAATTATTTTTGCTTGAGGACACAAATTAATGAACTGGACAATATCTCTGCGTCTTACACAATGTTTACAAAGTGAACCAAAACAGATCCTTTCTATTGAAGCAGGTGTTCCAGTTGCTGTTGCTAATAAAGCTCACACTAAGTCTTGTAGCCAGGGGATACACAGTATGTATGCTAATAAGCAAGATGATGGCTTTATTGTGTGTGCAAGGTTTAAAAACACCATGTCAGGGTGGGAGTTGTACTTGCCATCAGCAAGGTCCAGCAGAACAAAATAAAACGTTTTCACTCCGTTTAAAGGTGAATTGTGACATGTTTACAACTAAATAAATAAAGTCCACACTTCTCATAGACCATGGTGGCTAGAAAATATTAGGTAGGTAGGTAGTTACTTTATTAATCCCCGAGGGGAAATTTTTTTTAGTTACTTTAAAGATGCTTAAAAAAGATGAAATTGCTCATTAGTTATTTTATAAATAAAAAGCAAACAAACGGCACCTATTCTCCAATATAATGCATTTTGGGGTTGTGCTGTTACATTCTGTTATGAACAGCAACTTCTCGTGGCTGAAGTCAGGTAACTACTTTTTGTTTCCAATCTTTTTATGTCTCTGCTACACTGTGTCAGAATGGTGATAGCAGTCAGCCAATCAATTGCTAAGTAAATAATCAAATTAGTACATGTAACCACAAAAACCCCAGTAAATTGTAATTTATCTTTGCAGTTCAGCTCATCACTTACCCAACAAACTCTGCTTACAATAACCCTCTATCTACTGTAAGTTTGCAACCAACAAGAGAATGTAGTGGGCAAACAGATGGAAAAATAACCTATTTTACATGTATATCAGTCAGATAGTCAAAATCACAACTTAAAATAAATGCTAATGTTGTGCTATACCTACTACATGTGTAATCAAGCAACTGTTTGCTCACTCATTTGGCATAAAACTCCATGAGCTTTAAAAAAAAAAAAAAAAAAAAAAAAAATCAACTTTGAAGAGTTTAGGTATTTGGAGAAAGTTCTCAGAAGTTTTGCACCTCTTGGCGTAGTTAGACTGATCAGAAGTGTGGCCCCAGTAAACAAAAATAATCACAAAGTACTGTCACATATCAGAATTAATTTGTACATCACAGCAGAAAAATGAGAAGCTAAAGTACTGGTTCTCTGGAAAAAACAGGATTTTCTGGTTTTTTGCCGTCTTTCTTGGTGACCCAAATAAATGTCTTTAGCTAAAGGGCTAAAGAGTATTCAACCATAATCTGCTATCAAGAGAAAGAGAGATTAGAATTGATAACCACAGGCTTTATATTTAAATATAGATATATGCTTAAAAAAGTGCCACATACATGTCATCACCCAAGTTTGAGGTGAGTGCAACCCACTGAGGTACAGGATCTTTTTGTGCGTTAAAACTTTTGCATTGTAACGTACATCACCAATTACACATAACGAGTGTCTATTTGTACGTCTTCTTCCTCTCTTTTAGCTTCTTATCTTCTTTCCTTTCATCTCCCCATGCTGTGGGGAGAGCAGACTATATGTTCAACCTGGAGCCACAAGGTTATCTGGGTTGTCTGCTCAGCTCATGTTGAAGCACATGAACAGTATGTCTAAGAGACCAGTCTCATTTGTGATTATGAACATAACACAGAATGTACCATTATGGCAGTGAGACAGTTATGGCTGTGTTTAAATGTCAGTTGTACCTGTGAGCCTTGCTACTTCTGCTATTAGTGTTCTTACTGCAGCCGGTGAGTTACGTGGGTGATCTTATCTACTTTGTCCTCTGTTCTATAGTGTGCTGTTTTATTAAAAACATCAAAAGTCAAAGCCTGTTTCTATCTATCTGCAGAGAGCTGTAGTCAGTGTCTTTTTTTTTCTCCCCATGTTTCAAATAGATCTGACAAATTGGCCATACCAAAACCCACTCGCTGTTGTTATTTCTCAAATTGTTGTTCCCAGTTATTTTAAATGGACTTTCATAAACAATTAGTGGTATGGGATATTTTCATACTGTCATAAGAACATCATGAACAAAACCTTTTGCAGGCTTGTGAAAGAAAAAGTTTAAGTAACCAATTGAGGCGCAGGTGAAGACATATAACTGAGTCAGAAGATAGAAAACTAGCAGTGTTGGGCTCCCAGGTATATGTATCTTAGAAAACTATTTATGGAGCACTTTTGGATCCACAAATCATGAAACATGTCAAAAATACAGTAATTAGTTGGTGTTATTGACAATATAGACAAATGAGCCACAGTATAAGTGAATAACTTACTTATTCAACAAAGTCAACAGCATTATATTTGTTATTTTAAGTTTTACTATATCAACCAACAGCACAAAAAGATGGATGTTCTTAAAAAATAATTTCTATTTAGTAACATTAGTGATACTGTTAACCATTTCTTTATAAGAAACAAATTGCACTATTGGGGTCTGCATGAACTTGTTCAGAATTTATTTCTTGAAAATGTATCTGATTGGGCAATGGTGATATGTTAGTTACACATCAGCCCATCTTGTCGTTACTAACAAACCGAGTTTCACAAAGTTCTGAACGTTGAGAAAAAAAAAAGGGCCAACCTATACCACTAAAAAGATGAGAACTACACACATTTTTTACGAATTGAATGTAACCTGTTGAAGTGACTTATAATATCACATTTCAAAAATGTAAACCTACTCTTCATCAGATTTACAAACTGGCTACTTTTTGATAAATCATGCATTAAAACACAATTTAGGGAGACACCCTTCCCATACAGTGCTGAAGACTGAATAAATTGAAAATATTTTTAAAAGCTCTTATAACAATTGCTGATTTTAAACTTTGGATTATTTTTTTTTTAGACTGTGATGCCTGCTTGCTTTTATCACATGACTCAGATAAAAAAGGAGTCTACGAAGACATCATGTCATTTAGAATCACTTAAGCTCAACTGATTACAGAGCTGTATCATTAGGGATCTGGTATTACACTCAGGCTTGTTCAAGTGTTACATGGTATAAAAGGAAAATATCATAAAGAAAGAGAAATCCTTTTCAAGTAGCTCTACTGCCTTTTGAGATTGAAGTGGAGAAATAAGACTTTCCTCTCAATATTTAACCACTTAAGCATCACTCTGACCATTTCCGCACATGTATGTGGGTGAGTATGCTGTTCCACCATTTTTATGTCGTCTTCTATTTTTTTTTTGATGTGCCAGTTGGGTCTGCTGCATACATGTTTTATAGCTCCTTATACATTTAATATTGAACAGGGTCAGATGTACATAGGAATCATTTATTTATGTACACACATATTGTCCCCACATTATGTCCAGCACAGTGGCAAATCAAGGCTTGAAAACATATGTAATACTTTTAAAGCGCTCATTTTTTTTTATATATATGACATTTTCATATTTACACACTCACTGCATATACATTAGGGACATTATTGACATTTCAGGGGACATTACAGGGCACATTGCAGCACTTACATCACCTTTTCTTTGGTGGCATTTAGAAGTACTTGTGTGAAAAATTGGCAGATCCGTTTGGAACTCGAGTGTGAAGAGTCTCCAAACCCCACACACAAATTGAACTGCTCATATCAAGCCATCTGTGTGCGCACTTTTAACAATGTGTAAGTAAATACAAAATAATGTGACAGATAACGTGACATTTTAATATTTACACGTGAATTCAAATTGCTTTCTCTTTGTGTGGATTGGAACATGTATTTGTTAGTACCCAGAATTATGCACCAACCACTGAACACATTTGTAATGCATTTGTGCTGATTTCTTATACTATATCTATAAATCCCATGCTTATAGTTATATGAAGTAGAAAGGCCATCTTTAATTATACAGATTCACACGAAGATGTTAGGGTTCAGGACTGTAAAGCAAACATGAATGCATTTAGATGATCAGGTGCAGACCAAAACGGCATTCTTAGCACTTCTATTCGACAAATTATTAGAAACTGCAAAGATGGAGAAAGAAAACAAAAATAAGAATGTAGATCACTGCAAAATGTTTTGTGGCTGCAAAAATAAATCATCTATTTGCAGAATATCGCTCTATTCATGTACAGCAGTTGCCAAGCTCCAAAACAAATTGTGAACAAAAGTCACAGAGACCACAAAGCCCTCAGACTCTTAAACGAAGCAACCACTATTAACACTACTAGATGCTATTTTAACTTGTTAAATTACTTTCCGATGAAAGTTCAGTCATTAACAATAAAACATGTTAACACTGCAGATGTTCTGGATTGTCTGACAGAGATGACACTTGATTGGATTAAAGCAAACACTTTTTAAAAAGCTGTGTTTTTTGCACTTTTCTGCTCTATGATCTGTCTGTTTTTATAATGTAGACATTTTGTCAGTAACCTCACGATGCAACTTTACATTATGTAGCTGCACTCCAGACCTCACTTTAACAGTAACACAGCATTCTTGTTTGGCATTCAGCAGACACAGGCAACAACCCAAATACATTATAGATCAGTGAGTGATCTTGATCTTAAGTACATCTTCAGCATGTTAACATCATATAATAGAATGGATATGAAAGCACAGCTGCTCTTAGACTGTGAGTGTCTGTCAGATGGAAGTTATGAGGTTGTAATTTCAGTGTCTTATTAAAGAAGGCTAAAGCATGTGTTTGAAAATAAATCTCACCTTAAAGCCTGACACTTCACTGCTCCACTCATTCAGAGCAACATCTGGTGGATGAGCAGTTAGATCACAGTGTATGACAGAAGACTCATTACCTGCAGCTGACACAGCAACATTGGGTATGTGGAACACTAAAACTTACAAATACAAGCTTAACTGATTAGTTAGAAAGCCACTATGATGCTTGAGTGAACACATGCATTCATATATGTAGGTCTCAGTATGCTCATTATTTAGAGAGGTTAACACACTGTACTTCTAGGGTCATTTTAAGTTCTCAGATGAATTATAGAAAACACGCTCAGAGGTATTATTATGCTTTAAACTGAAAAAAAAAAGCTCCCACAGAACAACAGAAGAATTTAAGATATTACTGAATATTCCATTTAAACAGGCACACATACAATATACCACCACTACACACCACATTTTAACAGTCATGCATTTTATCATTGTTTATGTTTATTCTTTTCCTGATGTGCTTTTATATGTCCATTTGGGTTTATTCAGCTCTGATGCTCATTTACAATTTTTGTTTCCTGTATTTCTTTGTTGAATTGTTAATGGATGGAAATGTTTTTAACCCAACTTCTGTCTGAATTAATAATAGACAGATGAGTGGTTGGTTATTGCTCTGATCTGACCTAATTGATTGCTCAACCCAAAAGAGCAGAGTTGCACACCGTCCAAATTCCATACTCCACGCTAAAGGTTTTCACGAGTCAGACAAACGTAAGGTAAGTACCACAACCCTTCTCGTCCACTGCAACATGAGCTAGCCTATGTTTTGTTTTTTGTCAAATTGGAACAAATACAAGTACAGTGAATTTGCTGTTAGTGGTTCTTTTTTGCGATTTCAGCTTATTGTACTGACAACTATTAATGAATTACAATTGTACATTGGTACTTAAGAACAAAAAAAAAATTGTTAATTCCAAGGCAAGTTCATAAAGTGCCATTTTTAACAGAAATTGCAGGCTAAATCATCAGCTGGTAAAACGTCTGCTCCAGACTAAATACCTGGTCTCACCTGTGGATGTCCTAGCAAAATGAACCAGTGCCATATCGGTAATAGTCCCCTTTGGTATTTTGTTCTCCACAGTCAACATCATTTCATTCAATAATGTTAATGTTAATGTCAACGTGGTTATTTTTGCCTCTTTTTAAATAGTACTCTCCTTTTCTGCCTTTTTGCATGGGGGCTTACTGAATACAGCTCTTCAGCTAGCTTGTTTATTTTTATGTGTTTTGGACTCTCCAGCTCTTTGTTCTCTTCTAAGGTCATCACTGTCATGAAGGCTTGGTATTGCACAAAGGTTAACCCAAGTAAAACTGTGTGCTTGCGTCAGTAAATAACTTAAAACAGTGATTTGGATGAATTTAATTCATTTTGAATTTTGAATTTAAATGAATGGCTTTATTGTACAACCTATCAAATGGATTTGACAGTTTTGTAAGTAAGGGTACAAGAAGTTAATGCACTTCAGAGATTTGTACAAATAGGAGAAACATCTATAGACATCTATGAAACCTGAGCTCTTGACATTGACTTCAGCAGCAACTAATGTATAACGTGTTTAATATAACCAGGTATCACACCAAAGCAAGCAATAAACCCATCGATCCACTACCGGATAATGTGTAAGTGTCACCTTTGCCCATACCTACGTGTGAAAATCAAAGTGCCTTAGCTTTAGCCAACATAAACCACATGCTTGGGCCTAGGGGAAAAAAATAGTTTTAAGGGTTAGAGAAAGATTTCTTTTCAGAAATCCACATCACTTCTCCTGGACTAAAACTCTGGGTAAAGGCCCTGGCTTGGTTCATCCAATTACCCCCAACTTACCTCCTTACACTGACTTTATGATTTTGATACTTCGACTTCTGTCACATGACCTTCTTCTTTGACCCTGGCCGTACTTTTGCATGTATGTTGTACTTTTCATGCTGAGGTGAGGTAAATCATGACACTGACACGATATCCTGTAATGGGACTGATGGGTGAATTACATGCTTTGGTGCAATGATGTGCTATATAAGGATTTCTACAGTAATTTATTTATTTTTCTTGTCTTCCAACAACACAGACGTTTTGACTTACAGTGCTTTGGCCAACTACATCACTGGTTGATTCAAACAATCCCAATCCCAACGGATTGCTAACAACTTCTGTTGGGAAGTTGGGAATTAAATGGAGAAGAGGCTTTTGTTCAAATTATTTCCCGTATGAAGTTAATTGTACTTTATCACTATCTTAATCCTCTCTCTCCTCTTCTACCGGGGGTTCAGGGTCAGCTAGAGAACATAATCTTGGAGAGAAAAGAGATTCAATATCTTGCTCGAGGACACTTCAGCAGGAGGGATGGTGCCAATACTGGGGCTTGAACCAAGGTCCTTAATTACATTCTCCCCTCTAACACTATTTTGTGCTGCAACTCTCCGGCTCTACTCTGTCCTTCTCTGTAGTCATTCAGTTGGCAGTCTCATGCAGATACGGTTCCAACAAATCTAAGAGCACAGTGTGTTTTAGCTCCCTGTTCAGCGAGCAGCACTGTAGGTAGCCAAGAGCAAGAAGGTCTAATGTGACTGTGGAATGATCATATCAGAGCGTGATGCCAGGAAAAGACACGATAAAGATGGGAAAGATAGTTTTGTTGTATCAGTCTCACTCGAAGCATGCCATCTTCTTGTTCATAGTTTGAGTCAGGGTCTCTCTTCCACTTTATTTCACATTTCCTGTTTTATGGCATTATTTTTGTGCTTCAGTCCTGAGCAAAGAGTGGGACTTTCAAAAAGCATTTAATTGTATTTTGAGGAAAAAACATTCATCTGAGCAAATAAAAATCAGTTCTATGTATGCTCTGCCTTCAGCGTACTCGGTCTGTTTTGTGTGCGTGTCACACGCATGCCAGTGCGCTCGCTCAATCTCTGCTCTGTGCGCTGTCAGGCAAACGTGCACGCTCCACAGTGTCTATCCTCTCAACTTCTCTGTCATCTGCACTCTCAACTCTGCTCGCTTGCTGCTTGGTCAACTTAGTACAGCATTACAAATGTGCCAGAAAACCAGCCAATCACAGACTTGGGAGACAGTAATGCAGATTGGCTTCTTTGGATCCAATCAGGTCTTTAGAATTCCTCATTTCAGAACCACTAATATTAAATTAAGTGGCTTGTTTGACGCAGAATCCAGCACATATTTTTTTAAATTATATTACAGAAATGCCAATTGTGTTAACTGTATTACAGTTCTGTTGTATTGATTTGATCATCTCCACATTTCTTGGTTGACATATTACGACTTTGACTCCTCCTTCTTTAATTATTCTTGGCCAGGTCAGCGGCACTGTTTCGGAAAATGTCTTTTTAAAAACCTTTTGTGAAATTCTGTAAAAAAAATGTTGCCACTCTGTACTTTTCTGTATTATGATATGTTTACAAAGTAATACTTTCTATCTTGCTAACAATAACTCAAAAGCAGTTACGTCAGTTGCTCCAGCTGCTATAATAGTGTTAGTTTGCAAACTTGACAACCATAAAAACAGCCCAGGTTTCTGAAAGGCACACATATGCACATCAATAGAAGAGGTGTGTGACCATGCTTCTTTTCTTAAAATCCGGATGTGGGAATACCATAAGACAGTTCACAAACAGCAGAAACTACATTCTGCAAAATGCAGTTGAATCGACACTTTTCTAAAATAGTTTCATATTGCAGAATTATTGGACTAAGTGTATCTAATAAATTGGCAACTGAGTGTATACTGCACTTAAGTTTCTTAAGCACACTCAGACGCAATGTTGATCTGAAATACACAACTTTAAAATAATTCTGAATTATTATGTTCTGCAGAATGAAATGAGCTGTAACATTGCCTGTAATTAATATATGGGGTACTGTGACATTAAATAAATATTCATTTCTTATCTGCTATATAACAGGGATTCCATACTGACCTCTAATGGCCGAAACAAATACCCTATAGAGGTTTCTGTACACTCATGTTGGTTGTATTATCCGAAAATAGTGAAAAGTATCGTGCATCCTCCAGCTGAAGATTTTTTGTATTGGATATAAAATGTACAAACATTGTCCTATCCAGCCATGTCCAATAGCTGACTTTGCGATTCAATAATATTATTAAGATGTAATTCCAAAACATCCTACATGAAGTCATTACGCCTGTAAATTTAACAGTAAAAATTGAGTTTTCTACAAAGGCTAACCTGCTTTTAAGATAACTCCAGCAAGCTACCAAGTCTAAGTAAACAATCTTACAAAAATACTGGACAGTACAGAGCAACCGTGCAGGCACATTTGATTGCACACAGAATATAATTGTGTTTGTAAAAGTCCCACTACGCACTCAGGATTGTGGCACAAAAATGATGCCACACCATTTCACCTCTCTTTTTCCAATACTCCTTCTCCTTTCATCCTCCCTCTCTCCTCATCTTTTCTTCCCCAGTGCACCACATTTGTTTTGAAGTCAAATGAGTGTGGTTGATGGGAAGCTGAATAGAAAAGGAGGTGGAAGAAGAGAGGAGGGGGACTGTGGGAAGACGCAAGGTCCTATATATAGAGGTGAGCGTGGGTAGATACCTTATTGACAGGAAAGATACATTATTTCTATCCAAAGCAAAGCAGGAAGGAAAGAGAAGGATAATGAGCCAGTGAAAGAGAGAGAGAGAGGGGTTGAAAAAGAGACAAATGCTGTTATTGGTGTGTGTGTGTGTGTGTGTGTGTGTGTGTGTGTGTGTGTGTGTGTGTGTGTGTGTGTGTGTGTGTGTGTGTGTGAGAGAGAGAGAGAGCCAGTGACAGAAACAGCGAGAACAGCACTATCAGTAACACAAGCCAATTCAAGTAAACATGCAAATGATACAGATTTGAGGCTATTTTAATTCACAGTCCTCCTTGGAGCAATTAGTGTAGTTTTTTTTAAACAGCCATTGACATCTAAGGTCCACATAGCTAGGCATTTACAGATTCATTAATGTTTACTTCATATTCTTAGATAATCTTTTCGGATTTAAAAAAGACACCAAAGAAGCACTACACAGGGGAGTCACTGCTAGTCTGTCTAGGGGTAGGAGGGTGTCAAAACCAAGCGACAACTCCCAGCGCTGAAAAATGAAGCCAACACGGGAAACTGCAGATACTGGAATGGTCACTTGAGGCTTGTTACAAAAGTCCCCACAGACCCCCAATGTTAAAAAGTCCAAATCTACAGCAGAAATAATGTTCACAGCCTGGCACAAAAAACTGTTTTAGTCTTTAGCTAATTTTCCCGTTCATGACAACTATACTGGGGTGTGTTTTTGTATATAACTCACTCATTTAATTTAAATTAAGTCTTAAAGTTATGCATAATTAAGCTGGGACTGCTTTGAGTGACAGATGGGTGGTGTGACAGTTGCCTAGCTCCCTGCAGGTTTAAGGAACTAGGCCTGATAATGCCCACCTAAGCTCCATCCACGCACAACTCTTGGACCTTTTTTGGATTTGGTAGAGTTAAGTCTGAGTAAGGCATTGCCAAGATGGTGACGACTTGAGCCATCAGGAACTGAGCTTCAGAACAGCTCTTCATGAAACCTATGGGTGACGTCACTAAGGCATTTTTTTTTTTACAGTGTCTATGGGAAAACTATACCTGTGCTAATTGTTCCAAAATAATAGTAGAATGATAAAAAAAAAAAAAAAAAAAAAAAAAAAAAAAAAAAAAAAAAGTATATAACTTATTTTGCTTTTGTTGACAATAGCAAATATTAATAAAGTCCAAACCATATAGATTAAAAATAGCATGGTCAACGATGTACACTGATTAATACCTGAATTTATAGCCCAACTAATACTGGACGTTAATGTTATGGAGAATCTTTTTACTCAAACTTAGTTTAGTATTTTTGTCCTGGAATAATTTTTTTTCTTCGTGAGGTTGACTCATGAAACTAAGTCTTAATACAAATCCAAAAGATCAAAGCCCTGCTGACCTGTTGATATAATGAGGGACAACTGCCAGCAGGACATCTTGTTTTCAATAATACACTAAGTTATACTGTATATAAATTGTATTATTTTAGGGACAACAAGGTAATGACAAATGTGATTTCATTTGGACTTTGAGGGGGTTGCAGTGGTGCCCTCTGTCTCAAACCCTGACTATGTCATTACAATTTGTCCATAGAAATATGAGTTTAATACATTACCTTATTGTTTTGATGCACATATAAAAAGACACACACATATTAAATATTCTGACATGTATGTTACCTGTTACACTAAAATTAATCAAGAACAATATACCGGTGACCATGCTGAACTGTTTGATCAAAATGCAAAATGGAAAACGTCTGTCCGTTTTAAATGTCAAAATATTTTCGAGATGATTGATTGTAGTTTGTTTGTCTGTTGCACCCAGTACATACAATTAACCCTCGTCTCTGAGTTGTTTTTGTGGTTGGACTGCATTAAAAAACATGATAAATGTGTCATTAATGTAGAACTGTAATTCATGTTAACTTTATCTAAACATAACAATAAAAATGATGTCAAGACGTATATGACGAAGAGAAATAACTCTTAACACGTGGTGTTTCATTAATTACAGTGAATAACAAACGACTGTGGGACAGACTGAAAAGGAAATGGTGTTTCAAGCAGTCAAGTAGGGAAAAAAAGTGACAGCTGCAGGAAAAAAATAAAATAAACTGCTGTTTTTACATTCTAATAGTTTGTATTTCTGCACAACACACTGTAGAGTCAGAGCATGAAGGCTGAGGGCCTCTTGGGATCCACTCTTTACATCTTATTTGCCACATTGTTTACAGTGGAGAGAACACCTTGCCGAGAACCCTGTGCTAAAAGTGATACATATTTCCGCCATGCTTCCAGAGAGCCTCAACCAATGGCTTCTCAAAAGAGATTTCTTGCTATTAGTTAAAATCCCTGGACATTACTTGAAATGAAACCCTGGTTTTGATACCATTCATGGTGTGCAATTCTTCAGTGGATAACAACAGTCTTTCAGTGAATTAACATTCTGTTATTACCTCTTAGTGTAGTGGTGTTTATTGTGAGTGGCAAAGTCTGCCATCCCCTTGCTACACTCCAATAACCTTCTCTCAAATGGCTTTATTGTAAATTTTTATCAGCCTTAAAATTTTCTGGCAAAACATCAGTCGGCTTTGATTGTTCATCCACATTGTGAAAAAGTAAGACGATGAATAGTCATTCAGCATATTTTCTTAAGTATATCTCTTTAAGTATTTGCAGAGACTAATTAAACACACAAGGAGATTGCCTCTCATTTTACTGCATGCTTCTACTCTGCAGCAAACTTGTGCCATTTGCAGCAGGAAAACACATCTCATTTGTTTGTGGCATAATAGAAAATGCATATTATTGACTGACATTCATTTTTTCCTCAACAAGTCTTTGAAGCTCCAAAAATTCTGGGATTCACAGTGTTTATGACTGTCACCAAATAAACCAGGACTGAACACTCTTTGTGAGTCTGCCTCAGTCCCAATGAGTATTTGTTAAATTCATTGGGTTTAAAAGTGATTCAAGTGCTAAAAGCCTTAATAAACCCTTAGCAAACATAAAGGATCACATGGAACATTACTTACATTTATAAAAGCATTACATTAAGATCATTGTAATTATTGTAAAATCATGTAGAACTCTATTGACTGCTTTGCAGCAGCTTCTCATGTCCTCTCCTCACTCCTGTTTTAATCATTCCCTCCCTCCTAGGGCTGCACCATATTGGCACCCCTATTTTAACATCCTCTTTCCTCTCTTTCCTGTTCTCCTTTTTTCTCCTTTAACCTTTCACTTCACCCCACTCTGTCTTTGTTGCTGTACCTCATCTCACTCTTATTATGCCTCATTGTCCCCCGCCCCTCTTCACCCTTTACGCTCTCTGTTCCCTCTTTAAATCCTTCCCTACTTCATTTCACCTTGACTTCCATCGAATTAATGCTTATTTCTACAGCCATAGTAAATGTAACTGTAAAGCACTATGTGTAATGTGAATGCAGGAGTAACATCAGCGAAACCAACATTTACAGTGAGCAAGGTAGGTAGAAAAAAAGCTATGAAAATTAAGTGAACAAAGTGAAGAGATGAATGTCAAAGTAACAATAAAGAAAGGAACAATAATCGTTTTATGTCTCTCTCTCTCTGTGTGTGTGTGTGTGTGTGTGTGTGTGTGTATGTGTGTGTGTGTGCGTGTGTGTGTGTGTGTGTGTGATTTTCTCTCTTTCTGCCAGCTCTCCAGTTATTGTTGTTTTGTTCTCAGAGGCGGTAGGAAAAGGAGCACCGCTCTTAACTTCCTCAACTTTAATTGCATTCACAAAGTCTGGCTCCTCACTTGAGTGGAGCTCTGAAACAGTGCCAGTGTGAAAGTCGGACATTAGTTCCCACTAAAAATATTAGACATTTTAAAACATCCCAGGTTCCTCTGTGAGGAGTTTAATTCCTCACCCTGTGGCCCTGATTCACTGCCTGTGTCATTTGGAGAGAGACCACAAGCAACTCTGAAAGCTGTTTCAGTCAAAGTTCAACCTATGATGTATTTTCTTCAGCTTCAGCATATAATTATTGGACCCATGATCTGGGACATTACTTTGAAAACAGTCTAACCAGGTGCGTAAAGTGCTCACATATACTTTTCAATTAAACTTTATACCCTTTTTATCAGTTACATTTCTGGTTTGCTCACGGTGGCTGAAACACATTGCAAGCTTTTCTTTTAATGTATGCACAATCAATACATTCCTCCCATGGGGGATTGTCACACTTATTAAGTAATCAATAACACTATTCCCTTTAAACTTATTTCAGAATCAATAGTGCATTCAGATTGCAGCAATAACGGAATCCATACCATTAATAATCCAATCAACTAGTGTATGATCACTGGAGATGAGAATCATCTCTGAGCACTGTTGCATTAACTGCAGCATTGATAAATACAGTGAGGGTGTGTATCACTTGGGTCCTAATGTGTGACTATGTATAGAACTGTGGCATTTCTAGTCCACGGAAATGACAGAGGCGAGATGGGGGAGATGTTTTTCTGTTACTTAAAGTCTGAAACTTAAAGCTAATTTTGAAACGGTTCAGAAGTAGGAAGTCAGCCAGGTCATCTCACAAAGAAATGCATAAAGCAGGATAGTGTACCATATTAACAACTCCAAATTCATACTGTCAATCTATCGTGACATAATCCAACAAATAATATGATTTTGATTAGTAATGTTCAATCAGGAAAGGTTTAAACAATAGAAAGACATTCTGAATATGTCCAAAACATATACTGTACTAGAGGGATTATAACCTGATATAGTGATCAGTAGACTGGAAACAAGCGTACTTTATGTTGACATCAAAATGTATCAATGTATCTAATACCTGACTTACACACTTAGGGTTCTTCCCACCATTACAACTTAGGTGCAGCACTCAAGCATTTTTTTTTTCACAGCACCTAAGCAACTATAGCTTCACTATAAGCTTTGTTTGATGATTATTATTTATGACAAAGACATGATGTATTCATAACCTCCCACTGCATTTGTTACTGTGACGATCCACCCGGTTTGTTGACAGAACTCCATTGCTGCTTGCTACCTTATAAAAACACTAGAGCTGATAACATTTTCAAGTCTGGCAACTGTTTAGTTGCACTGTACAATGTTCATTCTCACGTCCATCAACAAAGTGACTTCACTGTTGTAAATAATTGCTGCTGAGATATAAACCTTATATGAAGTGTTTGTATAGGCTAGTTTTGTACTGAACCCAAGGGTTCAGCTTAAACTAGCAAAAAAAAAGTGTACGTGCCATTGAACTGAAGGCACTGCATCAGCGATTGACATCAGGCCAAGCAAGTAATTGTGTGTTCCTTGAAGTGCATTTCAACAGCAATTCAACCATTTAGGGCAGGGGTGGGCAAACTTTTTGGCTCAGGGGCCACATTGACTTTTAAAATTTGACAGACGGGCCGGGCCAGCACCAGATGCATACATATCAAACATAAACATAAAAAAGGCATTACAGTGTTAATACTTACATTCACTTTTAGTGGGAACAGTGTTGTTGATCACCCTTCTTTGCCAGTGCATCGAAGTCTGGTGTTAGTTTTGTTGTGGCAATTCTCAGAACAGATCTGAGGTGTTCATCACTCAACTGGGATCTGTGAGGTGCTTTGTTGGTGTTCATCACACTAAAAGTCTGTTCACACACGTACGTAGTGCCAAACAACACCAGCATCTTCTGTGCCATCTTCTGGATGTTTGGAAATTTGGCTGCGCTTAATGTAGCATAAAACTCATCCAGTTTAAGAGAGTTCAACTTCTCCTTTAAGACGGTGTC
The DNA here is from genome assembly GCF_022577435.1 of Embiotoca jacksoni. NCBI lineage: Eukaryota > Metazoa > Chordata > Actinopteri > Embiotocidae > Embiotoca > Embiotoca jacksoni. The sequence goes on from NW_027185403.1 coordinate 18,575,046, forward strand.
ACATTGGAGATCAATCAGTTCCAACTGCAACTCCTGTGGCGTCGTTTCAGGGTCTTGTGTGAAGGGACATGACACCAGCTGAAGGGACTTGTCAATTTTTCCAAAATCAGAGAACCGATGGCAGAATTCTCCATGCAGGTTGTCCAGTGATTTCCTGTATTTTTTCACATGTCGAGGGGCGTCTTTCAGCGTAGCCAGTGAGGGGTAATGAGCAATTGACTTGTTTGGCATTTGCTTTGAGAATAAAGCTAGCTTGGTTTTGAAGGCTCTGACGTTTGTGTACATTTCATGCACAAACTAGTCTTTCCCTTGTAGCTTCACGTTCAGCTCATTCATGTGTGTCAGTACGTCCACAGCAAAAGATAAATCACAAAGACGATCTGTGTCACTCAGCTCAGGAAAATCGTCAGCTTTCTCAAGTAGCTCCAAAAATGAGATAATCTCCTGTTTGAGCTCCAACACTCGTTGACATACTTTCCCCAAACTTAACCAGCGGACGTTGGAGTGGTAAAGCAAGTCCTGGTGATCAGAGTCAGTTTCTTCAAGAAACTTAATAAACTGACGATGAAGTCCCCTCGCTCCAATAAAGTTAACCACTTCTACAACTGGCTTCACTACGTGGTCGAGCTGCAGTATGGATTTACAGTGTAAGAAAATGACCTCCTGCTCAGGGTTGTCCTCTTTCACCCCCTCCTGGATTCTTTTGAGCAACCCGACGTTTTTTACAGTCACATTTGGCGATCCGTCTGTGGTAACGTTGGCGAGCGTACTCCAAGGTAGCTGGAGCCTCTCGATGACCCCCAACACGCCGTCATACAAGTCCTCTCCCCGCGTTTTCCCCTTCAAGGATTCCATGGCCAAAAACTCCTTTGTTATCTCAAAATTGTCATTAATCCCTCTGATAAAAATTAAAAGCTGAGCGGTGTCCTTTCTGTCATTACTTCCGTCCAGTGCCAAGGAATATAATGTAAATGACTCCGCTTTTTTGTTTAGCTTGCTAGCCAAGTCTTCGTCAATCAGCTCAACACGGCGAGTCACCGTCCTGCGTGATGAGCTCATGTTTTCAAATTTGTTCTTGCTCTCAGGACACAAGATACCTGCTGTCTCTACCACGCACTCTTTGAGAAACTCCCCTTCGGAGAAAGGCTTGCTGGTCTTTGCTAATTTGAATGCCAGCAAATAACTTGTCTTCGTGCTTGATTCTTGGATGGCAGTTTGTCAGATAAAGGTGTTTTGCTGATCCTGCAAACTATCTGCCGACCTCCGAGCGGTTGCCGTCCGTTCCCGCGTTGACTGGTTGTTAACGCAATTAGCATGCTTGGTGGAAAAGTGACGGCTGATGTTGTATTCCTTTAAAACCGCAATGGTTTCTTGGCAAATAAGACACACAGCCTTCGACCGGACTTCAGTGAAAAAGTATTTAGTCGTCCATTCCTTATTAAACACTCGGCGCTCGCTGTCGACTTTTCTTTTCTTTGGCCCGTTCATTGTTGCAGATGGGTTCAGAGCAGCAGCAGAGTAACAACAGAGAGCAGCCCAGCCTCCGCAAAATCAAGTCAATGTCTCACTGCGCCTAGTGCGCCACCTGGTGGACCGCCAGGTATTACAGGACAAGGTCAAATGAACGCAGTCATAATTATGATATGATTTGATTTGGGCAATTCTGTACCAATCTTCGGCGGGCCGGATTAAAAAGACCGACGGGCCGGATGTGGCCCGCGAGCCGTAGTTTGCCCACCCCTGATTTAGGGGAAAAAAGAGAATGAATTGTGTCAATCTTTGAATATAACCAGTTTAAGTGTTTCAAATCAACAAACAATTTGTAATTTCCTCCTCCACTTTCTGCCAGTGAACTATTGGGATGCTTTTATTGTTACGCAGTAATGAACTATGCAATGCATTTGTCAGTGGGAATCATAATGCTTAGGTGTATAATTGTTAAATAAAAAATTGTCAATGCAGCAACATGACCTTTGAAATAAAATCTAAACCTTGATCACTACGACTAGGACTGTAAACATGTTTATAAAAATAGAAGTGGTCTCTGTGCCAGAAAAGTGAAGCCAATGTGAAAACTGATGGACCCTACGGGGCTGGCTCCAATAGTATCATTGAACTTATCAAGTTCAGTCCTACTAATCAAAATTCTGGCCAACCTTTTGAAATTAATTCCATAATTAGGTAGATATTTGGTCTTAAAGAGATGTATGTTTGAGGGTGTGTCCGGTCAGATTGACATTCCTGGGGTACAGTCAGGTTACCAGTACAGGTAGGATGGTTTCATGTCAACATGTTCTCTGTTAGTCAACCGCTTGGTCCTCCCCAGCTAGTTCAAATGTAGCAACTTCTGGCTACAGGAAACCAAGCTGGCCAAAATACCTCAATGCTTCAAAACAGCAGTTCACAAACCAATGGGTGACATCACAGTGAGTTGCCATCTATTTGGGTTACTCACTTGTTTTGTTTTTTAAATTGCCCTATTTACTATATCAGAGGCTAGTTAATGTTAGCATCTCTGACTTGCTTGGATTTGGGAAAGGTTACACTCAAGCAACTCCCACCAAAGTTGTTATCGGAGATATAATTACATTCTCAACCCATTTCTAATAGCCCTGAAAGCCATCTATTTTGGTTTAAATACCAACAATCATGAATAAATTTACTGACTTACTGACAACAGCTAAAGGGAAGGGGCTTACACATTTTTCAATTGCATGTGTGTAAAACAAACCAATGTTTGGATTGACGTTTGACTAGGACCTGTTAAGTAGCAGGTGCCACAGTGAACTGGGTAGAGCGGGTTGTTGTTTGTTGGAAACTGCTGACCATCAAATATCAGCAATGCTATGCACTTCTGTGGAAAACCATTTGCAGATAGGAAGATGTAATCCAGCTCAGCAGAAGTAGTCAAAGTGCCACAGATAATCAGTCTGAAGTTACTTCAAAGAGGAAACACTTAGTTGACCAAACTGCATATTACTGAGGTTCTCCTTTATCGTCCTTGTTTCTAAAAAAAGAAAACCTCCCCTACTTCTTAAGAGCATCCCAATGTGCAGTTATGCAGTATTCTGTCCTCAGAGTAGGTGTCAGACCACACTTCGACAGATAGCGAACATACTGTTGTATAAAGAGTCAGACGAAGAAGTAAAGTTGAATGAACGTTTACTGTTTGTTTTCCTCTTCTCGTTTACAACAATCTTTTTTGTAAAACTGAAATAAGGACAAAATAAATCACTCAATCAGTATGTATGTCAAAATAAAATTACATATCTTTTCTGATGTACCACACAGAATAAAACACCGTGCTAAATTACCTTCCTTTTCAACAAAACAAGGCATGGCTTGATAATTAACATTTTTGCTGAGTCATCACAATGCTTTACCTTAACTTAGATGCTAAAAAATACTAGCTCCATAAAAACGTCTCTCTTTATGTTAAAGTTCTATGTAAACATTCAATAAGCAGTACAATTCAGCACACCTGATATTTTGGTACTCACAAGCATTGCTTCTCAAGGCACTCAACGTAAGAAAGGCAGAGGATGAGCTGCCCACATGTGATCCCTCACCTCTGCTGTGCGCTGTAATCATTGCTCTGGCCACGTCATGTGACCCTATTGGCCAATGAATGAAGAGAAGACTTCTACTGCTAAAACTAACTGCAATAACACATGCAACCACCAGGGGGATAAATTAAAATAATCTAAACATCAACCCAATAGACAGAACACTCCCCGCTTGGGATTGATAAATTCCACTATTTCAATTTCAGAACAGTTGAGAGTATAAGTCACTGAACTTGTATACATATATGTATATATATATATTAACAGTCTTTGACGCTCATCAGTAAGACTGTCTCAGAAGCAGGCCTTAGGAAAGTCTTTGCTGAACCAGATCTTGTCACTTTCAGTTCAACTTTCCTCACTTTGCCATCTTGACTGGGGAATGTCTTTGACACCAGTGCCAGTGGACATTCATTTCGTTTTGCTTGGCTGTCTTTAAGCAGGACTAGATCGCCTACTTGGAGGTTGGGTTTGTCTTCCAGCCATTTGTTTCGTTTTTGAAGGGTAGGAAGATATTCCTTTCTCCACCTGTTCCAAAAACAGTCTGCAAGGTGCTGCACCTGTCTCCATTGTCTATGGTGGAGGTCTTTGCTACTAAAAGTCCCCACAGGAGGAACAGGAGTGCATAATTTCTGAGTTAGCAAGAAGGATGGTGTCAGTAGAAATGGTGACTCAGGATCTGATGAGATTGGTGCCAAGGGCCTTGCATTGATAATTGCTGTCACTTCAGCCATCAACGTGGACAGTACTTCATGGGTGAGGTGTGGGGCGTTGCTTTCCTGGAGCATCGAATCTAGAATACGGCGGGACATTCCGATCATGCGTTCCCCCCCCATGTGGGGAAGAGTGTGGGGGGTTGAATGTCCACATGCAGCCTTCCTCTCCCAAGTACTTCCTAACTAAAGGCTCACTGGTTCCATTAATGAGCAGGCCTAACTCTCTGCAAGCGCCCTTAAAATTGGTTCCACAGTCCGAATGGATCTGTTTAACTGGGCCCCGCAAAGCAAAGAAACGCCGTAAGGCGTTGATGAAACAAGATGCATCCATTGACTCAATGAGTTCTATGTGCACTGCACGGGTGCTCATGCAGGTGAACAATACTGCCCACCTTTTGCTGTTGGCCTGGCCTCCGTGCATTCTCCTTGAGGTGACAGTCCATGGGCCAAACACATCAAGCCCCACATGGGTGAAAGGTGGTTCCATGCTCAGGCGGTCAAAGGGAAGATCTGCCATCTTCTGTACAACAGTTCTCCCTCGAAGTTTGTTACACAGGACACACTTGAGGATCATGTTGTTGATAGACCTCTTGGCTCCTATGACCCAGAATCCCGCTGTGCGAACAGCACCCTCTGTGAACACACGGCCTTGGTGCTTCACTCTTTCATGGAAATGTCTCACAAGTAGTGTTGCTACATGGCTACGTCTAGGAATGATTTGAGGGAACTTCTCAGTTACATCGATCATGGCATGCTTCAGCCTGCCTCCAACCCCTAGTAGGTCATTTTCATCATTTTCATCAAAGGGCTTAGTCCTTTCAGAGGACTGCTTTTGGGGATCGCCTTACCGGTGGTCAAGTTAGTAAACGCCTCACAGTAATTTTCTCTTTGAACGCAACTTACGATGTGATTTTGTGCTACGACCAGCTCCTCCGCTGTGAGTGGGTTTGATTGTTGGTTTTGCACTTGACTTTTGTGTTTGGCACCAAGTTTCCAGTGATGAGTGAAACGCTTCAATAACGCTATAGCTCACACTAGGGCCTTCCAGGAAGAAAACCGCTCGAAACGTTGTGAGCCCAAATTGGACTGGGGGCAGGAGAGTGTGGTGGCAAAAGGCCATACTTCAACATCACTGTCTGGATGAATTAGATCATATGGCTCCTCTTCTGAAGCTGGTGTCGTCCCAGACTGAGCAAGGAATGGAGGTCCTCTGAGCCATGTTGTGCTAACGAGATCAGCTGCACTTACAGATCGAGTGCCATGATCAGCGGGGTTCTGTGTGGAACACACATAGTGCCATTGCTTAGGGTTTGTTGATTTCCTGATTCGTTGAACTCTTGTTACACACGTAGACATGGAATCGCCTGCTCTGGTTATGCATGTAACCAAGGACCACTCGGCTGTCAGTATAGAAGTGTACTGTATCCAAGCTCATATCCAGTTCATTCTGGACTAGCTCAGCGACTTCAACTGCTAATACTGCAGCACCCAATTCAAGCCTTGGGATGGTGTGTGCAGCCACGGGTGCCAACTTTGCCCTCCCAAGTATGAATCCTATGGAGCATTCTCCACTGCTGTTGATCACCTTGAGGTAGGCCACAGAAGCAATAGCCTTAACTGAAGCATCGGCAAACACATGGATCTCTTTTCTCTGTGCTGTCAAAAGGGTAGAGGTTGTGTAAGACCGCTGAATCTCCAACCCTTTCAGTTCATCCAAGGATTTTTTTCCATAACTTCCACTCTGCCTCCTTCTCCTCTGGAAGGGGTGTGTCCCAATCAAGATTTTCTGAAGAGATGAGCTCTCGGAGAATCATCTTCCCTCTGATGGTAACAGGTGCTACAAGGCCAAGAGGATCAAACAAACTGTTCGCTGTAGCTAGAACACCTCTGCGTGTGAAGGGTTTGTCCAAAGATGCCACCTTGAAAGTGGAGACATCCTTCTTGAGATCCCAGCCCAGTCCCAAGCTACGTTGGATGAAGGAGATGCCATTATCCAAATCCAGATCTCTCAGATCCGTAGCATGGTCGTCTGTGGGAAAGGCTTCAAGGGCTTCAGTGCTGTTTGATGCTATTTTGTGAAGTCGCAAGTTTGAGGAAGCCAACATCTCCTGTGTTCTCTTGAGCAGGTCAATGGCCTCTGTGGCCGATGGGAGGGATGTTAGGCCATCATCAACATAGAAATTGCGCTCCACGAAGTGCTTAGCATCTTCCCCATATTCTCTCTCTCCATGCTGTGCAGCGCGACGAAGACCATAGATAGCGACAGCAGGGGATGAGCTGTTTCCGAATTCGTGCACCTTCATTCTGTATTCAGCAATCTCATTCCTGAAATCATTTCCTCTGAACCACAGGAAACGAAAAAAGTTGCAAGAGTCTTCGCTGACAAGGAAACTGTGGAACATTTGTTCAATGTCAGCTATGACGGCTGTGTTTTCCTATCGGAATCGCAACAGGACTCCAAGCAAAGTGTTGTTCAAGTCTGGGCCGGTAAGTAGCACATCACTGAGCGAGATGCCATGGTATTGGGCGCTGGAGTCGAAAACAACATGGATTTTTCCTGGCTTTTGTGGATGGTATACTCCAAAAATGGGTAAATACCAACATTCTTCTCCTTCTGACAGAGGTGGTGCCAGCTCAACGTGGTCACAATCAAACATTTTCTGCATGAAGGCCACAAAGTGGGCTCTCATTTCTGGTTTCTTCTCGAGAGAATGACAAAGAGAGTTTAATCGCATTACTGCCTGTTCTCTGTTGTTTGGAAGATGTGATCGGGGTGCTTGAAATGGAAGGGGTGCTACCCAGCTGTTACTATCATCAATGTGCATTTCTCGGTCCATGACTTTTAGGAACTGCCTATCTTCAACAGAAAGGCCCACCTTTTCATCGTCTCGAGTTGTCTCAAAGATGTTCTCTCCGAGAGTGCAGTCACCTGAAGTTGGTTTGAAACTGTTTGACGAGACTTTCTGTCAAGCTGGCATGGTATGTTTTTCTTTGACATGGATCCGGTTGGGGCATGGAGTCAGGTAAGATGGATGCCAGTTTTCAAGCACACTAGTGCGGAATGAGGCCACCTCTGTTGGTCTGTGGGCAGGTCCCAAACAAACATCCCCGATAATAACCCAACCGAGGTTGAGCCTCTGGGCATAAGGGGAGTCATGTGGACCATTGCGTTGTTCTCGCACCTTATGCAATCGTAGGATGTTGCGTCCCAGGAGAATGAGTATCTGGGCTTCTGGATCCAAAGGTGGTATCTTGTGAGCAATGGATCTGAGGTGAGGGTGATGTTTTGCAACCTCTGGAGAGGGGATTTCAGACCGATCTTCCGGCAGGTCATTGCATTCTATGAGAGTGGGCAGTAGGACGTTAACTGTCCCATCTAAAGATTCAACTACAAATTTGGTTGCTCTTCTCCCTGAGGTCTCTGTGGTTCCTGCACATGTGCAGAGAGTATAAGGAGCCTCTGAGCCTTGACTATGAAACAGACTGAAAAAATCTGACCTGGCCAAGGATCTATTACTTTGTTCATCCACCATAATATAGACTATTTTTGCTCTGTCTGGGTGAGCGTGGGGGTACACCTTGGCCAGAAGGATCTTTGAACAGGATCTGGAGCCTTTACCTATTCCACAGACCTCTGTGCACCTTGAGCTAACAGTTGGCTGAGGCACGTCTCCTTCGTACTCCCTGCCATGCTCTAAAGGGGTGTCGTTACTGACCCATGGAGGAGGTCCAGCATGTAGAGCGGTGACATGACTGTTGTCTCCACATTCAGCACATTTCAAGGTTGCTTTACAGCTCTTTGCAAAATGAGTAGTGGAGGAACAACACTTGAAACATATGCCGTTTTCTTTTAGATACATCTTGCGTTCCTCTAATGATTTGGCTCTGAAACCTCTGCACTTCTTTAAGGGGTGAGGCTTCTTGTGAATTGGGCACTGTTTATCAATGTCATTGAGTTTAGTTGCTGAAACATTTGCAAAGTCTTGTTTTCTTCCGATATACTCCGACTTTGTAACCACAGGGGTTGTTGAAAGAAAGAAACGTGGGTCGTTTCTTCGTCGTGCTTCATTACATATGAAGCTTGTAAAGAATGCAAATGGTGGGAAGGAAGTATGATGCTCCTCTTTGAATACTGAACCCTGCACAAGCCACTTCTCCTGCAAACCACGAGGGAGCTTTTCAACAGTGGGGTTTACACCCCTAGCGGTGTCCAAATATGACAGCCCAGGCAGATTTCCTTGAGATTTAGCAGCCTCCAATTCCTTTAATAAATCACCCAACTGTCTGAGTTTCACGGGGTCATCATGTTTAATTTTTGGGAAGTTCTCTATTTTCTCAAAGAGTGCCCTCTCCACAACTTCAGGAGAGCCATAGCACTCCTCCAAGCATTCCCAAGCTCTCTGTAGACCTACTGCTGGGTTTGCCACATGTACAGAACGAACTCTTGTTACATGCTCTGCTGACTCACTTCCCAGCCACTTCGTTAAGAGGTCAAGCTCCTCACTGCCAGTTAAGTTTAGTCCACCGATAGCATTGTAGAATGAGGACTTCCAGGCTGCATAATTTTCCGGTTTGTCGTTGAATTTAACAAGGCTGGAGTTCACTAGCTCACGACGTAGTAAATATCTTGTGATTTCACCTACCCCAATTCTGTCGTCGGTTTGTGGGTAATATGCTGCCCTATCAACTGGAGAAGTAGGCTGCTGGCCAAAAGAGGGTTGTGCTAAAGAACTAGAATTAGCCGTTGGGAAATCATGCGGTACAATATGATGCGATTGCGTCTGCCCTTTTGGCTGTGACCTGGAGATGTCGTTTTCCTGACCCATGGAGCTTTGACAAAACGCAGGTGTTGGGCTTTTGGGCTGTGCTGTTGCATGCATGTCATCATAGTAACCACTCTGAGGCACAGCACTGAGAGGATACCAGTGTGTACTATGGGAGTGATGAGGATGCTCTCTCAACTGCTGGTGGGGTTGTGGGACTGGCAGACATGTACTGAGTTTAGGAGCTCCACAGTCAGAGTTATGCAGCTGGGACTGTTGTTGGACATAGTCATGAGTACGCTGAGCAGCTCCTTCTGCTGTAACCTGAAGGTCCCACTTACTACCTCTGCGAGACTCCGGTTCAAGAGCTGCCTCCAGGACCTGAGCCTCTGCTTCAGCTGCTGCTACTTCCCTTTCACAGTTCAGAGTGGACAGCCTAGCCGCTATATGAGCTTCTTTCACTTTTAGTTCTGCCTCCTGTTGTGCAAATGCTGCACGTGCTTTAGCTGCTTGCACCTTAGCACGTGCTACCGCAGCAGCTGTTGTAGCAGATGATTTTGTTTTAGATGTGGAGGCAGAATATTCTGAAAGAGTTAAAAGGGGGCTCGTACGTTGAATATGTCATTCCTCGACATGGTGAAATAAAACAATGGCTTACACAAGCTTCCTTTCCTCTGTGTTGAAGTGCCCGCCGTGAAGTTGCTTTTTTACTATTCTGTCCTCAGAGTAGATGTCAGACCACACTTCGACAGATAGCAAACATACTGTTGTATAGAGTCAGACGAAGAAGTAAAGTTGAATGAACGTTTACTGTTTGTTTTCCTCTTCTCGTTTACAACAATCTTTTTTGTAAAACTGAAATAAGGACAAAATAAATCACTCAATCAGTATGTATGTCAAAATAAAATTACATATCTTTTCTGATGTACCACACAGAATAAAACACTGTGCTAAATTACCTTCCTTTTCAACAAAACAAGGCATGGCTTGATAATTAACATTTTTGCTGAGTCATCACAATGCTTTACCTTAACTTAGATGCTAAAAAATATTAGCTCCATAAAAACGTCCCTCTTTATGTTAAAGTTCTATGTAAACATTCAATAAGCAGTACAATTCAGCACACCTGATATTTTGGTACTCACAAGCATTGCTTCTCAAGGCACTCAACGTAAGAAAGGCAGAGGATTAGCTGCCCACGTGATCCCTCACCTCTGCTGTGCACTGGAATCATTGCTCTGGCCACGTCATGTGACCCTATTGGCCAATGAATGAAGAGAAGACTTCTACTGCTAAAACTAACTGCAATAACACATGCAACCACCAGGGGGATAAATTAAAAATAATCTAAACTTCAACCCAATAGACAGAACATGCAGCAAGAAGAACATGGAGGCAAAAAAAAAACCCTGTTCACTTTTTGCGCAAGCTAATCAAACTACCAGACATCCTTTAATCAGCCGTTGTCTGTGCTCTCATCTCGGTTAAACAACAATGCTCTCATCTTCTTTGTCAACTGCTGCATGCTCAGAAGAAAGCATCCTCAGTCACAGAGTGAGGTTTAATAGAGGTTAAGAAAAGCTTCAGCCTCGAGCAAGAGTCTCCACTTTCAGAGAAAAGTCCCCATCAGCAACACACACACACAAACAGAGATACTACCCTTCAGGTACAGCGTGTTCTTTATTGAAACAGACAATAATCTAACCAGGAGACGTAGTTACGTGCACGTGCAGTAAGCAACAAGCAACACTGCCTCATACCTTCAGATATGCTCCACTTAGAAAGCTGACCAAAACACACGCACACACACACACACACACACACACACACACACACACACACAAACACAATAAAGTAGGTCTTGGCTGTGTTAGGGCAGTGCAGCAAAGCAAGGCTAATGGATGCAGACAATAGGTGTGTGTGTGCGCGTGCGCGTGTGCGTGTGCATGTGCGTGTGTGTGTGTGTGTGTTTGTTTTTGTTTGTATCGCTAAGAGACATGTGTAACCCTGACCTCAACCACTTGCATGACCTCAGCATGTACATAACTACAGTGACCTCATGATGCAGGCAGGTGTGTGTGTGTGTGTGTGTGTGTGTGTGTGTGTGTGTGTGTGTGTGTGTGTGTGTGTGTGTGTGTGTGTGTGTGTGTGCAGCAGGACTATAGAGTCAAGACATAAAGTAATGTAAATCCTGAAAAAGCCAGCTACAACATTGTGAGCTAAATACTGTCACAGCTTGGACAAAATTTGTCATACTTGGCAGGCTGGGCTACATCCACAGATTGGTGGGATTAAGATATTGGCAAGGTACTGTTTTGTAACATCCTGTTCCTATTAGATGTAAAAATGTAATAGCCAAGCTGCATGGGGGACCTCAAGATAGTATAGTGCTTAAAACAGCTTCATTAGATATGAGAGAACATACAGCAGTAAGACAATATAGTTAAAATATACAGTACAGAATAACAACAAAAAAAGAAAGAAAGAAAGTGTGAATTGTAAAGTAATTTGTTCCCACACGTGATAATTACTTAAAAAAACAACAGCACACAGCCGTGGTTTTTAACCTCAGGGTTGTAACCCTGAGGACCTGAGTTCCTCAAACACAGCTGACAAAATGAAATGCACTTGAGGTTCTTGACAGCGTAAATGCTAGTTAACCATGTGCAACAAAATAGGTCAAAATGTGGCTCATTATGCTAAATTTAGAGATTTGTTTTAAAACAAATTAAAATCAAAAACAAATTATTTATGTATGAAAACTAGCTGAATTCTTGCTGGCTTTGAGGCTCACACGGAGCAGCTTCTCGTCCTCTGTAGGGGGATTAGAAAACAAGACTGTTCAGTTTAATGTGGATGGCTTGCAACCTTCTTAAGTTAAATTATTAAATTGATTACTTTGGCACAAGGACATTTTTTTCTATCCTCAAAAGGTTTAAGAACCACTGGTCTATAGCATCCTACATAACTCTGAAGGGTATTTCAGTATATTCTGTAACCGTCTGTGAGGACTGCTGTCCAAGGTGCTGAACTCCAGGCTGAATGAGATGCAGGATCTGTCCATGTACTATGGTTAATACAGCACCGAAACTGCCCATTTTAGGGTCACTAATGACCTCTTAATGGCCGCAGACAATAGAATGTGCTCAATCCTTGTTCTTTTATACCTCAGTTCAGCTTTCGACACAGTCGACTGCTGTATTCTTTTAGACAGACTAAAGCACTGGGTTGGAATATCTGGCACAGCACTCAAATGGTTCTCCTCATATCTGACCAACAGGGGGTTCTGTGTCAGTTAATAATTTTAGGTCGTCTTTTGCCCCTATAAAATATGGAGTCCGTTTTGGGACCCATTTTATTTTCTTTGTATATGCTCCCCTTTGGACAAGAAATGCGCAAACACGGGGTCGCCTTCCACTGTTATGCTGATGATACTCAAATATACATGCCTGCTAGTGTCCCGGATCCTGGCATGCTGAGTTCTCTACACAACTACCTTAATGACGTGAAAAGCTGGATGTCACAAGATTTTCTACAACTCAAATCAAGCAAATCAGAGATTTTGGTAATTGGTCCACCACACTTAACCAAACAAATCCAACTCCTATCTGCTGCCATGCTTAGTGAATTCATTACACCTGTCGCAAAAAAAAATCTTTGGGTTTGGTTTTATAGCAATTTGAGTTTCGAACACCATACCACAAATCTTATGCAGTCCTGTTTCTATCACCTTTGAAATATCACAAAAATCTGTCCTATCTTAACACTTCATGATGCTGAGACCATTATACATGTCTTCATCTCCTCACGCCTACACTACTGCAACAGCCTCTTCACTTGCCTCAATCAAAAATCCATCAGTCGACTTAAAACTGTGCAGAACTCAGCTGCCAGACTTTTAACTAAAACCAGGAAAAGGGACCACATCACACCCATTTTAGCCTCCTTACACTGGCTCCCAGTATGTTTTAGAATGGATTTTAAGATGTTACTATTGACTCTTAGCACACTTCATGGTCTCTCCCCCTCCTATTTAGCTGACCTGATTGTTTCATGCAAGCTTGCCCACAGTCTGAGATCCTCAGACAAAAAGCTTTTATATATTCCGGAGACACTAAAGGTGACAAAGCTTTTTCAGTCAGAGCCCTCAATAAAATTGGAACAAGGCCAGATTTTCTATTTTATTATTTAACAAATCATTTTTATTTGTATACTTTTTTACATATTATCAGGCCATGACTGTGATGCCAACTTGTACTGATTTAAATGACAAGGGAATTAAACAAATTGTAAAGACAAGAAACAAATACTTCAACACATCCACCTTGCAGTAACTTGGTTTGCAAATATTGGGCTTTTAAAGATATCCTTACTTTTAGTCCAGCATAATATGGACCTCTACAACTAAAGAGGACGTTCAGTTGTCCATTCTTAAGATTATAAGGCAGAAATTGTTATGAGCTTGCGGTCCACGAGGCCTGATGACATCACTACGATACCATGAGGATTTATTTCTCAACAAAGCTCCTTTATAGTCTTTGAAGACATGATACAACTGTTCTTGGTTGTCAATTTAAAACTCAATGTCACAAGTAAACTGATACTGATGTTAAAAATTGGTGGTATTTCCCTTTAAGTTGACTTTTATACATATATATATATATATATATATATATATATATATATATATATATACATATATATAATTTTCTTTTGCCTGTGTAAAATCGTGCCACACTAAATGTTACTTTGGCTTGATTAGGATTTGTTATATGCAGTATCTCTGGCATAAATATAGCACCGTCTCCTCAAAAATGATCTTTCATTGCCCCAAGATGCTGCAAAAACACATCCGACATCTTCAGAGAAACATCAGAGATGAGTGTTATATATGTAATGTGCATAATTAGATGCTATTGAGGCTAAACAGACTGTCGGAAAGATGTAAATCCTTGAGTGTGTGGTTCAATATGGCAGAGACATAAGAGACGGTCAGAGGGAGAGAGGCAGCAAAAATAAAGCAAACAGGACAGAAATAGAGGAACAGAAAACAGATACAAAGCTGTGAGTCATGAAAGAAAGAGACAGAGGAAACATCCAAATAAAAAAAGAGAGCAAAAATCTGTCTCCAAATGATGTTGAAATAAAACCAGCTAAATGAGGTGATTATATAAATAAGCTTTGAAATTTCAGAGAAAAACAGAGAGAGGAAGTGGAAAAACCCAGAGGGAAGATAGAGATAAAAGAAATGAAGAGAGAGGAGGAGGTAAATTCATTTTGAGGTTTGAAATTAAAACAGTTAAATGATCCGATTATCTAAACAAACCCTGCATTTTGAGTTGGACACCAGCGAATTGAACGAAAGAAGTGGTAACAACGGAGGAGAGGAAGAAGGAGGAGGAGGCGAGTACGGGTCGGAAGCAAGACCCATTAAATCAAAAACAGTAAAATGAGCTTATGTTCCTAAACAAGCTCAGAGATTTGCAATGCTAATTATCGTGAGCGAGGCCTGCACGCCACTACAATCATCTGAAAGTAATCTTTGATGCACTGAAATAAGTAGGCAAACTTAGCGGCCCAACACAAATATGGCCAAGATGCAAAGGAGCTCTCTTACACACACACACATACACACACACACACACACACACACAGTTTAACGCATGAATGATGAAACTCCACATGCTATTTCCTCTGTTTCACATTGGCTCACACTAGTTCACGGTCATGCCTTTGAGCAAGACTCAAGGTTGCCATTCCAAGCAAAGGCCTTGAATAAAACTCCCATAATGTCCTTAAAACCCAAACACACCATGAGGAGTTAAGAACATTATGTGAAAGCAACCAGGAAATAATTCTAAAAAAAACAACCCGTGTTAATGTGAACCGACTCAACGCAAACAGCTCTGTTTACAAACCCCAAGCTCTCGTCTGCATATTATACATCTGCACAGTTTTCTCTATTTGCTTGTTTTGATGCTTATAGGAATATACTGTATCCTCTCTCACATGCACGCATGCACGCACGCACGCACACACACACACACGCACGCACGCACGCACGCACGCACGCACGCACGCACGCACACACACACACACACACACACACTTAAAAAAAATGCTCCAAACTGCAGCGCAAAGGCCACATTTGAATACATGCCTCGGACTGCATTGGTCAGTATGTCCACAAGCAGCTTTCTAAACTTCATCCATGTGCCAAGGGCTGCCCAGTCAATTTGTAATTTTATTAATTGTGGCTTTGGTGAAAAAGCTAAAATATTAAAAGAGTTTGTGCACATGCAAGGTGAGGGTTTAAACAGGTGCTGGTGTGACCGTCAGCGGTGGAAGAAGTACTGCAATGTTTCGCGACAGTAAAACAAGTTATAATGAAAACTAAATTAAAAACAAAAATAACTGTACAAAGGTCTTATCATCAAAAAAAGGAATCATACTCAGTTACAATTATCATATAGGCCATATATAAATATTATTACTGATGCATTTAGTTGCAGGCAAATTTTGTCTGTGCAGGTGCAGGTGTGTCGGTAACGCAAGAAGGTGTGGCAAACATGTTTGGTGTTTTGGTGAACACGAGCGCACTCTGGCGGAGCGCAACGCGGTGGTGAAGTAGGAGGAATAGAAAACTATAAGGTGTGTCACAGAGGTGTGTCATGGCATCTCATATATGCCAAACACTGGCATTAATTAAATATCAAGGTGAAAACCTGTGAAGAACACTTGTCCAATATCCTGAAATCAGGTGCTGGAATGATGGTCAGGAGTGAGCAGAATTAAATTACGCACACTTAAAGCTCCCAACACAATTACTTTATTAAAAACGGTGATAAAGAGAAATATACTCCAAACATCACTAATGTTGTGATGTTAATAAATAAACTGCAGCAATGCTTTGAGTATGCCTAATATATTTTGCATTATTTAAATTACCTAAGTTGCCATGTGTAAATTACTCTAATCTTTTGTGCATAAATGACACAGTGTCACACTCTGACTATATTACTGAACCACATGAGTAGATGAAAAGGCTTATGTAGAAACTACAATTGCGGTTTGAAATGTAAAAAAATAGCACCTGTTTTTTTTTTTTTTTTTCAGCAGGTTTTTCTGTTTTACTGCATGTGTGTTAAGTTACAGTATGTAAGTATTTCCCATATGCAAACAGAAGATGAAATACACTGTTTGCCATTTAGATTGCATTTAAACAGTGGGAAGACACCAATGACACTTCAAAAGCACACATCACATGCAAATCGAAACATTACTATGGGTCTCCAGATGCTTTAGGTTGTCTTCTCAAACCAGATGTAGGTATGATGTTGCAAACTCTCTGTGGTCCTCGGCATGCTTCCCCTTCCAGAACATGACATTTTCTACTTCTGTCCCTCATAGGTGCAGAAAACATATTTCTGATGTCAACCAGCTTTAAGACCTCCATTGTAATAATGTAAACATATCCAGACAATTATTGTACTACAGCATACACCGTGGATAATAAATATCATTGCAGCTTTCATAAAATGTATTCTCTTACAATAAAGTTGATCTCAACTTTATTGGATATCTATCCATTACAATCGAGTGTCAACCACCAAGGGTTAAACAAAAAAAAAAAGTTTTAGTCAGCTTATGTCCCATTGTATGAAGCACTGAATGAGCAATAATAACCCTTTTATTTACACTGTGACTACTGAAATTGTTGATTCTGATAAAATCATCACAGCTCAAAGCTTCCATTCCCCAGCTGCAAAACAGCCTTTTAATAAGCTTATTGTCATTGAGCCTCTGCAAATCATCTCTTCTCTTCCAAACTGTGTATGCCTGATCTCTGGCTGACTCCAAAACTTTGGAGCTCTCCTAAATATTGACCAAAACAGGAGAAAGGAAAAAATGCTTTTAAAACAAATACAGACCACAAGGAGCGGAAAATTCTCAGACAAGTAAGCAACTCCACAATTTTCTATTGGCATGTGTGTGTGTGTGTGTGTGTGTGTGTGTGTGTGTGTATGTGTGTATGTGTGTGTGTGTGTGTGTGTGTGTGTGTGTGTGTGTGTGTGTGTGTGTGTGTGTTTGCTTCTTTCAAGGAGGCATCTTCAACTACCTCCATTTGGGAAGGGGTCCACTCTGCTTGCATTTTAAATGATTTTTTAAGTGAAAGAGTAGCTTGTACTTTGTCCGTGTTAGCACTAATAATTTGACAAGGGTAAGAACATCTTGTCTACCTTTGTGGTTTTATGTGCAGGCACGGGGATGTGTGCCCTCCTCTCTATGCTGTTTTTCCCTGACAGCCAAAAAACACCTTTAGTGAATAAAACATCAGGTATAAAGCACAAGTACATAATGCAGTCTGACAGCCCCAGCAGCCAGTAATGTTTGGTCTTCACATGACTGTTGGTGGGTTTGTGCAGGGGGAGGGACAACGGGTGGATGACATAAAGTGATAGCCACACCAGAAGATCTAAGGTGTAGCTATAAAAAGTGTATGATGAGAGTCCTTTTTTTACAGACTGACCGTTCCCTTAACCCGTCTCCTGCACAGCTATCATTCAATCGTAGTTGAGACAGGGCTAGGCACAAAAAGACTATCACATAATAGAATCCTCCACATGTTGAAGCTTTGTGCGTTGAGCTGTCGCAGTTTTCTATATGGAATACAAAGAGTTAAGGAAGTAGCGTATTTACTAGCCTGCTGTAAACTAAACACAAAGGCAACTAAGTGTATTTTAACAGCGTCTTTGGGTGTTCTAACATAATATGGAGTGTTTAACATGTGCAACTAAATGTGCACAACTTCTAAAGTCATAATTAGCTAAGTACATTCTGTTGGGTTCTGAGACTGTGTATAGTAATAGACGAAGCCTCTGGAGTCTGAAAAGTTAAGCCAATGCGGAAGTGCCTTAAAGAGGAACACCATTGAGGGCAGACTCACCCCTCACTCCTGCCCAGCTCGTCCAAATATGGTCACTTCTGGCTCCAGGAACACAAAAATGGCAACTGCCAAAATGCCAGAGTTGAGCATTCAAAATTTTGACAATATCAAATGCTAGTTACTGCGAGCTTCTCTGTCTGCTAAAATTTGGGGATGGTTACACACCAGCGACTCCCACCAAACGTGTTTTCTGAAATAGCATTACATTGCCCCAACATATCTTTTAGTTATCAACCCAAAAGTCTTTTTCTTTTCTAACATTAATGCATTAACTATGTTATAAATGTGTTTGAAAAAGCTGCTTGCACACAAAAGAAGCCTGCTTTCAGTAACTAAGCAAAGGTCTGCTACAGATGCCATTAAAGCAACAACAAACTTTTCGATAACACCAGTAAGGTGTGAGGTTTAGCGAGTGTGTTCATAAGCACTCAGTTTCGCAAAAAAGCTAATATTCCTCTAAAGTCGCACACCAGTTAATCTGTTTACATGTAAATTTTCATATCCTAGCTATACATAAATAGACCAAATATTATTACCATGCAAACAAGGCTTAAGGCAAGGCTGAAGACAAACAGTAAATGGGATGAGGTGTAAACATGCCTCGGTATTAAAGAACTATTTTCTATCTATCTTATTTAGGTTTGTCATAATTGGAATATGAATGTTATTATGAGGTGGGCGGAGGTGTGTTGAGATGCAGCTTTTTTTGGGTGGAAATAATCTATCCTGACTTTGGAAGCCAGTATGAAGTCAGCAAGACTGAAACATAGTGTGAGTTATTTCAATAGGGCAGGCAATCTTTATGCGTGTGTTTTTTCCTTGACAGCTAAAAACACTGTTAATGAATAAAACATAATTTGTGAAACTTCACAATGTAATCCCATCTGAAGGTCCCGACCACCAGTACAGCTGCTATTCTCTTGTGATGGACTTCAGTTGCAGCATAGCCTGTGTGTATCTGTCCAGCAAAATAAAAGTAAGAAAATAAACTCTAAAAGACTTGAATCATCCACTGTATAACCCAAATGCACTAGAATATTGTTATACTTATTCATGTTGAAGATGATAGATTGTTATTGATGATTATGTCCCATCATTCTTCTTCATATTTGTTTCAGGGGATTTGTATGTAATGTTCACATTTCCCACAGCGCTGAAAGCAGCATGAGTGAGAGCTTGATGAGACTTTTGAGGTAAAATTGTGTCAAACTAACTAAAAAGGCTTCTCATAGGGCCTATTACAGCCCTGTAATTGACTGTGCGTGTATGTGTGTGTGTGTGTGTGTTTGTGTGTGTGTGTGCTAAAAATACATGAGCACTTTTGTCTTGTGTCACTCTTCTGGAAATAGCTTGAAGGGTGAGAGCAGGTTGATGTAGGGAGCGGATGGATGGATGGATGGATGGATGGATGGATGGATGGACAGATAAATTAGAAGTGGGAGGAGACATATAAAGAGAGGGAGAGCATATAAAACAGAGAGGATAAATGTGAGTGAGGGGGAGTGAACAAAGATAGAAACTAAAAGATCGAGAGAGAAAAAGCCTCTGGCCTGTTCTAGTTCTTCTTGTTTTGGAGTGGTTTAATGGCTGCCACAAAACACACAGAGAGACACACACACATACATACTTTCTGGACAAGATAAGACAAGACGAGACTTTCTGGACCATGTATCTTAAGATGCATTTAGGTGCTTTTGGAAATATTGCTGTAACAAATCAACTGGACACAAACAGGATGTGAAACTGGTGAAATAACAGAAAACAACTACTGTGGCCTGGAATTATAGGAATTGTGTGACTAAATAATAGCAGGTAGTGTTATGGGGTCAATCCACCCAAATTGTGAAATAAAATGTTTCTGTGGTAGAATGTATTGTATTTTTTTTTTTATTAACACTGCTGAGCAATGACAGTTTCAGGAGAGAGACAATGCTTACATTTGTTAGCACTCATTATTCTCCCATGTTTAAACCCAGTGCCTACAATCCAATCCACAATCCAATCTGACCACAGTTCAGGCAGAGTTATACAAGGGGTTCCTGATATAGCCTCGAGTTGCTGGCCCTTGAAACAGAGATGTGGAGGGGCTACAAGGGTCTGATAAACTGACATCTCTAATTCCAACCACTCGGTCATTCAGCCGACATTGACTCAAGTGACAAGATGAGGCATTTTATTGGACTTTGTGCCACTCTCTCTGTCTGCCATAGCAATCTATGGCACATGTTATTCATGGTTGGCATTTTTTCAATGTACTTTCTCTCTATGCACCAGTTCCATTTTTAGTGGTGGGGGCGGCCATTTCTGTAGACTAACCAATGCAGAGGAGGAAACACTTCACACACGGAGGCCTGTGTTACAGTTTGTAAAGTTATCTCATTGATAACAGTCACACGTTCCTACAACCAGGTCAAAACTGTTGTATGTTACTGCTAATGCAACCCCAAGTTTCCTGTTGCTGCTTCACAATAAAAGCATTAAATTAGTAAAATGGGGTGTTTTGTTATTGTGACCTGACTTTTTGTTACCCCCATAGGAACCAATGAAATCTTAATTTTATCATCCTAAAGATTCCTTTAATCCTGTGTGCATGTGAAGTCAATCTGAGTACACCGCGGGAACCGTGGATCCCACCACGAACAATTAAACAAATATTTAAAGAGGTAAATACAGAATACACTGAATGGCTTTCAAAGTGGTTACTGCTTCATTGGAAATACATAATTCTGTGTTTGCCCACATATGAAATAGTGACATTGTTTACTATGAGGAGTGAGATGAATATCTGTATGGATGGACCCCGGCAGACATAAATGAGAAAATGTGGTTCTTTGTAATTGTATTATGTCATTTTGATGGTTTCCCTAATGTTGACAGAGGACTGAAGGTCATTGTTATATCCAAATTTTCATTTATCGCTTTCAATTAGTGCACATAAACAGCAATTTTCCACTGTTAAAGATATGATGCACGGTATGTTTTCTGCTTACTGTCCTGCTACTCTCCTACTGAAACACTAGCAGGCCTACTTATTCTACAAGAGTAACGCTTGTTGAAGTAGTGAATCCTAATGACATAGCAATTTGACTGACCTCTCTCAAACCTCCACCCACTGAAAGTTAACTTCTCAACCATTCCTCACGGAGATGAGAGATGTCGAGTCTCAGTATTGGACAGAGCAATAGATAGCTCCATAAACAGAGAGATTTGTAGCTCAGACCAGTGTGTGTTTGTGTGTATGCGGGTTTGATGTAGTGGGACAGAGTTTATGAACCCATAAAGTCTTCAGGGATAAATGTCGCACAATGCTATGAGGTTAAACGGCAAACAAAAAGAAAGAGAGAGGGGGAGAAGAGTTGGGAGGTTCATTTAAAGACCGATGACAGAATAGCATGGAGTCTATTTTTTTTTTTTTGCTGTTCCTTCTTCAGTTAAAAAGGTGTTCCTCCATCTACTTTCTAAAAATCCTTATGTAAACCCCCACGAATGTGTGTATATCTGTACACGCGAAAGTCCCTGTTCACTGTGCTTTTTTTTTTTTTTTTTTTTTTTTTTTCAGTTTAGTGAGTATTTGGTGTGTAAACTAAAGACCAAGGGTTTGCATCCTGAGTTCCACTTGTGGTTTGGTTTGCAGAATAAAAGCACTTTGAAAGTCACAGTTTATAACTATACACATAACTATGCTTTAGTTGCTATAAGTGGATATTGTGTAGTGGTTACAACTGTCACCTCACAGCAATAAGGCCGAGTGCCTTTCTGTGTGGGTTTGCAAGTGTTTGTCAGGGTACTCCGGCCTCCTCCTGCAACCCAAAGACATGCATGTTAGGTTGGTACTTTGGTAGATGTGAATGTGAGCGTGAATGGTAGTCTGTTTCCGTCAGTCTCTCTGTGTTGGCCCTTTGATAGAGTGGGGACGTGTCCAGAGTGTTCCCAGCCTTTGCCCAAAGTCAGCTGGGATAGGCTCCAGCCCCCCTTGTCACTCCTCACAAGGGAGAACCATACTCAACACCACAGGGAGTGAAGGTAATTTCACTCCCCCCGTCTACAGGTTACAGGGCGATGCTAGATTCAAAATGTTATTAAAACTTGCCAATAATACTGTTTAAAACTTGACTCAATTCGAGAAGTGTGTGTGTGTGTGTGTGTGTGTGTGTGTGTGTGTGTGTGTGTGTGTGTGTGTGTGTGCGCAAGTGCCAGTGCCAGTGACAGAAACAACGAGAACAGAAATATCAGTAACACAAGCCAATTCAAGTAAACATGCAAATGATACAGATTTGAGGCTATTTTAATTCAGTCTTCCTCATTTGAGAAATTAGTGTAGTTTTTTTTAAACAGCCATTGACATCTAAGGTCCACATAGCTAGGCATTTACAGATTCCTTAATGTTTACTTCAAATGCTTAGATAATCTTTTCGGATTTAAAAAAGACACCAAAGAAGCACTACACAGGGGAGTCACTGCTAGTCTGTCTAGGGGTAGGAGGGTGTCAAAACCAAGCGACAACTCCCAGCGCTGAAAAATGAAGCCAACATGGGAAACTGCAGATACTGGAATGGTCACTTGAGGCTTGTTACAAAAGTCCCCACAGACCCCCAATGTTAAAAAGTCCAAATCTACAGCAGAAATAATGTTCACAGCCTGGCACAAAAAAACTGTTTTAGTTTCATGACAACTATACTGGGGTGTTTTTTTATGACTCACCCGTGTGTGTGTGTGTGTGTGTGTGTGTGTGTGTGTGTGTGTGTGTGTGTGTGTGTGTGTGTGCATGTGTGAGAGTATATTATCAAAAAACATGAAAGGTAAACTTATGACATAATTTTGTATTTTTTTTCTGTAAGAATCAAAGACTCATTTTGAATCAATATAGCTCATTAAAGAAAATATGTCATAACTAAAACCATTACATTACATTTCATTTAGCTGACACTTTTATCCAAAGCGACTTACAATAAGTGCATTTCAACCATGAGGGTACAAAACCCAGAACAACAGCAATCAAGTAAATACAATTTCTTCAAGAAAACCAAACTACAAAGTGCGATCAGTAAGTGTAATTTTAAGTGCTACTACAGTTCTACTGTTCAAGCCACTGCTTTGCTGTTTGTTTGTGTTTGTGTTTGTTTGTCTGTGACACACACACACACACACACACACACACACACACACACACACACACACACACACACACACACACACACACACACACACACACACACATTTGACCATTTTTAAAAATTTGCTTTTTAAATATCTTTTGTTAACCAAAGTTCCTTTCCTCAGGGTATTTTAGCTTTTGAGCTCCTTCCAATGAGGTCGAACTTCTAAAATTCAACTTTAAAAATCAGTGTCCCAAATTGGGAACATGGCTCTGTCTAAAAGAAATAAAGGCAATTAATTAATTGATGATAATTTTACCACAAAGTGAGTGGCTCCTGATTCAGTTGCTCAAACATGAGAACTAGCAAATAGTATAATAAGCAACAACTCAGACAGTGCCAGCTTTTCATTAATATTCAGGACACAGGTGGAGGACAGCAGCCTGAAACTGTGGGGGTGTAACACACACACACACACACACACACACACACACACACACACACACACACACACACACACACACACACACACACACACACACACAAACAAACGTGCCAGTTTACATGCACACACGTAACCATGACTTTCTTTCTCTCCTTGAACCTCCTTTCTAAGTCTTGCTTTCATCTAAACACCAGAGTTCATACTTTTACAATTACTCTGTGTTCTATGACAATGTTCAGCTCTCTCTCTTTCCTTCAATGTATGTGCGTGTGTGTGCCATCATTTTTTAGCATTATGTTATTTATATCTTATGATTAATTCACAATTTTTGTAAGAATATCATTATGGATTTAGCTCTAGAAGTAAGACAGAAACAGAAAAAAAAAAAAAGCCCAATAAACAACATATAATGAAGTTAATAACAGGGTTGTGTAATGACACAACACATTCAGTTTCTGTTTTGACATTTTTTTTAATTAGTGGGAGCCTTTTTTTAAAAAATGATTTTGCCCATTGCAATTTGTGGATATTTAGTTTTTCCATTTCATACACTTAATAAACTTTAGGCCGCCTGTTCGTTTTGCCATGGAGTGTACTGTATACCCTCGCTACGCTAATGTCCAGTTATACATGTCTTTGCTGTAAGTAGAATAACTTTTAATATATATAAATGTCTAAAATTTTCAGGGATTACTACCAGCACTGCAGTCTTACAACACCCAGGTTTCTCTTTTTACTAACCAAATGTTATATTTTCTACTCCAAAAACTATTTCTTTTTGGAAAACCCTAACCTCCCTCTGATTCCAATTCCAAAAATTCTCAACACTGGAAATCGGTGGGGCTGTGTCAGTCCATTTCTGCAACTTTCCGAAACTGATTTCAGTAATTCAGCAATCACGTCTTCCTGAAGCAGCAATGGTGCACAACCCTATGGATTTCAAAGAAAACCCACCTGGTTGCACCTCTAACTTAATGGACCTTCTTCTGTCTTGGACAGTGATGTTTGGCCCCTCTTGAAACACGAATGTTAATCAAAACACCTCGCTTGGCAAATTTCAACATTGCCGTATGGCTTCCTGAATGATTTTAAGGGTTTTAATTGCTGAATACCCAAGTGTAACATAAAATAAGCTGTGAGCACACAGCTGAAGTCTATGGTGAAATCGCAAACGCGCACGTACCACGTCACAAAAAAAGCATGTAACAAAGATGCTGCTGTTGATCAAGCAACTTGGAATAACTTGTATCTTCCTCCTGCTCCATGCACAGTGCTGAGTTCAGTTACTGTGCAACAGGAACAGCCTCTTCTACCTGGCCTTGGTTGAAAAACAGTCATCAAAATCAGTTTTCTGAGCTTTTACAGGACAGAGCAAAGATAAAAAAGATGAGGGAATAAAACCAACAAATATCAGCCTCTAAGCATGATGAAAATTTCACTAACATTGGGAAACTGTTCCATTGAGTCACTTTAACTCTCTTCCTCCTAGCTGAACATGCTATAACCTTCACCCCTTTACTTCCTGCTCCTCTGTCATTTCCTCACACTCTTCTCTGTCTGTCTCCCCCCTCACCATCCCTTTCTCCCTCTGGACAGCGAAAGCTTTTCTATCTCCCTGAAGGTCTTCTGTCAAATACCCGCTTACCTCGGCACTCTGAGCTGATATGTATGTGTGTGTGTGTGTGTGTGTGTGTGTGTATGTGTGTGTGTGTGTGTGTGTGTGTGTATCCCTAGAGTTCTACACCAACCACCCCAGTACACCTCAGTGTCTCTGGGATTTGACAGTTTTACTAGGCTGTCTTTTGGGAAACACACGTTTGGGATGAGAGAGCGGGCACAGAGCTTACTGTACTGCGGAATGGTTGTCTGTGTGTACACAGATAAGTGTGTGTGTGTGTGTGTGTGTGTGTGTGTGTGTGTGTGTGTGTGTGTGTGTGTGCGTGTGTGCGTGTGTGTGTGTGCATGCGACTGAGCAAGGGAAAACAAAGAGCTCTCAGTTCAATAGAATATAGCAGGAGTTGAAAAAGATTTGAAAGATATATAGTCCTCTCATGCAGAGGGAAATGCCAATAAAGCAAACAACCACTAGGCAAGTGTCAATAGTAGCAGAAAGGTAAACTGTTATATGAAAACCAATTAGGATGTCTTTAACCTGAGTGACAGTTGATCCCATACAAAACAAGAGACAACCAAGCCCATTGCTTCCTTAAGATACATAGGTCACGGAGAATTTAACATAAAGCCACATCACCCATATGATTAATTATTTTCATATTCAATTTAGAGTCACAATAAAACAAAAGACTTATCTCATTTCCTTTTTAAATACAGCACAAGAGAATAAATAATGACTTGTTTACTGTATTTTAGTTTGTAGGCTGAATCAAAAACAATGTAGGACAATTAAAAATTTAAATTAAAAAAAAGAGCAGGCCACAGGCTCTGCCTGACTATTGCTCAGTTACTATCTTTGCTATGATGATAGTCTGGAAACCCTTATCGCATGCAGGTTTGCTCAACCAATCTGAAGGGTCGACCAATTTGTGACCAGTGGGAGTTGCTGAGTGCAATGGCATTGAAGTTAACTTTTTAGTGCGGTGGGCTCCATGGAAGAGAAACCAGGGGGGACTCCACTGCTGAAAGAAAAAATTATGGATTTTGCTAAAATGGATATTGACCAGCCACAATGCTTCTGGGAGATCTCCCTTTGATGATACAAAACTGGAGCTTTTTCATAACTCGCATCAGCTTTGTGTTCACAGATGAAAAGAGTATGTTTTCCAAGGAAACAACACCATACCGACAGTGATTGCAGGAGACCGGTAATCTTGTCCATAGAATCATAATCATTTTCCTCTGATCTTGTTGGATTGATCTTGTCTGACGTATTGCATCACTTCCTGTCTACAAACATTGTGACTAGTGTTACTTCTCTCTGCTATTTCAGCTTCTTTTCCTGAATTATACATATCTTAACTCTCTCCACACTTCTTCAAATCTCAAGTTAAAACTCACGCTTGCTCTTCTTGAGCAATTCTACTGTTAAATCTTTGACCAACGTTCACTTAACTTGGCGTTTTGGTACTGCTAGCTTAGCAGTTAGCAATGGCTTCCCTCTCTCCCTCCACCTCTTCTTGTTTTTCCTGCTCGGTGTGTGACACGTTTAGTTACGACCCTGCCTTTCTTAATGATAATGCTACCTGTAATAAATGTAGTGTAGTTAGGGCTCTGGAGGCCAGGGTCACCGAATTAGAATCGCGGCTGTGCACCATGCTAAATAACCAGCTAGCCGTAGGAGCTTCTCAGGGAGGGGGTGTACAGCTGTCCAGGGCTACAGGCTTAGTTAGCCGGTCCCCCGCAGCACCCGAACAGCCGGGTGGCTGGGTGGCAGTACAAAGGAGGCATAGTCCCAAGCAGAAGCCCACGGTTCACCACCGACCCCTTCACGTCTCCAACCGATTTTCCCCACTCGGCGAAACACTCGCTGAGAAACCAACCCTGGTTATTGGAGACTTCATTTTGCGGAAGGTGAAGTTAGCGAAACCAGCGGCCAGAGTCAGATGTCTTCCCGGGGACAGAGTCAGATGTCTTCCCAGGGACAGAGTCAGATGTCTTCCTGGGGCCAGAGTCAGATGTCTTCCCGGGGCCAGAGTCAGATGTCTTCCCGGGGCCAGAGTCAGATGTCTTCCCAGGGACAGAGTCAGATGTCTTCCCAGGGACAGAGTCAGATGTCTTCCCGGGGCCAGAGTCAGATGTCTTCCCGGGGACAGAGTCAGATGTCTTCCCGGGGCCAGAGTCAGATGTCTTCCCGGGGACAGAGTCAGATGTCTTCCCGGGGACAGAGTCAGATGTCTTCCCGGGGCCAGAGCGGGCGACATTGAATCAAACCTGAAACTGCTAGCTAAGGCTAATCGTAAATACAGTCAGATTGTTATTAACGTCGGCAGTAATGACACCCGGTTATGCCAATCGGAGTTCACTAAAGTTAAAGTGGAATCGGTGTCCAACTTTGCAAAAACAATGTCGGACTCCGTAGTTTTCTCTGGACCCCTTCCTAACTGGACCAGTGATGATATGTTTAGCCATACGTCTTCACTTCACCGCTGGTTGTCGAGGTGGTGTCCCGCTAACAATGTGGGCTTCATTGACAATTGGAATACTTTCTGGGGAAAACCTGGTCTGATCCGGAGAGACGGCATCCATCATACTTTGGATGGTGCAGCTCTTCTTTCTAGAAATATGGCCATGTCTCTTAACAGCCCTAAAACCTGACATCAAGGGTTGAGGCCAGGACGCAGAGTTACAGTCTTACAGCTCCTCTGCAGCTTCTTTAGAGCTGTCACTCACCCAAAACATTCAACATCCTATAGAGGTTGTGTCTGTACCCAGACCACCTATATTTAAAAAAAACTCAAGAAAACATGTATCAATAAAAATGTAATAAAAATTGATCCTACCAAATTAATGGATCAAAAAAAAATCTGACAATTAAAAGCGAACTATTAAATATCAGATCTCTCTGGTCTAAATCTCTGTTAGTAAATGACTTGATAACTGATCATCAGATTGATTTACTCTGTCTCACAGAGACCTGGCTGCAACAGGAAGAATATGTTAGTATTAATGAAGCAACTCCTCCCAGTCATATTAATGATCATATTCCTAGAGATTCAGGCCGAGAAGGAGGAGTGGCAGCAATCTTCCACTCAAGTTTATCAATTAATCCAAAGCCTAAACTTAGTTATAAATCATTTGACAGTCTGAATTATCTGACTTTTTATCAGATTTAGTGCTGAGTTCAGATAAAGTGATGATAGTGGCAGACTTTAACATTCATGTTGACGTGGACAACGATAGCCTCAGTTCTACTTTTAGCTCATTATTAGACTGTATTGGCTTTACTCAGCATGCAAATAAACCCACTCACTGCTGGAACTACACCCTCGATCTGGTTCTTTCGTATGGCATGGAAACTGAAAATTGAATTGTATTTCTCAAAACCCTGTTTTGTCAGACCACTTCTTATTAACATTTGAAGTTACAATAATGGACTACACAGCACGTGGGAATAAATCCCACTACAGTAGATGTCTGACAGATGATGCCGTGGCCAAGTTTAAGGAAGCAGTTACATGCTTATCCTCTTCGATGTCGTGTGTTAAAGCAGCGGAAGGCATCTACGTTGACCTTAGTCCCACACAAGTGGATCATCTGGTAGAAAACACTGCAGTATCTCTGCGCACAAGTCTAGATAATGTTTCCCCTCTGAAGAAGAGAGTAATGAATCAGAGGAAGTTGTCTCCATGGTACAACTCAGAACCTACGCTCTGCTAGGCAGGCGACTAGAAAGTTGGAAAAGAAATGGCGTTCCACTAATTTAGAAGAATTACACCTGGCCTGGAAGGATAGTCTAATATTATATAAGAAAGCTCTTCGTAAGGTCAGACCTTTATATTATTCATCATTCATCATTAATAGAGGAAAACCCAAGGTTTATTTTCAGCACTGTAGCCAGGCTGACAAAGAGTCACAGTTCTGTTGAGCCCTCTATTCCTTCAGCTCTCAACAGTAATGACTTTATTAACTTCTTTACCAATAAAATTCTTACTATTAGGGAGAGAATCGGGCAGACCCTTCCTGCCACCATCACTGATATGATGTTAAGCACAGCAGCCCTGGAAGCAACTGTAGGACCAGATGTAAACTTGGAAAGTTTCTCTCCTGTTGAGCTCTCTGAGTTAACTAGAATTATTTATTCATCTGGATCCTCTCGCTGTCTGTTAGATCCCATCCCAACTAAACTTTTTAAGGAAGTTTTCCCTTTAATTAATACTTCCATATTAGATCAGATCAACCTATCTATTGTAATTGGCTATGTACCGCAGGCTTTTAAAGTGGCTGTAATTAAACCTTTACTTAAAAAGCCAACTCTTGATCAGCTGTTTTAGGAAACTACAGACCAATTTCCAACCTGACGTTTATTTCTAAAATCCTTGAAAAAGTTGTTGCAAATCAACTTTGTGATTATTTACAAAGGAATGATCTGTTTGAAGATTTTCAGTCAGGCTTTAGAGTTCATCATAGCACAGAAACAGCTCTGGTGAAAGTTACTAACGAGCTTTTAATAGCCTCAGATAATGGATTCATCTCTGTACGTGTTCTTCTGGACCTCAGCGCTGCTTTTGATACGATTGATCATACGATCTTATTACAGAGATTCGAAGATGTTATGAGGATTAAAGGAACTGCATTAGACTGGTTCAAATCCTACTTATCAGATAGATTCCAATTTGTCCATGTCAACAATGAATCTTCCAGACAAACAAGAGTTAGTTATGGAGTTCTACAAGGCTCAGTGTTGGGCCCGATACTTTTTACTTTGTACATGCTTCCATTAGGAGATGTCATCAGGAAGCACTGCATAAACTTCCATTGTTATGCAGATGACACTCAACTATATCTTTCTTTAAAACCAGATGAAACTAATCAGTTAGTAAAACTTGAAGCCTGTCTAAAAGACATAAAGGTCTGGATGACCAAAAACTTCCTGCTTCCAAATTCAGACAAAAAAATTTAAATTCTCTTGATGAAGTCATCAAGAGAATTTTAATTTTTTGCCCTTCATGACCAGGCTCCATTATGTCTTAGAGACCTTATAGAACTATATAATCCTAGCAGAGCACTTCGCTCTCAGTACGCTGGTCTACTTGTGGTTCCTAGAGTTTACAGAAGTAGAATGGGAGGCAGAGCCTTCAGTTTTCAGGCTCCTCCCCTGTGGAACCAGCTCCCAGTTTGTGTTGGAGGGGCAGAAACCCTCTCTAGCTTTAAGATTAGACTCAAAACGTTCCTTTTTGATAAAGCCTACAGTTAGGGCTGGCTCAGGTAGACCTGAACCAACCCTTAGTTATGCTGTTATAGGCCGATGTTGCTGGGGGACCTCGTTACATGCTGAGCTTCTTTTCTTTCCTCCTACTCTTTAACTGACTCATACCTCACCATCCTTTTCTCTCCCATAGCTTTTTCTTATTGTCTGTTGTCTCCATTCAGTTCCCTCGCTCGTGTAGTTTCTCTTCTTTCTTTTGCAGATGTCCCGTCATGGAGCTGCATGTCTCTGCCCTGTGCTTGTCGTCTCCACCAACAATTATTCTCTTCTATCTCTATGCTGTCCTTTTCTCTCTATGCTCTCGTCTCACCCCAACCGGTCGAGGCAGATGGCCGCCCACCTCTGAGCCTGGTTCTGTCGGAGGTTTCTTCCTGTTAAGAGGGAGTTTTTCCTTCCCTCTGTTGGAGGTTTTTCTCCCTTAAAGAGGAGTTTTTTCCCTTCTAGCTTATGTGGGAATTGTTGAATTGTTGGGTTTCTCTGTATAATATTGTAACGTCTTGCTGTAAGTAGTTTAAGGTGTTAAGTGCCATGAAATAACTTATGTTGTGATTTGGCACTATATAAATAAAGTTGAATTGAATTGAATACCCACTGTAAAAAAAAAAAAAAAAAAAAAAGGAGGTGGTTTGTTTATGTTTTAGGGCTGGTTTCTGCATTGGCTCAGAGTGCCTTTAATCTGTAGAGAGCATAATTAAATTACTTGACCATCAAGGCATTCTGGAGTAAAAACATGCTGCCCAGTGTCAGAAAGCTCCATCTCAGTCACCCATTATTGGTCCTCCAACAGGAAAATGACAAAAAAAATACACTGCTAAAATCACCCCAGAATGGCTAAGAACAAAATACTGGACTATTCTGAGGTGGTATTCTGTGAGTCCTGTTCTGAATCCTATCAAACATCTATGGAAAGAGTTGAAACATGCAGTCTGGAGGAGGTGATTGCCATTGCCATCAGGAGCAACTTGTGGTTGAGTGTTTTGCCCAAAGACACTTCAGCATGTGGACAGGAGGATAGGGGATCAAACTGCTATTAGTGAACAACCCTCTCTGCCACTTATGCTGCATTGTTGGTCAATACAAAAGTTGCTTTTGTCATTGATAATCATGGGAATTCTTTATGTGAAACCATCAAATTTTAAACAGTTGATGTAAAATTTCCTTTGGTATAATGTTCTGAAGAATAGAAAAATGACAGCCTTAGTAAACCATTTAATGGATATAATCTGAAAGAAAAAAAGATAAAAGACGTAATATAAAAAAAAAATAAAAAAATAATCAAATGTTTTTGCAGGTTTTACTGACTTTTTGTATCTGTGTTGAGTGAGGAACCACCATCATATCCCTGGTGATGAATAATAAAAAGTCAAAATGCAGCACAGATCGGCAAACACTGTATGCATTTCATTCAGTGGTTTCCACAGCTCTGACTGTGACTGGGTGTGTGCGTGGGTGTGTTCTGAGCAGACCTCTTGATACTGTAAGTCTCTGATAATAATGGTGGGAAATATGTTCAGTGTAGATTTACTTCAAAATCCTTGACCCTCATTACATGCTTGACCGAACAAATCAAGCTCTGTAATTACATTTAGAGGATTTTATGATAAATTATGGGAAAAAAAACTAGGTCAAAGTATTTATTGATTTTGATATTACATTAAAAATTAGATTTCTTACTATACATTCTTAGACCTGATCATATAATGAGTGTCTGTTCATGATGCTCCTGTGTCTCCCAGGCTTTCTGCTCCAAGACAAACTGTATCTATCAGCCCAGACCCTCTCCAGTGAACTTCGCCGGATTAACTTGTATGGCTACCCTGGGCCAAAAACGAGCTACGAGCCCCTTCTAAACTCACAATCGTGCTCACTGTACATACTGTACCCTTGTTGTACATACCCTTTAACCTTCAAAGAACTCAATAAGTCAAGTCCACTCAGATGGAGTTGGAGTACTCCAGTTCAGCTGTGTCACTAAGTAATTTGATCAAATACAGATTTGTTCAGGATAAGGAGTACACTATATGAAAAAATAATAAAGGAGACTGTAAAAAAGTGTCCGTCTACGAGACAGCGCATAAAGAGTACTCTATCATGACAAATCAAAAATCGATTCAATTAATGTACACCTGGTGTTTTGTGGCCCTAACTAGGGTTTTGGTACTAGCATTTACCCACTTTACCAAGCTTAACATAAAGCCTTGCCAGTATCAAGAGCCCATCCCCCTTGTCAGGGTTCATATTCATCACTCATTCAGAATTTTTGGCATTCACAGTAGCAATGTACTCAAATTGAATATCAACATAGTCACATCATCAAAAAAGCCCATTGAAGGCTGTCTACACTGCTAAAACTAAAAGCATGCAGCTGTGTATTTCTACCATCTCAGCATCAACCCCATCATACTTTACGATGTTATCAGAACTTAATTTTTAGCATTCCCTGCTAAAGGAAACAACTCATATAGATTGCAAATTCGGCACCCTGCCTCACTATTCATATTAATCCATGGGAGACACCAAGTAGCTAGATAGTCGTTTACTGTTGGATATGAAAGCAGCTCAGCAAAGTTACACTCCTCTGTTGTTGGTCTCTGAGTTGTTTCATTGTAGCAGGATAAAACTGTGAGTGTAACAAGGCCTTTAGGGCTGTGATGTTTTTAGAAACTAGGTTCAAGGAGTTACTCATAATTTGGCCTTTGGAGGATTGGATTATGAAATGGAGTAGCTCACTTAACCTGTCTCCAGACAAAGTGGAATGAAAGAAGCAAATATGAAATCACCCAAAATAACAGGGTTGTTTTTCAATTATTTCAATATCGTCAGCTCAATGAGAAAGATTTACATGCTCGTTAAGAGTATCATTTTTCCTGAGTATCATGGTACTTGATGCAAAGATGTTTAGAGGAAGAAAAAAAAGGGCTCACGACTGACTCACAGCTTTGCCTGGGGGGCACAACAGAACACCAGGCCCAGTTTTGTGTTTGTGTTTCATGCTAGCATTACAAAACGCAGCTTGCCTCCTACCACACAAACAAAAATAGATGGCAGGCTAGCACACTAACATTAAACAACCAGCCACTAACAGGCATGAGAGGAATAGGGATTAGCATGCTACCCATTAGCTATCCATATCTCAAAACATTATATTGCTAAAAATAGGTCAGATGGTAGTTTAAACAGTGGTCTGTGGCCTAAGGTTGTTCAGAACAGAGATGAGAGGACACTGTGCTCTGGAATGGTGGCAATATGTATTCAAATAGGGGAAGTCAACTAAGAGCAATGTAGGAAAGAAAATAGTGGAGGCAACATCCATAGACATTTTTACGTAGATGCCACATTGGCCTCAGGATTGTACGTCAATGTGGCCACGATATTGGTCCGGGCAACTTGCTTGCATCTCTCAGTGGACACAACTGGAGTAAGGATGCCAGAGCCGTATACTGTTTGGGATTGATCAAATCGCTGCACTATTCAAACTAGATCTTGGGGTATAACATTTCACAGGTACAACTGAACAAGTGTTTGTGGTTGTATTTGGCCATGATAACATTGGACTTAGACTTAGACTTGGACTTTATTAATCCCACAGTGGGGAAATGTAGTTGTTACAGCAGCAAAGAAACTCAAAAAGGTGCACACAATAAGACAAAATTTACGATTTACGTATACATAAAGTAAGATAGATAAAAAAATAATTATTTTAGAAAAAAATAAGAGCAGTGAGTAAAAAAATACACAAGCGCACACAAAGTATATATACGAAAAAACAAATACATATAAAATAAAATAAATAAATACAGCTTGGGATGACTGGGAAAAGATTATGTTCAAAGCAAACTAATTGGCCAGAAGAGTCAGATGTAAACATTAGAAAATCAGTTTATTTGCTGTATGAACACAGAAGAGTGACAGACAACCTTGTCATCACCCTTTTTGACCGTTACAGGGACAAAATAGAGTCATTTTTAATGGTACACAATTGTACATTGGCATTGAGCAAGTGTATCTCTTCCTTTCACTACAAACGTTGCCATATCAAGTGACGTCAGATCTATTTCTCGGAGTTCTCCAAATCTGAGTTTTTACAATCCTTATGACGATGAATATTTTCCACCATATAAGTAAATCACTTCATGTATGCCTGATGTTAACACAAACGCCTACTTGAGATTATAGTATAACTCAAGATTCTAAGCAACTGGAGGGAAAACATTATTTTGAACTCCACGTTGATAATAAACATTGTAATATAAATACAATTAAAACTGCAAGCAGTGATACACAGGCCCTTGCACGCTGCGCGTCGGCTCCCAGACGCTGGCTCCCCAACGTGCAGGGCGCGAGGGACTGCATGTCCCCGCTTAAGGTTGTTATTTTTGTCTCGTTTCTTGTCTCCAGCAGGGGGCGCTGACGATCCGTTTGGCCACGCCGACTCGCAAAACACATCAGATGTATCGTCTCACCACGCCGTACATATGTGACACGTTTCGTGAGGTTTCAAGCATCCCTTGACCTTAAACATCAACTTCCTGTGTCACGGTGAGACATCAAATTGTGCCGTATCGGCACAGCAACGCCCATTGACAAAGTCGAATGAAATTCTCAATATATCATCAACCATATGTTTAGGTTATTGTGACCCAACTTTAGGTTCATGGGATCAACCAGCTTGACATAGAATGTGAAAGTATAAAAAGTGTAATTTCCAGTGGCCAACAGGGGGCGCTATGACTATGCGCGAATATTACCCCACAGGGGTCTTCAGGGCGGGGCTGTCATCATACCTGTGATGTTTGGAGAAGGTCGGTCCATGTACATAAGATTTAAAGCAACTTATATTTTCATGGTGAGATGCTCAAAATGGCCGCCTCTCACGGGCACCCACATCGATGAAAACGAATTATTTTGATAACTTTTAATCCCAAACATGTTATCTATCCATAGAACCTAAATTCAAGTCGGTCCAACAAAATCCCTCAGAGGAGTTCGACAAAGTACAACGTGTCAGAATCGCCCAAAACGGCGACTAAATTCAAAATGGTGGACTTCCTGTCGAGTTGACATAATGGTGCAATGTAACTTTTTTGTGCGTCGAGGTGTGATACACGTGTCCACAGGATTTCGTGAATTTAGGTAAATGTGGCCGCCGGGGCATCTCTTTAGGGGGCGCTCTCGAGCCATTTGGCTGTGCCCACTCGCGACTCCACTGGAATATGAAATGTTTCACCAGGAGACATATGTGTATCCACTTTCATGAGTTTTTGAATATGATAAAGCCTCCAAAAAGACAAATCACTTTACGTAAGAATAAGAACGACCAAGAAGAACATTTTTACAAAAAACAATAGGGCCTTCGGTGCTCGGGCCCTAACTAATTGAAAGCGCTTTTATCCGGAAACTGCAGTTCCCCCGTTCACTTGTATGTGATGACAGCCCGGTCTTGCCCGGACCAATATGGCGGACTCGTTGACACATCGCAGCAACATGTGGAAGTGACCAATGTGTGTCTATGTATATATGTTTATGGCAACAACCACCTCAAGACACAACAGATTCATGGTGGAGCCAAAAATCAAAAATTTCTGAAAGAAAATGTATAGATATGATCAGTTCTTTATATCAGGCAAAAGACATAAATAGACAAACATATTTAAAAACGTCTGTTTTTGCTAACATGTCTCAAAAAAAGATAACATTACATGGGTGTCGAATTTAGGGTTAGGGTTCCAGGATGTAGCTAAGGAATTTTCCTTTAAGAAACTATTATTGTCAATGCCAAGAATGAGTGATTAGTTGCACTGTTGTGGGGCCAATTTAAAGGCCACTTATTGCCTGTGATCAGCTTGGCATCCTCACCAGACAAAATATCTGCATATTTAAAAGCTTTGTACGCCAAGGGAACTGTTCCAACCAAACCTTATTTTTTCGTCTGAATAATTTTGGTCAGATTTATCTCTAATTTGCTTTCTTCAACCGTTGCCCTGTTACCTATGTCCTCTTTTTCTCACGCCTCTATAAGAAATATATATAATATATATATTTAAATTATATTTCTTCTTTTGGCAAGTTTCTCTTGAAGGAAATTCATATTTTTGTCTGAGTGAGACTAAAGAAATTCCCAGTGGGAAAATAATACAAGCTGCTGGAAGCACCATGCTAGTTCATATTTGAAAATGCATTATTTATCCCACATTTTTTTTTGAATCTTGTATCATTTATAAAAAATTATATAGCGGCTATATATATTGAATGCAGGGAAAATACACTAAGTAGGTCTGTGTGAGATGGTGAGGTAGATTGTAAAGATAAATCTTCAACTTTGTTCATACTTCATTCTGGTACTTTCATGCACACACACAGGGTCCCATGCCTCAGTAAAGCTGCCGTCTCAGCAGATTTGTCTGACAGTCCCACACCGATGATGAGGTCAGAGGTTTGGGGGCGGAGTTTGATCCTGATTGACAAAGACAGCCCTGACACATTCTCTACCAGTCAACCAGCCTCCCACTAGACGTGTTTATATATGTATGTGTGTGTGTGAGAGTGTACGGGTGCGCGCAGCCGAGACAACGAAAAACAATCTTTCAGTGTGAATGTGTCATTCATTGGTTTTGTGGCTGTTCAAGTCTGTGCTTGTGTGTGTGTGTGTTCTGCGTGTCCAGGATATATCACAGCAAAAGGGGTGATACTGACACAAGTTGAATAGATTTATTTGACATATATCTCTTCATACATGAGCGTGTGTGTTTGTGTACGGGGCCATGTGTGTGTATTTCAGAGATGAAGCAAAACTGACGTGGAAGAGACAGATATATTTTGACAAGAGATTGTGTCAATCTTTTAGTGAAACGCTATCTTCCCTCAGGATTTACGCTGTCTATCTCAACAAAAACACACTCACAAGATACTGGCTCTGTCCAAATACTTCTACTGTAAAATATTTATGTCTTTTTTTCACAAGGCATTTTTCCGATTTTAAGTGCCAAATGTTGCATTTTTACTTCATAATAAAATCATAACCATGTTCATTTTGATGCATTGGCATGATTCCAGCAAACAGCTTGGATTCAGCATCCCAGGTTGCCAGGCGTTTTACTTCTGGCATATATGAGATATGCCAGAGATGACAGGAAAGGAGGCGGAGAGACTGGAAAAAGGTGGGAAATGTCTGAATTTAGCAAAATACCTGTCATTGGGACCTCAGTGTCATTTGATCACAGAAACCGCATCAATGCATCATAACATGGTTATAATGCTAGTTGGCTTTACTTTGGCAAAGTGGTGTTTTCTGTCAAATGTTAATATATGATATGTGCTTGCACTGCAGGAATGGAAGTTCTAGTAGTTTCACCCTTGTTGTCACCAATAGCAGGCTAGTAGGGTTAACTCCAACTATGCATTTTAATCAGCCTACATGAACGTCCAGAACGTGTACCTTCTCTGCTCACATTTTGCTCACACAGTCAATCGACACCAATTAGAGCTGAAATTCAATGTAGTTACTTATGAAGCCCTCGGTTGGTTTTGTCCAAAGAGATTTCCAATCACACTCATTTGTTTTATTTTTTTCTTATTGAATACAGGACTATGCAAGTATTTAAATGTCTTACAGAGCATGTATGTAGCCCATATGGATTATCGCCAGTGAGACACTGTTGTATGATGACATATTTTTAAATAAACACATTTTTATTTTTTATTTTAACCCACCTCTTTTGTTTTTTCTGTTGAAACGAACAGAAGGCTAACTGAAAAACAGAAGCATGAAACAAAAAGACCAAATCAGCTGGTAAAATATCTATTTAATTTCAGTCTTTTGTCAAAAACTAAAACGTTGGACAGGCTTTAATTTTGATGGTTGATGATAACAGAAGTTGTGAAGTGACAGGCTCACCAGAGTTATCAGCATCCATCCTAAAGAGGAAGATTCATTGTTGCACCAAAATTCTTGACAATTCATCAAGTAGCTTGAGATACTTGCACTTACAACTATAACTAGCAGATTTTGTATTTTTTCACCAGATGAATAAAAAGTTTGATCTGCTGGTGGTGCTAGATGAAAACTCAGGATCATCAAAGTTGGCAGGATTCATTTTCTGGGGACCATGAATTTATGTATCAAATTACATGCCATTACCCTCCAGACTCTGATGGAGCGCACTGCTGGAGCTGCACATGCACTCCTCATTCAATCAGACACACGCAAACATCCACAATAAAATACAATGGCAATTGATGTCGTCCAATATGACTGACAGCTATATGTACTTCTCGTGTATGTCTGTGTGTGTGTGAGTAAATGCTGACATAGATCAGTTTGACCCCCAGGTTGACCTATGTTTTTAGATGTAACACCTCCTCTGGGGTTTCTCGCACACACAAACACACACTCGTACTTATTGCATGTCTGTCCTCGCGTGTAAATGTTTGTGTTAAAGTCGATTCACTGAAAGCTAATACAATGGCTCTATGGTGTCAGAAGATTCATATTGTTATTTTAACAAGCTAAAGGAGACAAGAAAACATAGTTTTCTTCTTTGTTTTACTCTCTCCACCTTCCTTTCTTTTTTTTTTATCATTCCTCCATTCACTCCATCGTTCACCCAACTCTCCTCAGCTCCCTCGTTGCTTTCAGTCCCCCTTCTCTTTCAGTACATCTCCTTACATTTCGTCCTTTCTTTCTCCACACCATAACGTCATCCACCTACCTTCCTTCTAATATTCTTTCCCTTCTCTCTTTCCCTTCGGTGTTCCATCCCTCCTTCTCCAACCTTCTTCCTCTTTTCTCTTTCTTTTCGTGACAGCTTGCTGGGTAATTGGTTCATGTATAAAAGGGAGCTATTTGCATAATTACCTAATGTTATGCTTCACACATGCGTATGATATGTCATTCACTCAGATCACAAGCTAACCCACAGAGAGGTCAACCTGTGATCTGAATGAGGTGATGCCTTACATAACATCTGAAAATGAAAAATGTGAAATGATTTGACTCCTTGTTCCAAAACTGATCAAACATTGTTCTCATGTAAATGTGAGCAGATCATGCAGAAACCGATGTGCACTGCATACAAACCCATCCTTCTGTATAAGATGCCAGATTGTTTATTCTTTAGCATAAGAACAGCTGCCAGAAGGTAAATCTATAAGAACAGTGAGCTTTCACTGACACAGGATTTCCCCGCTCTTGTGTAGATCACTGTTCAGTTATTAAAAGTGAGCATATCACTAGTGGGAAATGAAAAGACGGGATTAGATAAGAGATTACTAGTTCTTCATCGATATATTTTTGTATTTGTTGAAAATGTACTTGCCAAAACTAAAATGTACAACACAAACAATGACAGCAACCAATAATGATGCACGGCACAGTGAACCTGAGCCGAGTTTCAGTCAGCCACTCAAACTGCTAGAATTAGGCCCAGCAAGTTCAAGAGTAAAATCCCTAAATGTAAATCAGTGAAAAAGACTTTAACGCATTAATCTCTGATATTCAGTGATCAAATCTTTAAAATGTCAAGAGTCATAACGAGAGAGTTTGGCATCAGTCAACAGCCACAACCCTCCCGGAAGCCCAAGGATTATGGCAAAACATACACAGCTGAGCCGCGTGTCAGTTCACTGAGTAAGACTACACATTTGGAGCTCTGTTCAAGTATCAATGCAGTGAACAAATCTTTTAATGAACTGATTGTAGTGATTTGAGACACAGAAAAAAAAAACGCTTTGCACATCACCATTCCTTGATAATTATATCACTTTTTTTTTTCTTCTTTTTGCCTCGTATCCAGTAGTGGATTTTGTCATATATTTGTAAAATTTATTTTTGTTATCTGACAGATTTCTGCTTTTTCTGTGAAAAAAATAAAATGTTTGCCTTGGAGAAAAAAAATATTTTGAGTAAATCCAATATATCCAAACCCCCAGCCGACCAAGTACACAGCCTGCGCTGTAGACATTGTTTCCAAAGAAGAAGAGCAGAGCAACTGCATGTTGGACAAAATCAAAGTAATGGAACTTTTGCTAATTGTAATGGCATTACAAAAGTAATCACGAGACTATAGCATGTTAGTATCAACATGTAAGTAGTGTTGAACACTGGTTCTTTGTGATGTGGCGTAGATGCTTCTAAGCAGTGAGATTGGCTACTCGTGAAGAGTTTGCTCAATGTTGATCATAATTAATCATTAAGCGTTCATTATAAAGATGGATGGGCTTTTGGTTAGTTCAAAGCAAAAGTTAGCAATGGAATATGATTTTGGATGCAAGCAAGTTTTTAAATTGAAACTGCATTATATATTGTTGTGTTTTAGTTGGCTGATATATGGATTCCCATATACCTTCCTACTTGACATCACACAAACATAGGTTTAGTTGCAACCTCGTTAGTCTTTAACTCGTGTACATGCTTGATAACATATTTTATGCTCGAGATGAAAACCCTGGTATCAAACAAGTTGAGAATGTCCTTTACAAACCCATATTAGTTGAAATACAATTAATTGGCATGTGGCCAGGAGGACCTGGGGATCACACCGCCAATATGCTGTGGTGAAAAGAGTTACACTGACTACTACACTTTTTTGTGCATGTTTTACAGTTGAATAAAAACTAATAACTCAAGGCAACTTAGCACTAAATGATGTCCATATCACATGCTGTATCATCAAGGAAGTATGAAATTGCTACATTCCTACACCTGTTCCTTCTACCTAAAGTCTGCCTGTAATGCTAAGAACAAACCTCAGAGAACTTACGCTACTGTTATACAAAACCTCAAATGTCTTTCTTGTAGGGTTCTGCGATGGAAGAAAACAACAACAAGGTCCATGCTGCTGCGAAGAAAAAGGATGTCACTTCAGCTTATATTGAGCTTCAGGGCTTCCTGTGTGGGTGTTCATTGTGAAAAGACCTCACCCCATGCCTTTATGCCACAGATAAGTGTTGAAATTCCCTTTAGCAATCCAGTTTTATACGTTTCATACAGGAAGTACAAATATAGACTCAGATCACTTACAAAGATTCACATAAGAAATTACATTGGGCCAAATGGGTAAAATATGTATCAAAAAAACAACTGAAAATACACAGAACCTTCCAAACTATGAGTTTTGCCCATGACCATTTTAGATTAACTTGATAAGTGTAAATATCATCAAAAGGGACGATCACTAGTTTAAGACACCCTATTGTCATTTAAATTCAAGAAAACTCTTATGGGACTGACAAATCGTGTTTGGGATAATGGCAAGCAAAAACCGGATGTCAGAAATTGGTTTATGAACTCCCCTTCTGAAGCTTCTGAAGTTCAGATTTTGGTTGTAACCATCTTGCTATTTTAGAGCCAGAAAAGTAAACATCTTTGAACGAGCTGGGGAGGAAGGGAGCAGTGGATCTGATTCAATCTGATTGGGAACCTGTGCATGCTACACCCACCCAACGATAACGGATACCTGACTGCAACAGAAAGCCTATCAATCAGACCTGGACACCAAACGTACCGCTTTTTTTTATTTATTTTTTTTATATATTGACTTTGTATCTCATGAGAGGAGTTGAATTGGAGACTTTGGAGCCAGAGCCTTTTTGGAGCTAACCCCTTGCAGCCCTCAGTGGTATCACAGTTCAAGGCACTTCCACATTGGCCTCACTTTACCAGACCTGGAAGCAACACCCACTTGTATGTACAGTCTGTGGATAACAGATGATAAACCTCTTTACTGTTCACTGTAAGTGCCCACGTCATAAAAACAAACATTAGATAACAAAGGGGTGATATCGAACACAACCTAAGAGCAATAAAGTCTTCTTATGATTGGAGGACTGTTCAAGCTGTTTGCTTGCTTCACATTCAGCTTGCTGTGCAGCCACTTCATTCTTAAAACTTTTGCAAGCTTGTTAATTATATTACATTCAAGAAGACGTTACTGGCTCTGCTGCTGAGTGAACAAGTGGGATCATCTGATAAAAACGCTGTGGTTAAACTCATTAGATTATAATGCCATTAGGGATGCTATAATGAGGTTATTCTTTATGTTACCCCAGCCATGCAACTGTGTTGTATCTAAACCTACTTTCCCCCAGAGGAGCAGAGAGCGATTTCCAA
This sequence comes from Embiotoca jacksoni, assembly GCF_022577435.1. Classification (NCBI taxonomy): domain Eukaryota; kingdom Metazoa; phylum Chordata; class Actinopteri; family Embiotocidae; genus Embiotoca; species Embiotoca jacksoni. The sequence continues at coordinate 18,617,568 of NW_027185403.1, forward strand.
CAGGAAATGTTGGATGCTGAGGTGCAGAACCAGTCTACTGTGATCTGACTGGAGCTGATAGGGATCCATTAATGACAACACCATGGGTAGTGGATGAGGGTTGCCCACAGACAGACAGCAGTCAATTCTAGTCAGCATCATTTGGAATTATATAAACAATACAGACAGGACTTTGTCACAAGTCATCATTCTGGAGACAAACCTGAAGAACTGAAAGAGAGGAGAGGCAGACTGTAACGGTTAGAGGTTTGCTTCTCTGGACACATAAAGATATTCAGACTGCCAGGGTTACAGGTTTGATCCCCACCACACCTGCTCTATGCGTTCATCGCTTTTGATACAAGCCTCAGGCAAACAGCAGATAATCAGAGACAAACTGTCAAGTAGGGAATTTATTGTATTGATGTGAACACAAAATGAAATACAGCTCAGGGTTTAGGAGGAGTAGAGATGAAATAGGCCTTTTTTCTTACATGATAGTAGAGAGAGAAAATCTCTTTTTAGCCAGAGGAAAGCATTTATATAAAGAGTCTTGGAAAAAAAAAGAAGATCTGATCCTAAAGAAAAAAAAATCTTAAAGAGAAGCGAGATCAGGGTGAGCAACTGTTCACTGGTGGTTCCTTTGTTGTGATAGCTTCTAAACAGCATTACATTTGTGTGTCTAAACTGCATTTACTGTAGATGTGTGTTTATCTCTCTGAAAGGGGCTTTTTAAAGAAATGTGTATATGTGAGTGTAGGCAAGAAACTGTATGGCTACCTCTGTGTCCTTCTCTGACCTGGACTGACTCATCAGAAAAACATTTGGGACAAAGCAGAAAAGCTAAATCTCTCTCTCTTCGGGCCCTACATTCGTTCCCAGTGCAACTCAAACGCAGCGCATTTTTCCAGCGCATTCCTATTTTGTGAAAGATTTCCCACACTTTCGACAAGATGGGCGGGACGGCACGGCAGGGGGTGTGTCATTGAACATGCAATGGTGTATTGCAATTTTGGTATCAACTTTGAGCTGAACATGCGCCTTACGCCTCCGCCAGCTCTGACCTGCACGTCTAACTCAACTGCGCAACGAGCAGAGAGCTTTTTCTGTGGCTTTAGCGGGCAGAGCGCACATTAACAGACCTGTCCAAAATCCCATAGAGAGGTTTGATGGATGTCCCACGTATTCAATGCCATTTACATATATAATTAAAACTATATTTTTCCATGCATCTTCATTCATAAGAAACTGACAGTCCACTGTGTCACAGCAGTCTTAAAGGGAATGAGAGGAGCTGATTTGATTGACTATGATTGAAGTCAGCTGTGACACACCTTCTAATTATGCATTACCCTTCCTAGACCACTGCACCCTGCTGCACCACAGTTACGCTTGCGCTCGTGTTAACCAAAATACTAAACAAGTTGGCCACACTTATCTGCGCTGGTGCAAAAGTGCACTGCGTCAGGCGGATGAAAATAGGGCCCTTCCAGTTTTGTCTCAAAGGGGCACGTGAAAACAAAAAACAAACAAAACAATCACAAAATTTATTATCATCTAAAAATACAGACGATTACATTGCATTTTATTATTTATATATGATTGGTATTGATTTCTGACTAAATTAACAGTTTTGTTACTAAAACATGTTTTATATACATGTTATTTATTCCATCCGTTTTTGAGTTCAAAATACCAAATCCACTGAAGGTAATGGAAATAATTATAATGTATAATTACAATGACAAAGGCACAATAACAGTCTATTTCTACTCCTGGACAGCACTGTCAACACAGCACTGATGGTCAGACTAAGCTATTATTAATAAGCCTGACCCAAGGCTTTAATCTAAAACATTTTTTTTTTTTTACAAGTATGCAACTATCAAGAAAATTTGAAATATACGATTTTGATGTTTATCTTTAATATTATGACATGTTACTTTCATATCAAAGAGGCATAGCCTATGTCAGGTATGCTCATCAATTATGAATACAATTCTTTAATGACAAGTATAAAGTAAAACGTTATTTAGCGGATCGTAGGCTCTTGAAGATATGGGTATTAAAGACTACTACTGAATGATGACTGGATATTTATATCGTCATAATTAAATTGCATGAAACAGAACATCAGGCCAAATGAAAATCAGCAAAAATATACAGCCACAATTAGCTCACCTTGTCATAAAACCAAGCACATTTGGACACTTTTCAAAACTGTACTTTCACTTTAGTATTTTTGTTTTGTTTTACTTTGCCATAATGCTATTTATATTTTTTTACAGCTTGTTTTGCATGCATTGTGTACACAGGTTACAATTCAAATCCAGCCCAGCACAGATACACTGATATGTGTTCTAATATGTGACATTTACATGAGGTGTCATTACTGACAACCATATCAGCAGGCAATCATAGCATCTTCTCTTTAAGTTGTCAGGAAATATAAAAGACAGAAATAAAAATCAGTCAAAGTTAAAGTCAAGCTGTTGATAGGTGTGGGGTGGGGGGGCTGTTGTAACCCCCGCACTCTGCTTTTAACATTGATGCAACTACCTCGGTCGCATGGCTCCAGAAGTAAAACACAGTCTGTTAACATCGCAGTATCACAGTTGTACATGTTCAAGATCAACTAGCACATTACTGTACAGTTTTTAATGTAAACCCACCACTGTATCAATGCATTGTACTGTAAGTCAAAATGTGATTGTTATGCTACTTACAAACAGCATCAGGCTGTCTACAAAAGAGATGAGCTGCCCTCCTGATAACGGTGTGACAAGTTATTTCCCTCAACCCATTTACTTCCCCCACAGCGGAATGTAAAAGCAGGCCTTCACAGTTTACAATAACACTCAACACCGTTTATATATCCTTGATCACTGCAAACACTATATTTGAAGCTGGCTATTCTTGTCTGTGTATGACTGTGCGGGGTAACTCATTCATATCACAACAGGTTGTGATGACACCTGTTGTATGAAAAAGTGTGACATTTGTGATGCTTTGCCCTCTGAAACACAACAACTTATATTTTTCACACACCCCTCTCTCTTTTCTCCAGATGTAAATATGAAACCATACATGTGTGGCAGAGGAGCAGGCAACAGTTCTCAACATGCCCTCTGAAACTGTCACACAATCCTTGACAAATTACATGGTTCAACAGAGTGTTTGTAACCCTGATTACAGTGAAATTTGGGTGTACGTGTTGGTTGGGAAGTGTTTCAAACGTTGTGAAAAACAGCATCAACTCATTTTGAAGTCATTAGAAAGAGTGAGAAGACCTCCAAGAAGACCTCCAGGTGGTGAGCATCATTAACAATATTGCCTCTATCAACAAATCAATGATGATATTTTTTATTATCAAGCAACTGTTGCCCATCAGGGCATAAAAAATATGATCTTCTATTAAAAAAATAATAAATTGATGTTATATTAGGGGTGTAGACATTTTGGTACATGGTACAAAGTCAATATGGTGTCATTAGCTAGAATTACCTCTTTCTAACCACTGGTCTGGTTGTCCTTCTCAAAATAATGATATCATTAATTAGATATTAGGCCTCAAAAACAGTTAAGTTTGGGGCCATGCCCAGTTTGATTGACATTCTTCCCCCACCAAGTTCTCTCACTTTTCTGTCAGACACTATATTGACTGAACTTAGAGAAATCCTCGAAACAAACGGTATTACTATACTTACAGCTTCTTTCCAGGGAGACATGTAGTTCCCTGATTTCTTTTCAGGAAAACTGCAATTTTTTTTTTATTACATGGTACTGTCCCTTTTCAGATGAGAGTAATAACATTTGAACAGAATATCCAGCAGCTACTGTTGAAACAAAGGACAAAGAACAATCACCAAAATATTTTGTGTCATTAAGACACAAAGACTGTCTTTCCTAAAACAGTTTTTCTATCTTGATGAATCTTACAATGGGAGGCTAAGAACATTGACAGCTGTAAATATCTAACATTTTTAACCATGTCCCTCCATGACTTTTTGAAGAACTGTGATAACATTTGTCGAAACGACAATTTATATATCCTAATGGTTTGTTCCTAAAACACTACAGTAAACTCTGTTGTAAATGACTGTAAATGGGTTCACTTTCCTCAACAACCCTGAATAAACTATGCTGAACCGTCCATTACCAGGGCTGCCTTCATGTGAGAGCATGCCTAGACATGCTTGTTCCCATGGAAACAAACTGCAAGTCACCATGTGCTTGACTCATGGGAAGGTGAAATGGTTTGCCATCAATTTGCAGTTGGTTGGCCTTTTGTGAGAACCCCACTAGCCCTCACTGTGTCATCATGGACCAGTCAATGTGCCTCTCCTTTAGCTGTAGATAGTGGGTGGTTCTGTCCTGGGGTTCCTAAACTTTCTCATCTGACAGGCAAATTACACTGCGGGGCATCTGATATTATCAGTATTATTTAAAGAAGGATAACTTGTGAATTGACTGATTGATTGGTTGGCCGATTTTGATCTGTTTAACAGGTATTTTTCATAAATTAAGTTCTGAATTCTAAATTCTAATTTCAATTTTTTTTTTATTTTTTTTTTTATGTTTTTATTTTTTAGATTTATAGTTATTTCCACTGAATTTCACTCTTTAATGTACTGATGACATCATTCAACTGCTGAAGATTCTGTCTCCAGCACATATTTTTTGTTACAAATGTTTGATACCCACAATTAGGCTGATATACGAAAATGTTTGCTTGTTTTTGTCCCCAAAAATGTATATTACAAATAACAGCCAGCAAAATTGGTTTGTGTTTATTTGCGTAATATGGACTACATGGACCAAATTATGCAAAGAGCCGAAAGACCTAAAGTATTACAGCCATATGTAATTGTTCATCATCTTAATCCATTACCATGGGTTTTACTCTGGTACTGCAAGAGCTTACACTCTTTACGGCTTTACACAAAATTTTGGAACATGGCTACAGGGATTTGCTCCCATTGAGAGAGATTTAATAAGGTCAAGCGCTGATGTGAGGTGATAAGGTCTGGCTCGCCATTGGTTTTTCAATTTAGGTGTAACATGTTGTTGAGATAGGAACGCATATATATATATATTAAATCATTAATTGTGTCAGTTGTGTTGTATATTTACATATTTGTCTCTTTGATGTGAACATGGGAGGGAATAACAAAATATCTACTCTAAATACGTGAGTCTGGGCCCTATCTATGCAAACTTTTGATATCCAGGAATAAGACATTCAAGTGTTCTCATTTTTGCTGTCCAGGCACATTACTTGCTTACCGTCTATCAACCACACTGCGTATCAGACAGGTGTATGGATCTGTTCTGACAGCTGACATTAACACAACCACTGACCCTAAGAGTTTTCTACCTCTCGTGCATTTCTATTTTCTGATCTGTTTCTCCCCATTCTTCAGAGCAGTGTCTCTGACTTTTAACATCTGTTTTATTACCAAGTGATGTGGAAAACAGCATTCGGAGGAGATTTTTTTTTTTAATCTCTAAGATTCAGAATTCAGACCCACACCACATCCTCCTTTCAAACAGGAAATTAGATATGTTACAGTGTCAGTTGAGCAACAATGCATCCCACCAAATGAATAAAAAAAATGTTTTTACAAACATCCCACAGAATCCCCAGGCCCCGAAATTGATCTAAATTTGGTAAAAGAAAATCCCTTTTACCTATCCTGCAGATTAAAACATTGTAGACACAACTGCTGTTATAGTGGTTTGTTTGTTTTCAAACACAAAAAGTTTATCTAATATCTGAAAATGAAAATGACAATGAAGTCATTTTCTGCAGTGGGTTGTGCTGCTTTTTTTTTTTTTAAAAGAAGGATTTGTTAGATGCCAATTGTCCAAAAAGCATGCAGTGCATAGCGTGGGCATTAATATCTTATCTGCTGTCTTTCATGACAAAATAAGACAAACAATGCACAGGCAGAGTGGTGAGGAAACCAATAATTTAGTATGCAATATGTCAGCAAATAAGCTACCATTTCTACTGAGGATGTATGAGTAAAATCCAGGGCTGCAAAGAACGCTATATCCAGCAAATGTGTGTATTATAAATGCTATGCAGTGGCTGTTGTATCGCGTGCCTAGGGGTCAGAAACTTCAGCATGCCTTCTGGCTGGAGGCTAATAGTCGATGCATGAGTCAGTGAGCCCACTCGTTGAAACAGTGTGACTAAATGCTGTGATCATTTTTGACACCACAGAACTCAACGTAGTGTGATGCAAGACCTACAGTGTATGTGTGAAAAGAGCCGATTGCCAGGTCATGCTGAAAATAGCGCTCTCATCACACCAGAAAAATTATGAACAACATCTGTGTGTTACCATTCTATATGATAACATTGTTATATTATGCTGGGGTTACAATTTTAACACTAATGTTGCTTAGTCCTTAACCTCAGACGTAGCCTTTAGAGCTTGATTAAAGCAAGAAAACAGTAAAAAAAAAAATATATATATTTTCACAGCAGACACTGATTTACCTATTTTCATCACATAACAGCAGATGGGAGCAAGAAATTACATTTATGCTGTATTTCAGTCATGCTGCAAAACCTTTACATTCCTGTTACGAGATGTTCTCCATACTTAAATATAGAAATTGGAGGTTTCCCATTGCTCTGGCAAAAAACATTTAACAAAACCAACCCCATTTAAATGAAAGTATTTGTTCAAATTTTCAGATATTATTTTATTATTAGTCATTTTTTATTAAATGTTTTAATCACTACATTAAAATGCGGCTTGTCCACTCACAAAGATGTGGATAAGACACAAACGCCATGGTGAATAATGTAGTGTAGTGATGCTTTATCAAATTGCCAAAACATCTAGATTGAATCACATATGTCAAAAAGGCTCTCATTTGACAAAATGTTTTTATTTTCCATCAACTTTGTTATTAGTTCCTTCTATGCCATGTCATAACGTAATACATTCTAAGCATATGCATAGCTATTGCAAAACTGTTTTCCTTTTTAAAACTCCTTCACTTCAAAATCAGAGCTGGGTGTATCACAGTGCAGTAGTTGTTGCATGTCAAGTCCTTGCATGTTGTGACTAACAGGGCATGCATGAATGAATGAGCTGTTGTGTTGTGGCTTTTAGAGGCAGGCTTTAACAGCAGGCTCTTTAAGCTTAGGCTGGCCTGAATAATTTGCGCTTTTACCGATGCAGTATCTTCAGTATCCCTGTCTCTCTCTGTCTGTAGCTGAATTTGTATCTAGGTGTATCTTTTTTGTCAGGTGATCCATAGTGATGGATGCATTTGTCAAGTACAAAATGACAAAATGCAATTTGGACGTGAGGCTGCTATAGATACTTTGTAATGCATTTATGTTTTTCTTGTTGAAATGTGTTCAATGTGAAATGCTGTTACCTGCCGCAAAAGTAAAGCATATTGTCACATACTAACTATACAAAATGCTCATTTTGCTTTTCTATTTAGTACAGCTGATGCACATTCCAGTCTGTCCAACTTTGCTGAAGAGTTAGACAGGAACAGATGGTAAAAGTCAGACTATATCACTCTTTCAGAAAGTTTGGAAGCAGCATCACTCCTCTGTCTCAGCCATATTGAAGACTCCTCAGCTCTGTTTAAAAAATCAAATACAATTTTGAAGTAAACACTGTGCTGATGTTCTGGAAAATTGTAGGTTTAGCTGTAAGGTTAGCTCATTTTGGCATGTTGCCTTATTAGGTTGCTTGATGCTAGCTAGTAGCTTGACAACTATACATACATGAATTAAATATAGTTGTTCTAACTTTTGTTTGTTTCTCTTTCATCTTTGTCAACATAATTCAAATTCCTAACCTACATTGACAAGTGAAGACATTGCTGGTTTGATTTGCAGATCTTACATTTCCTCCACTAAACAAGTTAGTGACCTCAGATTTGTTATTGTAGCAATGTTACTGTAAGTAATGGCAGTTACACAAATAATGAGAAGGAAACAGCCTCATTTGTATTGATAATTTTCCTGTGTAATGTAAAATTCAAACTGCTTAGGACAATACTTTGTTTGGCATGATCATTTTCTGTTCAGCGTGGCTATCTGATCTCCTTCATTTACCATGAGTATAGTGAACAGCTACAGTATTATCAAGTTTATTGAGGACAAGAGTGAATTCAACCACCTGTAGCCCTATTGCACTTGATGGGACCAATAATTACAGATTAAATAATTAAGTAAGCAAATCTCTCATCACATTATAACATTGAAAAACGTTGCATTGATAGCAGTGTTGCTGGGTTTTTTGCACTGAAATTATGTATCCGATTGTTTTTGCCTCTGATTACATCGCCTCAAAATGTAATAACATGTTCTCTTTTATTTTCCAATGTTGACAAATTCAGAAGCAAAAATTCCAGTTATAAAAATTCTAGTCATATATTATTGCTGCTCAAAATCAGGTGACTGAATTTAGATCCTACAATTTGAGAAAAAAATGTAAATAGAACATTAATGACACTAAGGATACGCAGTCAGCTGTCTGAGTTTCAATCAACGTCCAGTCAATTAAGTAATGATCCAATAGTTATGTGACAGTTATTTGCCTTTTTTCTTTAATGAGCTTAAGCAACAGGTAATACCAGACATGCTGCACCTAAACCTAATTCGATGGACAATATGAACATGGAGATTTTAATGAGGTGTTGTTTGTTCAATTTTGTCTGTGTTATGCTTGAATTTAGAAGCCAAAACATTGAGATGTGCAATTCCAATGCAAAATAAAATCACTCTCATCTTTCTCATGAAAATGTCCCAGCTGTGCTTTGTTGCAGTGTGTGGCAGTCTCCCCGTTGATAGCCAACTGAGATCAATGACATCACTGTTAGACTGACTCAAGAGACCTTGATATGATGCATGAGCCTCTCCCTGTGCGTATGCATGTGTGTGTGTGCATATGTATCAGTGTGTGCGTGCAGATCCGTGCAGAGGCTAATTCATAATGATGACAGGATATATTCCATCATATCTTCACACTCAGTCATCTTTACCAAACAGCAGGGAGGGAGGAGAGGGGCTGAGGAAAAAGATGGCAGAGAAGAGGAGTGGTGGGAGACTTAAAGAGATGAAGGTGGAGGGAGACAAAGACGGACGGGGAGGGAGACAAAGACGGACGGGGATGGAAACAGGACGATGAAGTGCATATGGCGAGATGAGATGAGCATGGTAATTCAATTCTATCACAACTATGTCTTGAGCAATAATGAGCACATATATATTGTGCCAGTCAATTTACGGCAGCAATTACAATACATTTATTTTTTGTTTAATCACAGCCCAATCTGAAAGAAAGCATCTTGTATGCCTGACATGTTTCTTGTTTGATTTACTACGGTAATATGGACTATAGTTTATTTTTTATTTAATATTACTATGACTACTGGGGCATTCATACAATTATGTACAGCTGACACAGAGTTACAGTGTAACACAAATTAACATAACCTAAAAGATAGTCCAAAAGTAAATAATTACAGTTCCCATAACTTTAGTAATGAGGTTTATAGATCGTTTTGACTGCAGGAAAATTCATAAATACTTAATAGTCCATTTTGTCTTATCAACAGAAAAAATACCAGTGCTTAATGAAAAAGAATATGTAGCTATGATGTTTTGGAAAACATCTCAACCATTTGGTTTCATCTGCTAGTTACCCACCAACAGTGCTGTCACGGTGATGATAATACTTCTGGAGGTTACAGCCACTGATTGCTTTTTGACATGAAACCAGAGCTTGTTTAATATGTGTCCTAAAATGTGTAACTGAAGGTGACGCATGATTCAGTGACTATTTTAGTTTTATAATCAACCAGTGCATTTTTGTATTATTATTATTATTATTGATTAATACAAGTAGGATCATTCATAGGAAAATGTTGTGTGATTTTATTTTCTTAGTAGAAAGAATGGTATAACAAAAGATATTGCAACTAGTACAGCATAATGGAGCTCAGAAGAGCTGTAAGGTGTAACCATTCAACAAGATTCATAGAATCATCAGGGATTGTGACAGCTACAGTATATATACACCACCTTTCCACTTTGTGTATAACACGTGGTTTTGAATCACAGGCTATTTTATGTGCCCGTGTATTCATTGAGATGTTCCAAAACTCAGTTTTATTGTAAATAAATGTCATTTTAACTTATCACTTAGGTCCTTTTAATTTGGTTGCTTTATTATAAAAATTTAGGAGGGAAGAAGGATTGATGATATTTTTCTACCTAGCACTTTGTTAACTGTGATAACTTGTGTTGACATTGCAAAGTAAATGTTCAGTCTAACCTTTTACCAAGAAGCTCTTCATGAAACGGTACGCGTGTGTGCGTGCGTGGGAGGGGTGGAAACCGCATGTGCTTGTGTGTTGGATGTTTAGGGATAGGAATGAGCCAAAGAAAAATATTTGCATTGTGGCCAATCACAATTATATTACGCTGCAGAATAGACACTACTGGTTATCAAGTAATAATTGCTAAATGGTTCCAATATAGTTTTTGTTGTTGTTGTTGTTGTTGTTTTCTTTAAATTGTATTTAAATCCTGTATGGCATCTGATATATCTGAACTCCTAAAAAAAAAAAAAAAAAAAAAAATCATTACTTGCAGCTATCTTAATAGTTTAAGAAATATGAAATGCATTGAATTCAACATCCAAATTTTGATTTTCAGCTGATAAGTCCACAAAGTAATAGAGAATTTACCAGCCAATATCATTTCCACCCCTCATCTATGGAATACAGGCTTTTGGTAATCACGAACAAATGAGAAAGCAGAAACAAGCAGCAAAGATGAGGTTACTCTGCAGGGCAGCTGGTCTCGCTCTGTGGGACAGACTGAAGAGCTCAGCAGTTTGGGAGGACCTCAGTATCAAGTTGCTGCTGCATCACATTGAGAGGAGTCAGTGGAGGTGTTTCTGTGTTGCAGGCATGGCTGACTGAGGGCGGACTCTGGGGCAGACCCAGGATTTGTTGGTTAGGTTTGATCTCCCATCGGCCCCAGGATGCTCAGATGGAAAAGGGAGGTTTTAAAATGCTATGCTTGCTGTTTCACCACTGACCCGATCAGGATAAGTGACTAGAAGGCAGTTAAATGGTGGGATGAATGGAAGGAAAGAGACATCTCTATTGAAAAAAACTGTTTTTCTTTTTCTTGAAATTTCTTGGAAATCTGTGTATATGTCTTCAACCATGTGATTGTGTTTGTGTGACTTGGGAGTGTTAATTATAGTTCTGTGTATTTGCTAATAGTTCACATATCATATGGTCACAGCATGGCAGCAAACTATGCGTGTTCATGATGTGTACTGATCTTGGCAGATATGTCTTGTTTGTGTATGTTTGTTTGTGAGAGACAGTCACAGAGTTAGGGGGGCTGAATGTGTAATGCTTATGTCAGATTTATGGACTGTGGCTCGCTTGTGTGTTACTGATTTACAAGTTGCTAATGATCCTCCAGCTATTATTATCGTTGCTAATGGTTTGAGGTACATTACATCCATTAAAATTAATTTATCCCCCTCATCTTGAGCTTTTTTAATCCTGTGTCCCCATTTTGAAGTTAAGAAATCTGCCTGATAATTTACCTGCTGAAATAAGCTGGGGTTGGGTTTGGTTGAGTAATTAACTGCTAAAGCTCAAAAAGTACTTTCAAAATGATCCAAAGATCCAGGGTGTGGGTTCTGCTGGTAATACATTTCCAACTATTTATATATCTGTTCATTTTTTTTCATAAATTATAATACATAAAATGTTAGCTTAATTAAAAAAATGCAAAGTGTAATCATTTTGTAATTGATAATAATTTAGATTTTTCTTTGAACCCATAGAAAAATTGTATTTAGTGGTTTTGTGTCACTCAAAATCAGATGACACAGTAACTATTTTTTTTTTTTTCCTTGGGCAAATCAGGTTGGCAATAACTTAAAAGTTGATGACCACAGAGAGCCTGAGCTCATTACACTTACATGAGATTTACACTATTTACTATGAATTTATACTAACAAGATGTATTTTCAGACAAAACTGAAACTGAGTAAACTCTCCTCAAACGATGAGTTAACTGAATTAATTTCCACCACATTCCTGTTGCCGCTTACATTAACTTTAGATCTAAGCTGCAGCATGAGCTGAGCTTTGAAAATGAAATGCATGTGTTCAAAGTAAATCTGAATTACATTCAAATCTCATGTAAATAAGTCAGTACTGTGTAAGTTTTGCACACTGACTGATATTCAGTGAACTAAAATAAATTAAGCGGAAAAATTATAACAAGCAGCAAAAAAAGTTTCAAATATTTAATATACAGTGCATCCGGAAAGTATTCACAGCACTTCACTTTTTTCACATTTTGTTATGTTACAGCCTTATTCCAAAATGGATTAAATTATTTTTTTGTTCAAAAAATTCTACACATAATGTCTGGTTTCCTCCAGACATGACAGTTGGCATTCAGGCCAAAGAGTTCAATATTTGTTTCATCAGACCAGAGAATTTAGCTTCTCATGGTCTGAGAGTCCTTCAGGGGCCTTTTGGTAAACTCCAGGCGGGCTGTCATGTGCCTTTTACTGAGGAGTGGCTTCCGTCTGGCCACTTTACCATACAGACCTGCTTGGTGGAGTGCTACAGAGATGGTTGTCCTGCTGGAAGGTTCTCCTCTCTTCACAGAGCAACGTTGGAGCTCTGTCAGAATGACCATCGGGTTCTTGGTCACCTCCCTGACTGAGGCCCTTCTCCCCCGATCACTCAGTTTGGCCGGGCGGCCGACTCTAGGAAGAGTCCTGGTGGTTCCAAACTTCTTCCATTTACGGATGATGGAGGCCACTGTGCTCATTTGGACCTTCAATGCTGCAGAAATGTTTATGTACCCTTCCCCAGATCTGTGCCTCGATACAATCCTGTCTCGGAGGTCTACAGACAATTCCTTGGACTTCATGGCTTGGTTTGTGCTCTGACATGCACTGTCAACTGTGAGACCTTATATAGACGGTGTGTGTCTTTCCAAATCATGTCCAATCAACTGAATTTACCACAGGTGGACTCCAATCAAGTTGTAGAAACATCTCAAGGATGATCAGTGGAAACAGGATGCACCTGAGCTCAATTTTAAGTGGCATGGCAAAGGCTGTGAATACTTACGTACGTGTGATCTTTTTGTTTTGTTTTTTATTTTCAATAGAATTGCAAAAATTGCAAAAAAACTTTTTTCACGTTATCATTATGGGGTATTGTGTGTAGAATTTTGAGGAAAAAAATGAATGTCATCCTGTTGTTCTCACCATGACTCTCATTGTGCTCTGACAGAATTAGAAAGCTACACAAAACTACATTACTAATAAACTGGGACTTTTGCCTCTGCGGACTCTTTGTTTACTAAAATGACAGCATCGTCAGCTGCACCTTTTTCAGTGCAGATGTTTTGTTGGTTCAAAGCAGGATAGGCACAAGCATAACTGAGTACATTAAAAAAAAAAAAAAAAAAAAAGCCCCATTGCATTTTAGCGAGGTAGTTTCCCAGTTCTGGTGTTGTGTCATTTGATGGAACTAAGCCTTTGCTAATGAAATCAGTTTCACCTGTGATGTTGCAATGACAAGTGAAAAAAGTCTGCTGTAAAAAAAGGTTTAAAGGGCTACATCACAGATTCCTACATTTACAAAGCTCGCCATTGAAATGCATACATTTTAATGCTGATATGAGGAAGAGCTTTTTAGGTTCAACATTCCTTTATTTTTAATTTTGTGTTCCCAGGCAAGAGTTATCTGCTGGTAAAAAAAACAAAACACCTTTCTCCATTTACAAATGATTGAACTTGTTTTTGTGTGCGTTTGTTTGTTGAGCAGCTCAAACCAGCAAGGAAGGAAGGGTCAGCAGCCACAGACATCACCATCTCTGTAGCTTGTCAAGCATAATGTTGGAGACATAGGAGATATTTTACAGGTGAATACACACTCAAACTCTCACACACACATACACGGTGAGTTATGTGAAGGGTGTGAAAATCAATCCTCATGTAAAAATCCTTTCTCCTCCTTCTCTCTTTCAGTAATCGACAGCATGTTGGGTTGAAAATCTCCAGGCAGTTACTTGCTAGTTCTGCATGGCTGGCTCCTAATTGGAATACCAAAACAGTCAAGCCACACACACAAAAACACTCGCAAGCATGCAGACACACTCTGATACGAGTCGATATACACAGCATGACAAACATGTCTGCAAAGGTTGTATCAAACAAACACCTATTGTGACCGCTATCAGACTGTTGAACAGGCGATCATCACTCATTTCTTAAATATATGGGCTACTCGGCGCCTCCAAAAGATGCATACAACCTCTAGTCGCTGTAGTATCATGAGCCTCCTGAAAAAGTGAAGCGCTGTGAATACTTTCCGGATGCACTGTATATTTGAATCAGATGTGTGATGGTAACTGCCTCTTTAATATAGTAAGTATGATCAGGTGAAAGAAATAGACACATACAAGCACAAGTAGCTGAGTACAAACCTATACACTCCTACACACTTCAACAGACAGGTAGAGAGCTCATCATTTTCTATACCCTCTTCGTTAGTTTCAACAGTCCTGCTGCAGTCGTCTCTCACTGTCAATCATCCTCTCTCTCCTTCTGTCTTTTTAATGTCAGCAGCAACGCCACAGCATTTCTCCCCCTCTTCCACTCAGAGAAGCACAGATGAGATGGGGTCGGCGTGATTTGTTTCACCCGTCGTCCTACCGACGGAGTTGGTTTGATTTGTAACGCACTCTGACCCTCTGTCCCCGTCCCCGCAATAGAGCGTGTTTGATTTGTGACCCGTTCTGTCTCTCAGTGTCGCTGCCATTGGACGTTTGATTTGTGGCACTCTCCAGCCCTCCTGCTCCATGCCGGAGGTTGAGAAGGGTCGGACATAAACATGTAGTTTGGTGTCCTGCAGTAACTAATCCTCACATTTTTTTTTTCCTTACACGGAAGACAGACCTAAAGAGAATGAAACTGTCTTCTACCAGTCTGTCTACCTTCCTGATCTATGCAATTTGCATACAGCGCTCCAACAGCTGACATTTGGATGACAAACTAACATTGCCTGGCGTCGCACTCCAGTCCATGAATTAGATTTACTCTGCTTATAAAAGACAATGACTGCTAAATGCCATATCGCTCGGCGTCTGAAGGTGTGTGTGTGTGTGTGTGTGTGTGTGTGTGTGTGTGTGTGTGTGTGTGTGTGTGTGTGTGTGTGTGTGTGTGTGTGTGTGCATGTACGGTGTCTGGTTATTGTCCATAACAGCGTCTTTCTGTCTCCCATATGTCTCTGCAAGAAAATTAAAATGCCAATCTCTCTTCTTCCATTCTCCACCAACTAATTTTCTTTCCTCCATCCATCCTTCATCGTCTTCTTTTTGCAGTAAGCATTCATGAGCATTTACTTGCAGTCAGATAGCTGCAGTTATTTACCAACCACGTTTATTCACCATGACCTTTAAAGAGAGAAAGCGACAGAGATGATCTAATGAGGAGGACAGGGTGGCAGCTCTGAGATGGAGGGAGAAGATAAAGAGGGTGGGTGGAGATGGTACGACTTCCGTCTTGTGTGTGCAAGTGTGTGTGTTAATAAGCATATTTTTACAGTTTCTGACAATTAGCTGCCACATATTGGCTGTCATTTTTGGTTTAACTCTGCCTACTTGAAGCAGGAATTTGGTACTTTTACATATAAATGAACATATATCAGATCCCAGCCCTTGTCAAATGAATTAACAGAATGCTGATTAAACCTATCACTGCCACAAATGTATCGATATTTCACAATATATGAAGTTTTTTAATATGTCTGGTGAGACATTCCTGCACTGGCCGGATGCATACTTGGCACGCGAGATGGGCAGAGCAGGTTTACGAGGGACTTTTGGTTGAGCCTGCTCTCTTCTGGTTTAGTCTAATGCTAACTTGAATGGAAATAAAATAATTTCATCATGCTATCTAAATGTTAAAAGATCGAACTGATCAAAGTCTGCTATTGAAACAGATCATTTTGGAGTGGTTGTGATATTCAAAACAATTAAGCCACCATTTTAAAGCTACAGCAGTTGCAACAGAGTGGGCTGCGGTTTAGTCTATGATACTTATGAACAGTGCTTTTGTAATTCCCCTCACTGGCAGAAGGGGAGACAAAAGTTGACACCTGCAGGTTTACAAGATGAAGTTAATATCAGACTCCTAAAACTAGATTACTGACAAACCCTCTAACTGACAGACGGGGTAACTGTCTGGTGAGTTTTTGTATGATCTTACTCATTTTTGGTATTTGTTGGTCCAAATTACAGCATATAGACAAGTTTTTTTCAAAACACCACCAACAAAAATGTACCCGAAGACAATCAGACTTGATCTAAAATGTGGTAAACCCTCGTCGATAACACAGCAGTGGTCCCAGAGAGGCTATCCGCTGGTCAGTTAAAAATCTAAAATCACATTTCTTTCCTGTGATGATGATCAGAGCTGATAGCAATTCTTGAATCTGCAATGATGATCCAAGAGGCTCAAAATATTGTGTGGGCCCAGCCTAACTGGGTGCCACTGCTCGTGAGATGTTTTTGGAAGCCTCAGGAAAAACTAGTGTGTAGTATGTAGTATATAGTATGTACTTCAGGCAGATGAAACATAGTTATGTTTTTATCACTCACACATCTGTCTGGACAACTGCATCTTTCATGTTGTGTGCATGTACTATACAGTGTCTACACAGAAGCCGTAGGATTAGCATCAAGTGAAGGCCGCACAAGTTCCATTAGTTGGTACATGCTTGCAGTCTGAACAGACAGGTCCAAAACGTTTCACTAGT
The DNA here is from genome assembly GCF_022577435.1 of Embiotoca jacksoni. Taxonomy (NCBI): domain Eukaryota; kingdom Metazoa; phylum Chordata; class Actinopteri; family Embiotocidae; genus Embiotoca; species Embiotoca jacksoni. The sequence continues at coordinate 18,634,413 of NW_027185403.1, forward strand.
TTTAATTTATCTTGAGGTCTGGTGACTGTGACCTGTGTGAAAGAAACAGCATTCATAATGTTTCTCCACTCACATATCCAGGATCTCTTTAATCTTTAATTTGTCAGCCACATCTATGTGCTTCATATTTCAAGGGTCTAAACAGCACTAGTTGACTGTTGTGTTCATCTATTTGCTCTGCGCATGACAAAGTGAGCAATATTAGATGGTGTTTTTCTTCTACAGAGTCTGCATTACAAAGAAGACGTGCAGTGTGTCCACTTGACCCTAGCCCGACAACAGAAACACTTTTACTCCCTACTGCTAAAAAGTTACCACTCCTTCTATGTACTTCTTTACAGAAAGACATAAATCCCTTTATTGCAAGCGATATGACCCTTTGTCATATGTTTTCTCTTGTTGGATTCTGAATGACAATGCTGGTAAATCAGGAGGGTTTGACCTTCGAGCTAGCGGTGGAAGTGAAAACAGCTTTTCCTAATTAGCATCTAGCATCAATTCTGCAGTGACACCGGAAGGATCAATGTGTCCGGTGTACAGTATATGTGTCTGCGGCTAAAGAGTAACTGCGGCTGCTGGACCCAAAAAACTCTGAGACAGGATGTCACATAATGTGCACACACACACACACACACACACACACACACACACACACACACACACACACACACATACACACACACACACACACACACACACACACATACATACACACACAAAGGGATAATTAACAGGTGTGAATAGAAGGCAGCGGGCAGGAAAAGGGAGACAGAGAGAGAAGGCAGACTGAGAATGAGAAATATAGAGAGAGAGAGATGGAGAGGTAATTGGTGCACCTGTCTATGAGGGACAAGACAGCTCTATCCACACACACACACACACACACACACACACACACACACACACACACACACACACACACACACACTGAGATACGTGTAGACGGAGGCACTGACATGCTTGCCGAGACGTACATGGCAAACTAAACCCATTCTGACGCTAATGTGCATGTGTGTGCTCGAGAGAAAGACAGTGCCCCCAGCACCTTCAATTCAGTAGTGGAGAGCCTGGCAGCCAAATGTGACGGTCGAAAGCCAATTGTATTTTTTTTTGAATGGCTGCCAGAGTTGCAACTTTTTCAATACTTTGTTTTGCGTCAATTAGGTGTTGTCACATTGTAAGTAAGGAGCCGGTTTTCTTCTAAAGTAATGATTTATGATAATAATCAAACTGTTATGTTTGATTAAAACAATCTGAGCAAAGCTGTATCTTAAAATACTACCCAGCACTTTGGTGCTAAACATATTTTTGGAGCTCAGGGTACAAGGATTGTGAGTTATCAGGATGTAGAGGGCATGTTGAGCTGCCGTCAACTGCAGCTAGCACCAGGTATAAGCAAATTTGACTTATTTTCTGGCGTCCTATAGTCTATAGTATTTTAGAGTTTATGTAACTGATGACAGTAAGGGCTCTTGGCAGAGGTGTAAAAAAGACAGCCTCTTGAAAACAGGGCTTTAAATATTTTGACCATTGACAATGATAACATTATCATGACTATGAGGCCACAGACATGCTATCATCTTTATCAGAATGTTCTTAGGCACAGTGGCGCTTTCAGAAAAATGAATTTGTCAGCATGTTATCATGCTGACAGCAATAATGGTCACATGCTAATGTTAAGTGGATGTTATGATTACTGTTTTAACAACTTAGTTTAGTGTGTTAGCATGCTAGCTTCTTAGCTTCTTTTAAAGCACTGATACATTGAGGATAAATTGAAGTTAAGTTAAGAAGTTAAGAGACATGCCACCTTTCTGATTTTAATCATAAATTAATAAATCAATGCTGTATTTCCAGCAGTTTTGGGGTTTTGCTGATTAAATACCGAGTTCATTTTCATCTAAATAATACATGCAGTGAAGCTGTTTTGCAATCAGATATGGAAGATAATAATGACTGCAGGCAATTTTCTAGTACTTAAAATACTGTGTATGCTTTGTCCCTACTTAAATTGGATCCTCCAGCTCAAACAAAGGCACTGTATGGCATATACAAGGTGTGACGTATTAAATTTAAGACCAGCATTAGTAACTTTACAAACTTTACACTCAATTCTGCTGCCAAAAGAACCAAAAAAAACTATGAAAGAAAAAGAACACCGATCCACAAATCTGAAAGTAGAAACAAAGACTGAGTGTTCCTCCTACATTGTTACATGTGCATGTGTGCATGTGTGCACTGCATGTATTTGTGTGGGTGTGTGTTCGCAAAATTGTTCTCACTCCCAGCGTGAGTGTGATCTGGATCCAGGGCTTCTGCTAAAATCTGCCAGGCTGCAGGCCAAGCATTGTGTTTCACAACAGACACATTAAACACACTCACATGCACACACACCTCAAAGATATCTTCTGTACTCTCATTAGATCTACTCAGCTCTGACCAAATGCAACCTAGTGTGACTGGGCACACATGGTGCACGCGTGTGTGAGTGAACACATACCTTCTGGTACGATTGCCTTAGTGCATGGCATATGTGTGCTTATTCACACATTGGTGTGCGTATGTGTGTTAAGGTGCCATCAGGTAGAAACTTCAACAAAATACAACTGAGTGAGTGGGCTTTGTTTCCATGCCGCTGATTGTTCAATGTCCAAGCTTTACACACTCAATCATGCACGAGAACACACAAACACACACACACACAAACACACACACACACACACACACACACACACACACGCACACACACACACACACACACACACACACACACACACACTCTCTCTCTTTCTCTCTCTCTACACCCAAGCACTCATATTCATCACAAATATGCAGTCACAGAAGCCTTTGTCAAGGCATTCGAGCACACACAAACACACAGATCCAAAAGTGTCATTGTGTATGTTTTCACAGCCAATGTTGGCTGCTGAAAACGTATAGAATGTCAGCAGCACAGTTGGCTGCCACTGCCAGCGATGACACTCTGCAGTCTTTCATTCTTGGCTTATAAAATTTGGAAAGGATCATTTTTTTTTTTTACTTTTTTTTTTTCAAGTTGAAACTAAACAGTTATCTTTGAAGCAATTATTTGAGCATTAGTAACTTTTTGAAAAACCTTTTTTTGAAATATGAGCTTATATCTGCTCTTGACAGTTGGTTAAGGTTGTTATTTTTAGTAGAGCTTTTTGACAGGTTTAACGTTATGTTTACACTGAGATTTAAAAGTAAAAGGCAAGTGATATTTTATTGTCACTATATTTATGAAAGAGTGCATAAAGTGCACATTATTCACACAGTATATTGCTTTTTTTCGATTGGCAGAAATGTTTATCCCAGAAATAAACAAGTTTATTTTTTTATTTTTTATTTTTTTTATTCGATGCTTTTAACTATGATATTTAAACAAGAACAGCCCGTTTACCATGTTAATCATCTCAGTTTCATCTGTTAGCATGCTAGTTTGCAAATTACACTAAACAGAAAGTAAAGTGCAGGATTGAGGAGGGAATTAGTTAAATTAGTTTGCTAAAAAAAATAAAACTGAAATGCTACCAATGCATTACCATTGAAAAACTTCAATCAACAGATAAATCATATGCACAGCTGCTATCACACAGTGTTAATAATATAGTACGAGTGCAGTAAAAATGATAGAATAACAAAGAGATTCAAAAACACAGTGGGTGAGTTGCACCTTACCCCTTTTATTGCCTTAGATATAAAAGCTGTTTTTAAAACAAGAATTACAGTATGTGTGCCTTGATGCAACAACATTATGTGACGGTATAGGTGTAAATAAGTGATGGCCTGGATGTGTTTGGTCTCTGATAAGGGCTCGTGCTGCTTTCTTGTTTGCTGCCAATATATATCATAGATGTTGAAATATTTCACAGGGATAATGACAAAAACGTATCTGCCGCTGAGAAATTGCCTGTTTGAAAAAAAGGTCAAAGGCTCACCAAAGTCATTAGGATTAATTTTCTGAGGACCATGATTGTCTGTAAAAAAGTTGTTGCCAGTCCATCTAATAGATAGATATTTAAATATTTTTTTCTTGTGGCTTTGAGTGAAGGCATATTGCCAAAGTATGTAGACACGTCATACTAGCAGGGTAGTATCTGGATTTAGTGGAGAAGGAATGGTGTTAGCGGTCATGTGAAGCAGCTATGACCTTGTGGCTTTAAGCAGAGATGACATTGCCAAAGTGTGTAGGCACATGCCATATAGTTGAGATGTTAAAAAGGTAGAGCATGGATGGTGATTGGGAGTATTGAGGGGAGAACTTCAGGGATGCCAGGACTGTTGTTGAGCCTTCCTGAGGTGACGTGGGCCTTCCTCGATGAAACACCGGTGAAAGGAGGTGCCTACTTGATAACCCCAGTGAGATACTTTACACTCTCACCCTGTAGCTAAGGGTTTACTAGGTAGTTTCTTACTTGGCTGGATGAGCATAGTGTTAATATAGAATCCTGTGAATTTGTAAGATGTTTGGCAGATAGTACTATTGAGTCAGTTGACCATTGCGGTGTGATTAGTTTGTCACTTTGTGTGTACTGTAAAACTTTCATGGGGAATGAAAAAAATGTGTTGCTAAGAAATTGTGGGTTTGAGAAAAAGTCAGACGCTAACCAAATTCATTAGGATCCATCATCTGGGGACCATGAATATCTGTACAAGAGTTCATGGCAATCCATCCAAAAGCTGTTGAGTTTTCAGTCTTCTCCAAATTGACGGACTGCCTACACCATTCCCAAAGCCATGCCTATAGTCTATCTCAGGGGTCTTCAAAATTTTTCAGGCCAAGGACCCCCAAACTGATAGAGAGATGGAGCAAAATGTTTTATACAATAAAAAAAAAAGTAGGGGGTCTACTATATATGTTGTATAAAACATTTTTTTATATTAAACTGGAGGAGTGCAGGAGACTTGGAGGGACAGGTCCAGGCTGGTCTCACTCTGTGAGTGAACTGGCACCCAGCTTGAGAGCTCCTGTGTGTCGCTGAATGTGTGCATTTCTGACTGAAAGATAACATCTTCTGCCTCCATTTATCCATTCGCTACAATATGTTGGATTAATGTTTATGCGTATTTAAAGACATTTAAATTTGTGGATTTTTTTTTTTTTTTTTTTAACAAAAAATTGTCTAATCAACCAAAAATTTCACGGACCCCCTGCAGTACCTCTGTGGACCCCTTAGGGGTCGCGGACCCCCTGTTGAAGACCTCTGGTCTATCTAATGAAATGACTCCTTTAAATTTGAAACCCCAAAATCCTTCTGGTGCCATTGCTCCTTTATAAAGTGTGTTTAGATCACCACTGACCTAAATCTAAACATCTATTTAGCATGGCTCACTGCTTATGTCTCCCATGGTGATGTTTGTATTGACAACCACAAAGAAAGAAGCTTCAGCTGAAGGTTTACGCCACAGAACAGATTAGCAGCATAGCTGTGTTGCAGCATGCTGGGCAGATTAACTTCTTTCTCACTTCTTTCAGCTGCACATCCTCTTTCTCCTGATCATGTTTTGTAGAACAATAAATGTAAATCGAATTACGAACCTGTCCTTCCACATTTCCATGAAATTACCATGGTAGTACAGATGAAATTACATCACAATACCCACAATATGACTGATTAGCAATGGAATTATATTTGAGATCTAATATTCTTGTAGGAAATGGAGTTATACACTCTATACAACCACTCTTTAAACACATGCAAATAAAAACGAATTTGCACATACACAGATAGTACATGTGGATTGGATGCAAGGAAAGGATAATGATTTCTCCCCTAAGAAATTAACTTTGAGTATGAATCTGGCAGTAGACAAATCATTCTGTCTATGAGCGTATGTACTGTATGTGTGTGTGCAAAGGCATTAGTGCTTCCATGCTACTGTGTATGTGTATGTGTGTGTGATCCATGCTGTAATATTGTGAAACAAAGCTACATTGTTTCCTCTGTAAATTTATATGCAGCCTATTTATCTTAAACTGGGGCTGTGTGTGTGCGTGAGTGTGTGCCTGTGTGTATCTGTGTGAGGGACAAACTGGTAGAATATGTTAAACTGCAGATGAATTAGGTTACCTCCACACATACCATTTTGTTTCCCAGAATTAACTTGCATAACTTCACATATCAAGTGTATCTTCCTGGTTATACAATAACACTTTTAGGAAGCTATGGTTTTACATGATTGTGAAGAATTTCATTGGGAAAAATATTGAATAACTTCGGTCTTAGAACTGCAGATATCCTTTGGTAATTTCTAAGTGTGAGCAAACCTCTTACATAGTCTTTTAATATGTAGTTGATATTAAAATATTGATAAAGTGCAGTTTTCACAGTGACATTTTTTTTTGTAGAGTATCACAATCACATTATTTTATAATTTTTTTCAATTTGCAAACCCACACTTGAACTATTAATAAGATAAATAAAATAAAATAATTTGATTTGGGTAGTATGAATCTGACAAATTCCACTAAAATTGTCTTTCTTTGTGTACTATTAACCCTTTAAGCCCTAGAGGCCCCCAATTGGGGGCCAGAGACTAAACTATTATTAAAATATGGACATATATACTGATATTTACACATCTGAAAAAATCTCACAAGTGTTCCCTTTATTATTAAAAGTATTTTTTTATATATCATTTTTTTATTGTGGTTGCAGAGATATACTCTTTTTGCAATTTCCGAGCAGAGGTCTAAAAAATAGGTGTGTTAAAAGTTTAAATGAGTGTGGCTGCTGTAATGTTACAATGCTCGGCTCACATGAAGTTGGAAGGATGAATTGGCTTCAATGAATGATAATCCTGCAAACATGATCATCCTTGCTTGCTTCACTCTTGACATCTACCCAGTGCATGTTGTTACAACCAATGTGCTGTCTTTATCAGTTCCAGTTTACGTCTTAAATTAGTATGTTTTACTCACAGGTGTGTGAACGGAAAATAATGTACGAGTAGCTTCTACAGAGATAAGATGGAGCCCTCTCATCCTCTTATCTCTGGTCTACTCTCCTAAAAAGGAAAACAAAAAATAATATGGTCCAATTTCAACGGTGGCTGACTGCCACTGGTGAGTGCACATCGGGGAAACACTGGTATTTGTTTGTATATTTGTCTGTTGTTAGTTGGGTTTTTGCATTTGTATCATGTGTGTGGGGGGGGGGGAGTGGGGGTGGGAGGGGATCATTATGTAACAACGAATTACATTGGACTAAATCAAGTTTGAAAAAAATATCTATTTATAAAGCAAATGTCCACCTCATATTATTTGCATACATTCATCTGCTGAACTTTAGCACAATTTGTGTTTATTCATCCTAAACCGTTAAAAAAAAATTCCACAAACTTAATGCCTCTAAAGGTTGCTGATGACGGTCCGAACAAATCCTGCATGTGCTTGGTTGAATTTTTATATTTTTGCTTGCTTGTTAACCCTGCTGTGCAAGAACAGCCAGGAACAATAGCTTGCAGTTAGCAACATAAGTGCCCATAAGTGATCCTATATGTATGAGAATGCAGTCAATTACATTCTCATATACTGTAAGCAACAGAGGTTTAACATATCCTCTTCACTGCTCTAATGGATCTGTAGAGGTGGAGACAGCTATACAAGTACTTCACACTGATAGAACAGATGAACACACGCACCGCTTTTGCGATTACACTAGTGCAAACAGTTTCCATTTTTAACTGTGCGTCTGCCAGTCTGTCTCTGACTCTCCACTAGAACTACTGATAAGAACAGCCTCTGTGCCCTCAGAATTGGTGAGTATCTAAAAGCCCATGCAATTTTCAATTGTTACATTGTAGACACATTGGCATTAAAAGTTTTATCAACAACCTCACTTTAGAGGTGCATTGAGAGAAATTCTGAGACACCTTAGCTTAATTTTTTTAAGTAGGCTAATTTTAAGTTCAACTTTGTACTCAACCTACTGTCTTTTTTAATCGACAGGCATACCATTTAATTTGTATCAAAGTGAGAGTGAACTTGGGGGGGATTCAACTGCAATCTGCTTAACACCTGATATGAGTTTGTGGGGAAAAATACATAGAATTTCTTTGTCACATTGTTATTACACAAATGCAAATGCATAATGGTTTTACGCAGTGTTGTATTTATCTTAATAGTTAAAATGTGGGTTTGCAAATTGAAAAATGTATAAAATACTTTTATTGTGATACTCTACAAAAAAAAAAATGTCACTGTGAAAACTGCACTTTATCAATATTTTTATATTAAAAGACTATGTGCAATGTAAGAGGTTTGCTCACACTTAGAAATTACCAAAGGACATCTGCAGTTCTAATTTACAGAGCATGTTTGTGCCTGCTATAGACTTCTTTTGGTTTTATGTACATCAACTTGACTGTTGGTTAGTCTCAGCTCTCATCATTTTCAAACTTGTTTCTAGAATATTTTTTTTTGTCAAAAAGCTCTGATAAACTTACACTTACACAAAACCTGCACAAGTCAGCAAACAGATGAATTTGGCAAGTTGCTTTAGTGAACATAGTTGACCATTTAACAGGAATTGGTTGAAACCAAACCAAAACTAAGAGAGTGAATATTTGACAAACACATCACTCTAAATAAGTGCTAATCCTGCACCAACAACAATTTGCTAACAGATCATTACCACTTGATATGTTGATATTGTGTCAATTTTGGGTTTACAATCATCAATTTCTGCAGCATAATGCCGACGTCACTTTTCATGTTAAAAAAAAAAAACAAACTCAATAACCACGGAACAGCAGTACATGAACAGATGAAAACATTTAAAATGTAAAAATGTGTTGCCACATTTTTAGCCCTTTGGCTGTCATTTCTCATCCATCAGTTGCTGCTACGCACCACATACCTTATCATTTGTGTCTGCTGGCCTCCTAACTTTAACAATATGTGTCCGCAATCTGCCTCCAGTTTGATGGCCTCATTTAGCCTCAGGGCTACACAAAGTAAACTGACATAGTGGGAACTGAAGCTGGCCTTTTGAATGGTTCCCTTAGAACTGACATTTCATATCATATCTACCGTTTTCCCCAAATGTCTGGTGTTTCCAATCGGGCTTTGTTGTACACAGTTTAATGTGCAGAGGCAGATGGAATCCTATTTAGTGATGTTAATGTCACTTTAACTGAACTCAGCATCATTAATGAAGTCAAATAGTCATGATTCTGTCAAATAAAGTCAGACGTTTTTCAAGCTGTTATTTGACATCACTCAACAAATCACACTCTAACTTGCACACTGTCCACATTGGCTTAGCATGTTTTGTTTCAGCTGGATTGAATGATTTACTGCCTGGAAGGGGGGCTCTGGTTACTAGGCCGTGTCAGAAAAAATATATAGACAGCATTATTGAAATATATATTTAGCGCCAAAACACAATTCAATTAATTTCTATGGTCATCAAATAATTTTGAATGGTCATGGAAATGTTCTCCGACCCTGCTTTCCTCCATCTCTCTTATTCTGATTTAGGTCTAGCTTCATCTCTTTCTCTGTCTTTATCTCTGTTCCTCTGAAACACCTGAGGGAGGGAAAAATGTGACCTCAATATTTTCATCTCGTTTCTCTGCCCAAGATTTATATGCCAAAATAACACCTCGCCGGGTGTCAAAATGACCTTAGGTTTTGTAGAGAATGTGTCTTTAAGTGGTCTGGTTTGTGTGTATGCACGTGTGTGTGCACAATTTGGCACCACAGGAACACCTACCACCTCAGGCTCTGTCTTTTTCTTTCACTCTCTCCTTCTCTTTCCATTTGTTTCCCTCAATCAGTGTCCTCACACCTTTCCTTACTCTCTGCCACGTTTCCTCTTTTTTTCTGATTTATTTCTGCTTTCAAAACATGTATTTCTTCTTAAACTTTGTCCTCTTTTCCCAATGTCTCTCTCATCTCTCTCAGCTGGAGTAATAGTCAAAGATTTTTTTTTTTTTATTTCATTTTTTTTATTTCGGCTCTCTCTATTAACAGCAGGGGGTTAAACTCAGTTCACAGTTTCTGTGATGTCTGGCTCTTATTCCCTTCTCATAGCTGGAGGCTGCATTTCAAAACTGCCATGCTGTAGTGCATGTGTGTGAGTATATGAATTACATGGGCAGGTCTTTTGAGTCACATGGTAGAGCTCAACATGAATGTCTGAGCCACTTTGCAAGTGTTGGTTTGTGAAATCTTTTACACATATGATATTGTGGCCTCATTCTACCTTGCTGTGTGTGTGTGCACTCATCCTTTCAACACAGAACAGGATTGCTCCTTTAATGACTTCTTGTACCTGTGTGAGGACTCTGTCACATAGCTCACTGCATTTCCCTTGGATTTCTGATTTTTCTCCTATTTTTTTGTATATGGAGGCAATGTCCAAACCTCTTTTGATGACACAGTGTGACATTTCATTTTATAGCAACAAGCATTATTGCTGCGCTCTGCTACCTCTATTGCTACAAAATGAAATCATAAAGGTAAAAACATTTTTGGAATTCATTAAGCCTTTAGCTGTACAGCACTGTTGTTCTTTCTCTGCCAAAACTGTGTGTTGCTGTTACAAGGTAGAGCACTGCTGAGATTGAAATTGGAAACTTCAAGAAAAGGCAGCAGCCGAAATGATTTACGCAATGTTTCCAATAAAAATGTGAAGAACAGAAGAAAAGAGCTCAAGGTGCATATATACAAAAACACACTTAAAATGTAAACATCCACCACAATGAATCATGGTCCACAAACACATCCCCTCAAAGACACTAACAATAAGGTTACACCCCTCTTAATCATTATAGTACTGAGTAGCCTCTTGTTCCACAAACACAACACATTTTCTTTTCCAAACTATTAACTGCAACTCTGCTAAATTTGATGCATTGGAAATGAGGCGCAACAACGTCACACCCATCCTAATCATTGGAGCCTCTTGTTCCACAAACACGATACCACCAAGATACCAAGAATCAATGTAGTGACTTTGAATGTCTATTTACGGGCAGGTGCTTTCCATTTAAGTTATTCCACATCTCTGCAACTCTGCATTGGCTTCTGTACATGAAGACCGTTTATGCTTGTTATTAACACTCATTCTACAGTGAATGCCTGTTAGTTAGTAGATATAACACATCAAGGAGGTGAATCGTGACAAATGTATTGACAGTTAATTACATTATGAATCAACATGATAAGCAAACCACTCTAACTTTACAAATTTGGTAGTTTGTAAGTGCAAAATGTTCCCATTTTCAGTCAGTAACAGCTTCACAAATGAACCACCCTGGGCTTCAAATTCAATATGTCTTTTTGTTCCCATCAATAGACCAGTGAGATTTGAAAATAAATAAAATAAAATACGAGCTTTTCTTGTGCCTAATAAAAATGGTAAATTTAAGAGTAAAGAAGCTACTTATGGCAATCATTCATTCAAAACTGACATTAGTAAAATGTAAAAAAAAAAAGTAAAATAAAACAGGGCAAGGAAGTATCAATAATATGCCTTTGAGAAAAGGCCCTCAGATGAGATTTTAAACTGATCTGGCCCCCCGAAGACTGATGGTTTCATGCTCTGGGGGCCAGTACAGCAAAAGCTCATAAAGTGATTTCATTGAATGGTATGTAATTCTCGGGGTAAATACAGCTGACCAATGGCAATTAGGGACTGAGCACGCTGTGGTTTAGTGTATTGTAAGTCATACATTTGTGAAGACAGGGGAGACAGAAAGTCAATGTAATTGGAAGGTCTGTCAGTTGTAGCTTCACCACTGTAATCAGTTTACACATGCTTCCTTCAAGTTTACGTGCGTTTCATTGAATCCTTTATATTGTGATTCTTCTTTCATGCAGTTATGTTTACTCTAACACAACGTTTTGTGAACCATGTTGAAGAATTTTTCATTTTGTTTTATTTCTTATTATTACCTTTTTGTTCCTACATCCTTAAAATCTGTATTGCAATTTTTACTTTTTACATCATTATGAAACAGCTACGAGTCCTCTCCTCCAAGTTCAGCTATCCTTCTGTCTTTGAACCTAGATCATTGAACATAACATAGAGCCACAATTTCCAAATGTGATGATAAAACATTTCACATTGAAATATTAATCCATCTTTCTGAAATCAGTTTTAGAGAGATTAGTCCATATTTCTTATTATTATATTGCGTGTTTATTAATACATTATTTAGTCATTTGTGTGTTGGTTGTTGATGTGGAAGTTATTTTTTGGTTTAAATGGCTGCTCTTTTTGGCCTGCAGATGCAATTGTTATTGCTGATTGATAGTCATTGTGTTGTTGTTGTTGCTGTCATCTCTTTGTTATATTGTTGTTTTGTCTTATTATGTATTTGTGATAATTCAATTATTTATCTAACTGAAAGTCCCCTCGCTTGCTTTTTTCTGGGATTTTCATTATATCTCAAGTATCTGTATCTTTTTCAGGCAATAGAGTTGGCTCAGTTAAAAACTGAATATAGATATATGTGTGTGTGTGTGTGTGTGTGTGTGTGTGTGTGTGTGTGTGTGTGTGTGTGTGTGTGTGTGTGTGTGTGTGTGTGAAAAATGTACTATTTTCTTCTCCCAAGGAGAACCGTAAGATGCATTTGAACATTCTATAAAAAGATAGTGAAGGAAGGCTTTTTTTTTTTTTTTGCTTTTTGCTTTGTTTTGTTTTGTTTTGTTTTGGTTAAATTATCCAAACTTTGAGAAAGTGCTAAGTATTTCAGAAAATGGTTTGGATGCCGCAGTGAACATGAACATATTAAGATTCCCTCAAAGCTAACCATGTTGTTAGGACTGCACAGCATTAGCATGAATAACTCACACCCTGGGTTAAGCCATTACCAAGTCAAACACTGCAGTTCATTAATTCCACTAAACTCACTCAGCCAAACTCTGCGTAGGCCATCAGCATCTTGTTAATCGTGGCAGTTTTTTATTGGGGTCAAATCAATGAAACAAATCACACGCCTGCGTGATACCTAGCATTATATATGCTCGTATTTATCAGCCATAACTACCATAGCTACCAATAATTATTATACTCATAGACAATAATACATTTTCTCAGTGATAATATTGTATCTGTTGTATTCCCCTTTTGTTGCTATTTGTCTCTTTTTATGTAAACCCCACATTTGTGTTTTGCAGGCTGAGCAATATTTAAACCAACTCCAATTATGTGCACAGGTGTGAGTATTAACGACCCTCTGAGCAACTACAGAGACTTGCTGACCATTCCTCTGTGTTGCCATAGCAGCCTAATTAATCAGATTAATTGAACGCTGATGATCAATAGCCAGGAGGGATGTAGATGTTCGTTATTTAGTGAGTTAATATGTTTCCCATCAGCTCCACTTACAACACAGTTGTGCATGTGTGTGTGTGTGTGTGTGTGTGTGTGTGTGTGTGTGTGTGTGTGTGTGTGTGTGTGTGTGTGTGTGTGTTGGAGGAGAGGGGTGTGTGTGTGTAATGTACGCCAATAGGGGTTGAATTAAAAGATTAAAAGGGACGTTGGTTTGAGAAAATAATAATCTACGAGTATGGTAATTAATCATTCTAGAAAATGTCTGGTCTGCCTTATTATTCTTTTTCGTTCTCAAGATAAAAGTTGAAGGACAAAATAGGAGGACAAAAATATATTTTATCTTATCTTTATATGTTATCCTCAGGAGCAGGTAGAGACCAAAAAAGAACCTAAAACAAGCAACTCTTTGCTCACCATATTGCAATATGACAATAATAAGTCACTTTTTCTAACCCGCAGGGAACCATGTGTGTGTGACTATGCATGAAAGTTTTGCTCATAACTAAAAACAGACTTATGAGTAAAATGTGCTTCAGGCATGCTGAACGTGAACTGGAAAAGCCAACTAAAACTAATAGGACCAAGAGGGCGGATGACCATTAAGTGAGCTTTTCGTCACCTAACGCTTTGTTTTGGCAAACACAGTGGGCGAGGGTGTGGATACACGGCAACTCTGGACAAGCAGATATCTCAACACGTGTTGTTTATGTTTGGAACAGCTGCTAATGTGACAGTATATGATCAGCACTAGTAGCATCATGATGAATAACCACCTACGCTACGGTCTTGCTTTCTGCCAACAATATAATCTGGCTACTTCTCATTATTTATTGTATGGGTACAACAAAGTAAGGAACTTGGCAAAAGGTAGCTTAAGATTTGGCGGTTCGGCATCAGAAGCTCACACGCATTGCATCCTGGTACATGTAGGCACTGTTGACACAGCTCTGCAAAAGAAACACTGTCGACATTTTCCTGTAAACACTCACCAGATAATGATGTGTGATATTATTGGATGTATGGTTTCTTTTTGAAGAGTGAAATTACAGAGGTGTAAAAATTGTCAATTATAACGTGCCACCTTGGCTGCATTTTAAACAAGACTCCGTTAGTATTAACAGAGGATGTATGTGGTTTGTGAAGGTCATTAACATTTTCTTAACTACTTTTAAGTTAAAGATACAGTTGATGAACTTTAATATGAAAGTGGTAGTAGTCTATACACTGTAGTTTACTCTCTGGTCACCTCCTTTGCAGAAGGGCCACAAGCTAATACCAGAAAATATAGTTGGAGGGGAGTTTGGCAGTGAAACAATTGGGGTAGACATTGACCTTTCTAGAAGACACACACACACACACAGATTATTTTTCTTACACACTCACACATTCACACGACACACTCTCTCTGGTATAGCAGGTGCCTGTGGCCACGTCGTAGAAACAGAACAGCATTCAAAATCCCCGCCCTGGTAACGGCACACACTCTTTCTTAAACACTAAGCACAGGAACTTTAAGAAAACTGCACCAAACAACCATACTGCATCACAATTCTCCATCATTTTAATTGGGTGTATTACTGTATGTTGTGTCCACATGTACTTAAACAGTATATGGGTGTGTTATGAAATATTGGAAGCATTTTCCAGCTCTTGAACCAAACAGCACCCTGGAGAAATAGAGATAAATAAGCATATAAATGAAGGGATGGAGATGGTAACAAGTTATTAAAGGAAATAAACAACAGTTTAGTGTGTTCATACATTATATGATAAAGAGAGAGACAGTAACTAATGTTCATGTGAGATGTTTTTATATTTTGCAATTTTTTTTTTTTAGGTTTTTGTGACTGTTATTTTAATTTTTGTTGAACAATATACAAATTAAATTTATGTGCAAAAGCACAAAAAGTCTACAAAACAACGCAAGCATTTTTATATTTATACACGTACACCATGCAGTGGTAACCCTACAACCTTCTAACACACACACACACACACACACACACACACACACACACACACACACATGCACAGACCACTATTCTTTTAAAGGATAAGAGCTCCTTGAAAACTCAATTAGACTTGGGGGCAAAACCTACAAAAACCTACCACTCTCCCTCACTGACGTGCATACTGCCACTTACACACACTCACACAAACACACATACAAGCCAGTGTTTTACCTCCCTAACCTGCAGCTATTTCCAGTGTTAAATGGACTCTGGGGTTCCAGATGAAAAAGCTTGTACGATGGCATGTACCTAATTACACTGTGTGTGTGTGTGTGTGTGTGTGTGTGTGTGTGTGTGTGTGTGTGTGTGTGTGTGTGTGTGTGTGTGTGTGTGTGTGTGTGTGTGTGTGTGTGTGTGTAGTGTAGTGTACCATCAAAAATACACACACACACACACACATAGCCATTATAAGTTATTTGACAGGTATTTGTTGGTGAAAAACCAGAGTCATCATTCTCTGGGGATTACAGAATTCAAGTTTGGTAATTTAAAATACAGTTACGATTGTCAAGAGTTAGATGCCACTGTCGTGTCTTTGTCTTAACTGTAGGGCTATTGCTGCATTCACACAAAGTTGGTATAATAGAAAGAACTGAAATAAAAAGAGTCAATTAGCTTTGCTTAGCATAGCCATAAGTATCATAGACTGTATATACAAGTGGATGTAGACTCAAGGTCTGAAAGCCTATCTGGAAGTGCAATACCAACTGAAAAAAATGTCTGGGTCTATTGGACTCTCATTAAAACAATTTTTTTTTTGTGACAAATCAATATGGTGTCATGAGCTAGAGTCACTCATTTTGATCAGTGTTCTGGTGGCCCCTCTGAGTATCATTCTACAATTAATAACATATTAGGCTTTTTTTATGTTAGACTAACCTAATCGACTCTTGGCTGTTATTCCACAGTTGATGCCGAGATGTGAGAGTGGTATTGATCTTCATATCTAATTCATGGAAAGAAAGCAAATAAGCAAATATTCTGAAATTAAGTGTTTTAGGTTTTGAGAATGTATGAATCTGTTTAAACTGGGCAGACACTGCACGTGCAGTTTAAAACACTATTAATTCCTGAATTGATTAAAAAAAATGTATAAGCTGTCTTGCAGTCAAGTCATTTTCAAGGTCCGATTGCACACAATTTTCAAACCAAAATGCACTTGTGCTTGAACAGAAGCAAACAGTAATAAGCATAGCTGAAATTGAGGACAGAATCTGGCCAGCTCTTTTTCTTTTTGTCAAGGATGCAGCCATCTTGTTGGAATAAACCTTAATGCACCCTAGAAATGTCCTTCTATCAAAGGTTGCAAGTGAGGCATGTTTTGTGCACTAAAATCCATAGAAAGTATGAGGGGAAAATAAACAGTTCCAGTTGCACACTAACCGAGTGCAGCCCCACAGCATGCATGTAGCAGGGGTAAGAAATAACCTTAATGAGTAAGTATTCCAGTTATATCACTTGATCAACATCAGCACCTGTGTTGAATGCGTTGTTATGACCAGTGGAAGGTATTTGCAACTTTACCATGAAACTGAAACTTATTGAGATAGCACACATCACATTTTGTGTACATTTTTGGTAATATTTCGGCAGGCCTACAGCAATGAGGCAATGAGCCATGCGAGGTGTTTTGAGTGGCATTTGTGTTTCCAAGGGGGGCTAAACCTCATTGTTTAAGATCAAAGAAGGCTTTATGGGGTTGTGCTTAGTAACTTACTTCCCCAAGACCAGACTGTCAACACGAAGTTATACTGTGATGTTTTGAAAGATCTAACGAAAAACATTCTGTGCAAATTACCTGAATTGTGGCGCTGTGGCACTTCTATATAATGACAATGCAGTTTTTTGCCCGCAAAAACACAATCATCAATCCCCACACTCCAAACTCACAGGATCTGGCTCGTTGTGACTGTCTTTCTATTGCAAAAAGTTTGACACAACATTTGATGTTAGTTCTCAGCTTAAGTTTCAGGTCCTTGGTGAAATTGCAAATGCGCTCAGACCAGTGGTCAGAAAATCTTGTGGAACTCAGGTGCCGATGCTGATCAAAGCAAGAAAACTTAGAAAACTTCCTCATGAAGGCTGTTATCTCCCCCCCTGCTCCATGCACATCACTGTGCACAAAAGGAGCAGTCTAACTTTTTGATTGCACTTTACAGAAGTAAAAACCCTTCAAAGGTGTGTTGGGATGCATCAACCAAACCAACAGGGTTAGTACTGCACGCAACTTATACAATGAATGGCTGTTTAAAGCACGCAGTTTGAGTTGATAATAACAAAAATCATAGAAAATCTCTTCTTGAACACTAATAAATACTTTTGCTGTATCAAAACCCAAAATTAAGAGAGGATGAAGAAAATTTAAGAGGGTCAGAGATTATATTTCCCATGCTACCCTGAACTGTGTTACCACACACACACACACTTGGTCAAACACGTTTGTGTTAATCCTCGATGAGAATACTGTCAAGTCAATTTGGACAGGCCACGACCGGTGCTTTTAACAGATATTGTGTGTCTGTGCACAGTGTGTTTTGTTAAGTGCGTGCATGTGTGTGTGTGTGTGTGTGTGTGTGTGTGTGTGTGTGTGTGTGTGTGTGTGTGTGTGTGTGTGTGTATTTTAAGCCCCCAATTCTGGTCTCCTCTATGGGTCACTAGTTATTAACCCCCAGACAGTCACCTTGGCACACTCCCTCTCACACACACAGAAACAAAGGCACACACACTCACTAAGAAACAGAACTGACCCATTCATATGCACACACGCACACACACACACACACATACACACACACACACACACACACACACTCATACACACACTTCTCTGAAAACTCTGAAATACACACACAAAGACACCATATTTATTAGTCCGATGTGACCCCCGCCATCCACATGAATTGGCATTAAGTGTTAATTCTAATATTGGATTATCAAACAGACAGAGATTATTCCCTCATTTTAAGATTAGCAGTTTAGTTTGAAGTGACACTTAAAGGTTATCGCATCATTGGCGATGGGAAATTATTGTGTCTCTTAGGCTGCTGTATGGTTCATTTCATAGGACAAAAACACACACACACACACACACACACACACACACACACACACACACACACACTGGTGATAGATTAAGAGCATAATTGAATCTAACTGGGAGAAATCACCTCTTAATACATGAATAACAACACGATAAAGATATGCTGAACTTGTGTGTGTCTGAAAACACACTAGATACTTAAGACTGAACCCGTAGCTTTATGAGATAATAGTTGAAAAAAGGTAGAGAAGAATCAAAGAATCAAAGGGAAGACGGATTTCTGTTCACATTTTTTGGTGTGTTTATGTTCAAAATTATTCGCTACAATTCACAGTTTGTTTGGTGGAGATAATCTGCTAAAAAAGACAACAGCTGACAATGGACTGAACACATAATAATGTGGTGGACTGATTTTGTTTACAGACTATTGGGAATCTCTTCATGTGCTTGTCCTTGTGTGTGTGTGTGTGTGTGTGTGTGTGTGTGTGTGTGTGTGTGTGTGTGTGTGTGTGTGTGTGTGTGTGTGTGTGTGTGTGTGTGTGTAGTATTCCCCCTCTCCACCTTTTCTATTCACTTTCTTCTACCCTTTATCGCTCTTTCTGACTTTTTTCATTAATTTAAATTGTGCATCTGTGTTGTCTTCTTCCTGCTTGGTCACTTTTTAGCTCTTTCTATGTTTCTCGCTTCTTTGGTAGATCGATACAGGCTAATTGCTGCAGAACATCAGACATTTGAGTCTTCTTTTCCCTGGAGTGCCTAATTAAGACTGTCAAACTCACTGCCTTTGTGTGTGGATGCTTGAGAGAGAGAGAGAGAGAGAGAGAGAGAGAGAGAGAGAGAGAGAGAGAGAGAGAGATGGTTTGCGGTGTTTCTCCAATCATTGTATTAGCAGGGTGGACCACCCTGCCAATGGGACCTCCCCCCCCCCCCCCCCCCCCCCCCACCAGAAACAAAACAAAAGCATCCAAACCTACAGTATATGTAGAACTGCAGTTTTGTCCAGTAACTACCATTAATTTACTTATCTCCTGTGCACCTGTTTCCTTCCAACTCAGTATGAGTGTTGCACATGCATTATTCTGTCATTGGTATTATATTTGGAGTATTTCTGAAACTGCTGATTTCATTCAATTGTCACACATAACAGTATCTTGTGTTTACTCATAATGGTAAAAAAAAAATTTAAAAAGTCAAAATGAGTGGCAGTTCCGCGGATGGAAACATCTTGTTGATGAGAGAGGGCAGAGGAGAATGGCCGGACAGGTTAAAGCTGAAAGACGAGCGATATTAACTCAGATATTTTTTTCTTTACAAGTATGGTGAGGAGAAAAGCAGCTCCAAAACATGTTTACATTTGAGGTGGATGTTTTACAACAGCATGTGACCACATTCAGTTCCACTCAGCCGAAAACACAAATCTTACGCTGTAGTAGGCACAGGCTCACCAAAACTGGACAGTTGAAGAGGAAAAATGTAGCCTGGTCTCGTGAATTTGCACATCTGCTGAGACTGCAGATCATGGTAGATCCGAATTTGGCAAGACTCCATTGCAACTCGCGTGGTTAGGTCCATGGAGCCAAGTCTTTTCTTGGCACATGTTGAGCCCCTGATATCAATCAGTTATGGTTTGACTTTCACAGAGAGTAAGTATCGTTGCTAATCATGTGCATTCATTTTTGGCCAAAATCTAACAATGCCACTGAGCAAAACTAACCCAAACTAGTTTCATGAAAATGACATTGAGTTGAGTGGATTTCGGTAGCCTCCAGATCTGAAACCAGTACAAGAAGGATCAACATTATTAGTGATGTTAGCATAAATTTGCAATTATCCATCAGTTGCCTGAGGACACTGAAACTCAATAATGTTTACGCATAAGGAATCCAAATAATAGCGGTACCTCTATGTTATGCTTCACAATTGCTGAATTGTTGCATACATGTGATTTACAAGCACAACAGAAAGCGATAAATTATTTTATGAGTTAATTATTTCATAATAGTACCAAATTATAAAGCATTTTCTAGGACATACCATTACATTTCAGCTTCCTTTTAAAAAATTATTTTCAAAATAATTCTCAACCTTTTCCAACCGGCAGGTCCTTGTACCAGGGAACCAATCCATTGATTTTTTTTTTTTTCAAGGGTTGTAGACAGGGTTACTACTACTATGATTCAAAATTAAAATTGCATCGTTGTACTTCATTTCTGCTGAGGTTCAGTTGCATTAAATTTGGTCGAGTTGCAGTTGACATTTCTTTAGAACAGGTTCAGTAACATCAGTGTTTACTGACTTATTGTTACAAGACTGTTATTTACTCTGTGATTTACAGTTTTGATTAGGCAGATGCAAAGATTATCCGTGTTTGCTCGAGTTTCTCACATCTCATTCTGGCCTGTCGTTCAGGACAATGAGGCAATTTGCCTTTCCAAATTCTCTGTCTCCATTCTATAAAGCTAAAGGTTGTTCATTTTGGCCTCAGTTGTGGAGCTGTCACTGACTATATTTGGGAATTACAATTGAAATGGTAATTTAAATAAAAAAAATGTTCTCCAACCTTGGCATATGATTCTCACACTTGACTTTTACCTTTAATTTTTTTTTTTTTTTTTTTTTTAATGTCAGGCTTAATGATTGCCATTCATTGTGGCTGAGATGATTTGCTCATTCATTATATGAACCACAGTGCTGATGAAAGCGAATTCCTTATGTTTATTCTAAGGGAGGGTTTCCTCTGTAAATAATACAAAATATTGAGGCACACTCCCAACAGTCACGCATTTATGTTGCCTGACCTTGATCACAATAAAATGTAGCTCAGAATAAGGACAGAAGAGAGCACGGAAGTTGACAAAGGTGGCTGTGAACAGGGATGAGAGAGAGCGAGGGACGAAGAAGGAAAACAGAATGAGCAGAGATATAAACCAGCAGCAGCTGTTTCCAGCCTATTAAAATGTAATTAAGGAGAACCTCATTACAGAGAAAGACAGAGAGAGCGATGGGGAGATCGAGAAATAAACTGTTTTCTAATGTCTACTTTATCACTCATCTGGACAGAAACCATCAGTTTATTTCAAGTAAACACTCTTAAAGATAGGGGAAAAAGAGATCTCAAGTGCAGTTTGGTTCTGTGATGCTAATTAGATTTAAGCAGATCGTTTGGCAGAAAAGACATAATGTTCTGAATCCAGTTTGGAACTTGAAAAGCTTGAATATAATAATCCGTCTTCCCAGTCTTTCTCCAAAGTGGGAGATTTCTGTCTTTTCTGTCTCATCTGCCAAATGGCACTCATTCTGAAATGAAAACAGCAGGGGCAGATTTGAAGTTTTGAAAGCAGCTGACCATAAAAGAAATTATTAGAAATAGTTTCACTGGATCTCAATGTGTCACTTTACTCTTCTAAAGAGGCTGTGAGTCTCACACTCACATCATTGTTGTCTGACAGTAGAATGGAGTAGGTTTGGGTTTGCAGATTTCTATTTGCATCAACTATCTATTTTAAGATCCTTATCCAGACCAATTGTGTTTTCAATTTGCTCAATATGCAAGTGTGTGTGTGTGTGTATGTGTGTGTGTGTGTGTGTGTGTGTGTGTGTGTGTGTGTGTGTGTGTGTGTGTGTGTGTGTGTGTGTGTGTTTGTGTCCGTGTTCCTTTTCCTGATGCCTGCCAACACAGCAAAATTTTAAATAAAAGAAAACTCATATTTTGTATAATTGGTTAGTCTGTTTAGATAGGAAGCATTTTCTATTATAATGTTTAATTATCATAATGACCAAAGTATAAAAGCATGATAGAAAGCTTCAGCATTCACAAGCCTAAATGGCTACTGGCCCATTGGCTTTCATGCCAATACAATTAAAAAGCTTTGAAAGAGTAGTGCTGTCCCACATCAAGGCCTGCATCCCCCTCAATCTCTATCAACACCAGTTTGCCTACAAGGCCAGTAGATCCACAGATTATCTCACTAGCACTTCACACTGCTCTCACTTACCAGGAAAAAAACATAATCTACACAACGACATTCTAATCAACAGACCCCAGCATGTCAGACTTGGCAATCAAACCTCATCTACCAACATCCTCAACCCTCCAAGATATTGTCCTCATTCCTCTACTACCTCTTCACCAATGACTGCACTCCCACTCACAGGTCTAAAACCTTAAATAAATTTGCATATAACACAACTATAGGAGTTATGATAAACAGCAATGAGGAAACTGCCTATGGGACGAGGTCCAGGTATTGTCTACATGCTGAAAAAGACAAATGAAGCCATCATAAGAAAAACAGGAAAACAATAAAGACACACAACACCCTGGCCTATGCATAAATGGGGAAGAGGTCAAGCAAGTTACCTGCTTTGAATATCTAAGAGTCCACATATCAGAGGAGCTGACCTGGAGTGTAAACACTGCATGCCTGGTCAAGAAGGCCCAGCAGCACCTCTTTTTCACTGAGGACTCGAAGGCGCAAACTCTGCAGAAACTGTTACAGACTTCTAC
The DNA here is from genome assembly GCF_022577435.1 of Embiotoca jacksoni. Taxonomy (NCBI): domain Eukaryota; kingdom Metazoa; phylum Chordata; class Actinopteri; family Embiotocidae; genus Embiotoca; species Embiotoca jacksoni. The sequence goes on from NW_027185403.1 coordinate 18,657,282, forward strand.
TGCTGCACTATAGAGAGCATCCTGATGTACTGCTGTACAGTCTGGTTCTCTAGCTGCACTGTAGAGGAGAGGTAAAGCTTAGAGGATTAGCATCTTACACCTTTATACAGACGAACAGACAACATCAGGAAAGACCCCTCACTCTCTGTTCACCACCCCCTCAAGGTCATACACACACACACACACACACACACACACACACACACACACACACACAGAGAGAGAGAGAGAGAGAGACACACACAGAGACACACACACACACACACACACACACACACACACACACAAACACACACACACACACCTTGTAAGATGAGATTCATAGCAAATGTAGCTAGCAGGAGTGATAGTATTTACTTCAGATGGTGCTAACTGAAAATCCAAATATAAACATGAACAGCCTCCTGCACTCACAATCCACTGTAGAATAGATCCCAATTTTATATTGAATAATATTACAATCTATGTTAAATGTATGACTTCTTAAAAAAAAAAAGTACACATGTTTGTGAACTTATTATTTCATCTACTTGATTCCACCTTTATTTATTGAAATATTCTTAAGGAGTGTTGAGGAACATTTACATATACACGGTTTTTAAGAGATGCAGGTGAGGTGCTAATCCTCACTTTTAAGGAAAAAAATAAAATGAAAGTAAATAGGTAAAATTACATTTTCACGCAGTTAAATTGACAGGAAAACATTCGTGACTAGCCTAGGGATGCTAGGGACGAGGGAATTCAGTGATATTGTATATCAATGGGTTGCCGAAGTCGGCACACAAAATTTCTTTGCTCGCCAAATAATTAGACAAGCCTTAGTGAGTGGATGATTCTGGAGTGATAAGGGAGAGACCAGTTGTTGGCTTCGACACAGTCATAGTCTCCTCTAGCCTGACAGTATATTTGGCACACTCCCTGCACTATGAGTATCAGTTGGCACAGACGCACTTTAGTCGGTAGTAAAAAAGTACTGAGATCTGTTATAGTCCATAAAATGCATACTGTGAAGTGAAAACACACACACACGCTTCGGTGTTCTTATACAATGAAGTGGTCTGTGTGCTAAGGCATAAGTGGGAGATCATGCTCAAGGCAGCAGAGGACTCAGATAAACTGGAAACTGTGTGTGTGTGTGTGTGTGTGTGTGTGTGTGTGTGTGTGTGTGTGTGTGTGTGTGTGTGTGTGTGTGTGTGTGTGTGTGTGTGTGTGTGTGTGTGTGTTGTGTGTGTGTGTGTTGTGTGTGTGTTGGTGTGTGCTTGTCTAATAACTAGGGCAAAGTAGTCTTGGGGATATTAGTGTTTTTTTTAATTGAAAAATGGTCAGAAGGGAAAAGTGTCTTCTATTCAATGAGACATAACACACAGGCATGCACAGACACACACAGACACACACAAATACAAAGTACACAGGGGATAAACTGTTTATCCAGATATACACTTAGAATTAGGACATATATTAAATGTTCTACTAACTACAAGTGATTGCGGAGAGAACAATTACTTTAGTAGAAATACTGCACATATTGCCACTTATACTGACTCAAATATAAAGAATGAAGTTACTTCCGTGTATTCTATGATAGATCTTAGAGGTTAAAAAATATGTATGGGAATTGATGGGGCTTTTTCTACCCTCATATTGCACCTAGGATCATCTTCAGATGAGACTTAAGGCATCACCTCTCAAAATACTTTCCATTTTTAGTTGGATGCTTTATATGCTTTGAAGAAGCTGTATTATAATTTTTACTTTATTTTTAATTTTAATTTAATTTTAATTTATTTATTTATTTATTTTTTGGGGGGGGGGGCATCTAAGTTTGTAAAACTCTGCCGTAAGCTTTTCACACTTCATTTTCCATAACGTTGTGAAAGTTTGTTTGAAGCTGCCAAGGCCATAGTCTTTTCCTGATCTAACCCCCATGCTTTGAGTTGCTCAAACAGCTTCAATCATCCCCTTAGTTGTGAGGAGTGGATGCTGTAGAGAAGTTAATATGTTGACAATAACTATTTTGCAGTTATTTCGAAAGAGACTGAGACAATGCATAGGGAAATTGGCATGTTAACAGTAGCAGCTTCAGCCCTCTGTTAGAGTCTACATAAGATGCATTCAAGCACAGTATTTCTGTGTTTTGTCAGCACTCAAAGCCCAAAATACCATTACTGTCGCTATGTTCCTAAAAACATGTGTGAAACACAACCATTATGTGCCCAAACACAGGGTGTTATATTCATTTAAAAAAAAGATCTGAAGACTATTACATTTCTTACAAAACTGCATTTGATGATACATAGTAATTATAAATGGATGCTATTTTTTTTTTAGGACAGGGATTTTAGACTTTTAAATGCTGGAGTTTTGTACAACTGCATACATGTTATTTTCAACTTGTACATTTTATACCTGGTTTAATTTATTTTTTGGATATTTAAAGCTTTGGAACAAGCTGGAAAAACAACAGAGACATATTATGCCCTTAAAAAGTTTATATGGCAAACGCCCAGAAGACATAGAGCAGCATTTATTTAGATCAATGTTTCTGTTTGTAACCAACTCACAAGTCACTCTCTTTAGCTCCGTTTAGGTTTAAGCAGCAGCATAAGGGACAATTTTGGCTATTACAAGGCTCAGAGCTCCACTTTGTTCATTAGCTGGCCATTACCTGCCTATATCTGCTGTTTGATCCAGACCAGGCTGTGTACAAAGCCATGAGCCAAAACATGCTAAAAGGTACAACTAAAATGTAGATGTTGAGGTGTGTAATTCTTTGTGGGTTTCTTTGTGGGTTTGTCACTTCAAGCAACTCCCATCACATTTCATTTTATCTTTTGTTGATGTAAAAGTATTGATGAAATCAGCTTTAATATCTATACCTTATGCAGAGATATGCAATCACAGTATATCCGTGTTCACCATTCACACTTGTGTGTCCTTGCTGTAAATATATACATGATAAACGTAAATGCATGTGTGTTTAATGCAGCTTCCAGCCAATAAGAATCAGTTTTTTTCAAATTTCAACTCAAAGTGTCAGGTACCTTGCTCAGAGATGGCCTTGCCAACTGAGCGTGTCATGTGTGTGTGTGTGTGTGTGTGTGTGTGTGTGTGTGTGTGTGTGTGTGTGTGTGTGTGTGTGTGTGTGTGTGTGTGTTGCCCCTGGAGGAAAGAAGTGGTTCAAAGAGCATCTGAAGCCTTGATTAAGGAAGTGTGTAATCAGAACTGAAGACCAGCAACAGGCTGATACTGCCTGGAGGGCCTGACACTCACAAGGAGAAAATAGCCAGGAAACAGCTAAACATACACACATACACACTGAAACACATCCAGCACACACACACAGATAGCTGTGATTCGCATAAACTGCTACTTGAGCTAAATGCGGGCAGGTTAAGAAGATTGAACTGTGTGGGGATCAAAGAGGTTCTCCTTTTTAGACTGACTGGATTGGATTGACAACCATAAGCCAAAATATAAACATGCCTACTGTTCTGATGAAGACAAGTTCGTCAGTCTAAGAGGGAATAAATATTCCTATGTGCATCTATATGTAATGGGACAGGAGAAAATTGAAATGGAACCCACGCAGTCTGACCCGGTGATGTCTGACATTGATCTCATCAGATCTCAGGAATGTAAGTCAGTTTTTATATTTATTTTTAGGCAAAGGATGTACTTTTTTTGAGGTGATTTTCTGTCACTTATTTACTGTTATGATGTTATACAGCCCAAATTTCCAAAACTGGAGGTGAAAGTATGTAAAAAAAAAAAAGAAGCTCCCTGCAAGTCAAAAACCTTGGTTTTAGCCTGCTCTGATCACCTCATTTGCAACATTGCTTACCATATACAACCCCAATTAACTTTTGTTGCTAATATTGCAGGGAAGGCTGTTTAGTGGGTTGACGTCGCCTCATATTTTAGATTGGATTCGGCCAAAAACTTGCATAGATGTTTTTGAAAAGTTGACATTTTTAGTTGTTATGGAAACCCTGGAAAATGGAGGCATGAAGAGAGTTGGATATGGTGCCACCACTCTGACTTGCTGCCAATTTTTCCCAGTTATTACTTGTGTTATAATAACAAAACAAATCCCCTGCAGCCCACACAGCCTTTTTCATGTGCAACATTATTATAAAAGTATATGTAAAACTGTAGATGAACACATTTTACTGTACTCACAGGAGTTTTTACATTATTCTGGATGTTTAATCTTCAGTTCACATTTGTAAACTCTCCCCAGCACCAAGAAAAAAAATATTTTCCTGACGTTAACGCAATGTAAAATCTATGGGCCAAGCAGCAACCCTAATGCACATGTGCTGTGGGCCGAATAATGCAGAAGCAAACCCAGAGGCTGGAAACCTTTTTTGGCTCGTGACATTTGAGATATTTTCATTAAAGTAGGCAGGAACCATCTTTGACTCCAGTACTCAGTTCTCCTTAATTCATACATGCTCTGGAGCCACGGTAAATCTGCAGAGGGGCAGCTTCTGGGAACTAGCCAATGAGAACAGAGTGGCCTCAATGGGTTGGGGCATTAAGAGGACAGGAGCTAAAAGGGCCTGTTTTAAACAGAGGCTGAACAACTGGCAAGTATGAAATAAATAATAAACTATAAAGCCTAAAGATATGCCTGAAGATTCCCACAATAAAACAGACTATGGAAATATGCATAATATATAACCTTAAACCAAGTTCTGATTATTATATCATGACCTAGTGCCTCTAAAACCAGTGAAGTGGTAATTTTAATACAAACCGTAATACAGCCTTAATGTTAACAAATTTCGTATGAAAACCTAAACCATATATTTTTCTGAACTTTTTATTTTGCAGCAACTTGTAACAGTTTTGGAAGGCCAACACCTCCATTGATGATCTACACGGCATGGGCAAACATTTTCATGTCTTTTAATTTAGGGAATTTGTTGGACAGGTACAATGTAAACACCCTTCAATAATTGTCATCACACACTTAGAGTTTGAGTGCTCCCTGAGTGAGTATCTGTTTTGACGGTCATGCAATATTGCCACCACAAACTGCATGGACTTTAGGAATGTGTAGGAACATCGGCAGCATCTGGGCCTAGGTACCTGATGATGTTTTTTAATCATAATATATTGGGGATTATGTGTCTTAATTGTCCTAATTAAGCCTTAAATTTGGAGTCACTGGTAAAGTTCAAGTTTTCAAAACGTCTTTGCAATTAAATTACAAAAGTTCAATTTATTTCAGATGTTAGGAAGGTGCTTAATGGAGACAGGATTTTCGAGAACTTTGCTTTGATTCTATTACACAATGACAAAGTTTCATAACATCCACGTGTGGAGGAGGAAAGTGTCTCACTTCCAGTTGCTTGAGCTGAATTTAGCACTTAAACTTGGCTCTTTTACCTACCTCAAGAATAGTTTCCTCCATATACACCACAAACACTCCATGCTGAGGACCCTCATGTATTTTAGGGTATTGATGACTCACCTTTTGTTATGTTTTCCTATATAAAATGAATCCCAAGTGGCAGGCTGGGAACAACCGTGATCCCAGAGAAGTTATTTTCTGTTCAACTTTACCCTTAGAAAACAGAGAGGTTAACGTCAGCTGCAGTTTTCTATGGCTAGGCACTGTATGTTTTGAAAAGTCTGTATGAGAGTCCTGGATCACAGCCTCTATCTGGCCCTCTCTCGCTCTGTTGTAGCCTCTTCAGTCTAACTTTCCCCGGCCACCTCTGCTCCTCAATAACAGCAATGTAACACAGGGACACAGACAAAAAAAATTATTTCGTTTGTGCACACCTGCATGTACACATTGAAATACACACCGTATGTGTGTATTTCAACGTGTACATGTGTGCATATGAAGGGAGTGCAAGGGGGGGGGGGGGGGGGGTCTCAAAGCACAGACAGAGAGAAAGATTGCAATGTCTATGGAGACACTGAAATCCCATTTCAGCTAATCATTCTCCAATATTTCTCTCTCTGACACCTGTTCAGTCAGCTTGGTGTGTGTCAGTGCATGTATGTGTGCACACACATATACTGTAGCAGTCCATGCATCGATGTAACTGTGCATTCCACTACCCTGAACATGATCGCTTTAGCTGATACTACCAGAATAATAAAAATTTGGGTTAAAAAAAGACTATCATCATTTATTTAAATTTACTATATACTCTGTTCATAATTAAAAATTGACATTAAATTCACAGCTAATGCACATAATTACTGTTTTACCATTTAAAGGTCTTGACTTGCGACTTGACTCGGGACTCTAGATCAAATTTGAGGTTTCTTGAGGCTTTGTCCCACCACTGCGTTATACTGTTTTTTGTCTAGCATTCATTCATATTCCATGTAGCTTTCAAATTGTGTGGACATTAAAAAGTCTCAATACTTTACAGCCTAAAGTTTAAAAAAGGTGAACTACAACTAGACCCTGTACAGGAATCCAGAAACACATTCTTAAATGAATCTATCAGGATTGGTTTCATGGCTCATATTAAGCCTTTGTTCAAATAGAAATTTCATATGAATGACAACGTTTTTGTTGAGTGTTACAGTTTTTGCAATTTTAAACTCGCCTGGTATTACCAGAACCAAATTCTGGAGTAGTTATGGTCTGCCAACGCACATTAGAAATTATTTTGAGTCCGTATATTTTGAAACTAAGCAGCCTTTAACCAATCGGCAGTGGCCCTATGTTGTGCGCCGAATGTGAACTAAATGCAACACAATGTTGGTAAATGATCTTTGCAGACTCTAGTTTCAGTTTCTAGATATTAGCTAGCATTCCAACAACGATTCATATTGCTTCCTATAGCTCTTGCACTTTGTGTTGTTTAAACGCTTGACTTCCATGTCATCACACGACCCCCACTGGTTGATGATTTGTCCACCCTTCAGAGTGGCTGAGCGAACCTTCAAGCAAGCCGGGTGTCCAAACTATACTGTATGTATCACAGTGAAAACTAAAGCTGTGAGCAATCAGTGGCTGGAGCCAGGCCAACACCACAAGTTTAGAACAATCCTGTTTCGACTTTGAGCCAAACAGATCCTAAGCATGTTTAAACTCTTGAACTATCAGGCATTGAATTACTTGAAAAAGTGAGAGTCACAATATTCTAGACATATAAAGCTGGAATTTAAAAAAACAGGACACAGATCTATTTGTCACATAACTTCTAATGAAATTAAGTCTTTGAACCTTAAAAGGACTTTTTCCCTTGACACACCAACACCTACACATACAGAACAGTTTAATAGCATACAAAAGGGACAATAATTATTCAACCATTTTTTTTCACCCCAGCACACTATCTGTGGCTAAAGGTAGCAGCTTGTTCACCATTAACGGTGGCAACAACAACAACTACCTGTGTTGTGTCCTAAAAGTATTTCTGAGTCACTTACACCCTCCACTCTGACTTTAAAAGACCGTAATATGCAGACCTAATTTACATTCAGGGTCTTTAGGCTAAGGAGGCTGTAATAGACAGTGACGGTATATATTACTGGTCTGCTGCTTTTTGTTATGCAGCTAATGATTCCCTGTCAAGTTCTATTGAAAATGAACGAGACAAAAAAAGAGAATGGGAGGGCAAAGTACGGATCACAGGAGAGAGAGAAAGAGGAAGACGACATCAGAAACAAATGTGACTAAAAGTGTCCTTACACCCCACTGAAACAATACTCCAATCTTCCTATCCGAAAAACTATATAGATTAAAACCTCTTTTGTCCCGCATACTGTCATGCCTTTGGTTTGCCATCGACTACAATGAAAAAGATCTGAATTTTTGCTAATTCTACAAAAAAATTATAAAATGACAGAGACAAAATTAGTGATAGCCCCTTTAAGTGGTAATAAGAGGAGTGATCCAAAAATTCTGAAAATGTGCACGAATGGAGCACAAGTGTGCATGGAGTATGCAGAAGTAATACTTTTCATGAGTAAGTATTTCAAGTTTCCTCGCATGAGTACAATAAATAAAAATAGCATACTGGTGTCCTCAGTTGGTATAACAAGTGTCTTCAAGTGTAATTCAGCCTTTTTAAATGGAGAAAAGTGCCACTTAGTATAATTTTGTGCATCACACTGAACATGGAGAAAGAAGGGAGTTAGATAAGGAAGAAAACAATTACCAATCACGGTCAAGGTAACGGTACAGGACCATCACCAAACAGCTTGATATTCCCGTAACCACAATTTGTCTTATTAAGAAGTTTAAGGCCCATGGGACCAGAACCAACTTCTCTGGATGTGGGGAAAATGTACATCTGATAAGACAGTTTGGTGTGAATAGCGAAAAAAGAGACTTCAAAACATATAAAGGTTGACTTTCATGATCAAGTTAAACAGTCTAGTTGCACCAGTTGTCTCTCCCGGAATGAATGTGGGCTCTATTTATGGGCTTCGCTCAGAATTTGGCCCTAGATTCAATTGCTGCTGTGTTGATAGTCTTGAAACCATGTTCGCATGAAGGGTTTGCTTATTCACTCTGACGGGGCGCAGTGATCAATGAGGGTATCCAAGTGCAATGACATTGATGTCAAGCATTCATTTCCTAATGAAGTTCCAACAATGGCGGTGGTGGTATACCTATGTGAAACAATGTGGACAGCTGTAACAACTCTAGCAAATTGAGTAATCGAATCCAGAGTCTTCAAATTCTGCAAGTCATTTAACGATACGGAGCTGAACTCTGCTCACACTGGGGGAGGGTTTCTGTTGTTTAGCTATGTGCGTTTTGGCGCATTAAAACATACGTAATGTGGTGGTGAATGCTGATTGGATAAATGCTGCTCCAATACTTTCAAAATGAATCGCCTATCAAGACCCAATGAGTGGAAGTAACCTCCAACAGAGCAGGGTCTGACCCGATTCCTTCACAAAGTCTGGTAACACCAGGCTACAAGTCAATGGAAAAACACTTGTATGCACTTTTGCCAAAAAGCGTACACAATGCATACATAATATAGTATCTGTCTGATGAATATATACTGTAGCTAAAGCTTGGAGGCTATCAACTTAGCCAAACTTAGACCTGAGCCACCTCATGGCTGTGGCTTTATAGTTAAAGCACAGATCTAAGGGCATTATTGAATTTATCATCTAAATATCAGCCAGAGGGTCAATATGTTTTGGGGAATACAGCAATTCCTTTACTTTTCAAACTTCCTTTGTGCCCACTTGAAAAAGCATTTGCGATTGTGGTAAAAAGCTTGGACAAGCTGCGGGATAGGCATATCCCCTATCAGTTACTTTGCAGTGGCTATGAAGCATTGCAGTGGAGACGACGTGCAGCAGGTGAACACTGCAGTGTGGCCACCATGTACAGCACTGCTTTGGTCTTACTAGGGAGAGTATATCATTCAGTCTAATTTGAATGCCAATAGCAAGTATCCCCAAGTGAATACACTTGTTACACACACACACGCACATGTATTATTGCACACATGTAAGCCCTACATTATTCACTGGTAATTACAATGTCAATACGCAGCAGTGTGGCCTCACATAATGGCCATCATTTAAACACACACACACAAGACAATTAAAGACACACAAGCTATCCTTTAGTTGCCCTTCATTCAAATGCTTTCGCACTTATTTTCACAAACATAGTCCCACTTGTGCATTCGTCCATTCAGACTCCCCACAGAGTCAATCTGCCACACTCTTGCCAATCCCCCCTCCACCTACTGTGTTTTTAGGCACACACACAAATATTCAAACTCGCATGCAAGATCAGAGATTTGGTAGCAGAAGCATCAGTGTCATGTCTTGCTCACTCTTCTTTCTCTCTGTCTTGTCTCTAGAGACTCGTACGTTGAAAAGCCATTTACTCTGCTACTAAACTACAGCTCTAAAGTTCATTTTCTCTCTCTTTGCTCTGTTTCTCACCACTTCTTTTTACTTGAATTGCATATTTATATTCATATCTGCAATTTTCTAATCAGCAGTTTGACCTAACATGTGAATGAGAATGAATGTGAACAGGCAACTTGCAGCTTTGACACACTTGTTGAGCCGTACAAGCAGCTGGGAAATCTAGTTTTCTGTTCAATTACTGTGCTGCGTTGTACTCCTCGCTCCTCTCCTTTTCCTCCACTGTCCTCTCCTGTTTCCCTTCCCCTCCTGTCACCTTTTCTCACTTTTTTGTTCCTTTTCCTCTTGCTGCATCCCCGTTACTTTTCTTCACCGTATGCTTCCTCTCTTTCCGATTATTACCTCTCGATTCATCTTCTCCAATGACTTCTCCCACCCGTCTAACCCCCATCCCCACCCCCACACCACATTTCCTCCTCTCTCCCCTCTGCTATCCTGCTCTCCCCTCCTCTGATCTGCTCTTCTGGCTCAAACCCAGCTAAATTACCAGTTGTACAGAGCGATGGTGACAGAGTGCAGAACTTAATTATACCCTAGCTGACAGCAAGGACTACATGTTAGATTTTCTCTCTCTCTCATTCCTCTCTGCTTTGTGCTCTTCCTTTCTCTGTCTTTTGTTCCCTTTTCATTTCCTCGCCTGTTTCTTTCCTTCTACGCTGTTTTTGTCTCTCCACCTCTTATTAATGGCTGCTTAAGGCACTGTGCTCCATGTTAGTTCTATGATTATTATTATTTTATTTTTTTTAGGGCAGGCCAGATAGCTGTGGTTGGAGTATGACACACAAGTCAGGAGGTAAAGTTATTGTTCACAAGCAACAGAATGAGGGAAGAATATAATCTCAGTGACTTGAACTGGCATAATTTTCCGTGTCAAACAGGCTGGATTCAATACTTCTGAAACTGCTGAGCTCCTGGATTTTCACTGCATCCTTCTCTAAAGTTTCATCAAAATGGTGATCAAAACAATAACCATCCAGTGAGGAGCAGTTCTACAGACAAAAAAACATCCTTTTTGATGAGAGGTAAGAGGAAAATAGCCAGATTAGGAGGAATTGACAGGAAGGCTACAGCAACTCCGCAAACCACTCTTTATGACTGTGGAGAGCAAAGAAGCATTTCAGAAGGCACAACATCTCCAGGTGGAAGGATTATAACAGCAGCCAAGAACAAAAATCTGAGGGTCACAGTGGACATAGGCCTGAAGACTGAAAATTCATAGCCTGGTCTGATTAATCTCCATTTCTACTCAGGGTGCAGCTGTTAGGCTCAGAATTTCACATCAACAGTGAATCCTTGGACCAAATGGCTTTGTGTAAACATTTCAGGCTGCTGCTGGTGCATTGGTGTGGGGAATGATTTCTTAGCACACTTTAAACCCCTTAATACAAATAAATCATCACTTTAATGCCACAGCCTTTTAGAGTGATGTGGCTGACTTGGTGATTTATGGTCACCATCTGCCTGTCTTCTAATGACTATTTCCAGCAGGATACTAAAACATTAAAAAAAAAAACTCTCAAACTGGTTTCATATACATGATAGTTAGTTCAGTGGAATTCAGTGGACTCCCTAGTCACCAAATCGTAATTCAGTAAAACCCCTTTGGGATGACGGGCAGCATGGATGTGCAGAGACAAATCTGCAGAAATCATGGTGGAATCATTATAACGTTGGGCATAATTTCAAGAGAAATGTTTCCAACATCTTGAGAATCGTTGACAGCAGGAACTGACGCTGTTTTGAGAACAAAGGGAGACCTTACCCAATATTACTATGGTGTTCCTATTAAAGTACTTGGTGAATATAAGAAAGTATAGAATTTATAAGGCTTGCTATCAAAACATTTAAGAACAATGAGAAAAGTAAGCACTGTATAAGACCCAAATATAGTTACATATTAGGTACCTTCTCAAACATACAGGATTTTTTTTTTTTTATATAGTAGATCATAAAGCTGCCTGAATGTTGGAATGATACATAACTAGCACTGAGTGAGATGTTGTTGCCAGCATGACTACAACCACTGCCATGCCTGGCTTCCAGATATATCTCCAAATGTATTTAATTATTGCATTCAAAATGTTCATGTTCACTTGTGGAAAACCTTAACTTTAATACTAACACATACTGAAATATAACATATAGGCCTATCCAGCATCTAATGTTCCAAGGAAGACAGATTTTTCCTGAAACACAAGCAAACTAAGTTTTTAATTTAACCTGACTGTTAAATATTTTAAAGTCAACATATATTGTTCATTTAAGCACTTTCAATGTTTGGATTTCTTCTAATCACACAATACCATCAGAAAGGAATCTGATTGGTCCCTGTTGTATGGTAACAACCCCAAACAAACAGCCAGCGTCATAAAAAACGTGATGTTTTATTTAAAAAAAAAAAAATCTCATTACCTTCATGCATGCATTGCATTAGTCCTGACAAGCAATATGGATTATATTATGTGCTGGGATAGATGCTCAAAAACAATACACAAATTTTAGCCAATATGAAATAGCTGTTAAGATTTAACTCACAAACTATTTATCATTACTAATCTGTTGGAATGTGTGGACCATGTATTGGGAGGTGCCTTATTAATCTGTGATTTTTCTCTTTCTTTTTTCTTCTTTTATTGTCCATTAATGTGTGTAACGCAGCGTGTGTTTGAATGTTTTCCATCTGTATGCAGTATGTGTGTGATTCTTTTTGTTGTCACATTTTGTAGGTGAATGTCTGTTTTCAGATGGTGAGCTTGTGTGTTTTTTTAAATTTTTACATAAGGCAGGTGTTCCAACATTAATTTGCTTCCAGGCTTATTTGCACACTGCACGTATAATCTGTTTATTTATCGGTGCCTCCACTGCACATGTGCTTATGCGTGTTAATTTTCTGTGCGTGTGCGTGCGTGCGTGTGTGTGTGTGTGTGTGTGTGTGTGTGTGTGTGTGTGTGTGTGTGTGTCTTTGTGTGTGGTGCTTACCTGCATGTGCATATATGATGTATTTAAGTTTCAGCTGTGGGCCTGTGTTTTTATAATTCATAATGGTATAATAAATATCACAGAGTGAGATAAAGATGCAGAAAACACACGGGTCCAACAGAGGACGGGTCTGTGTGTGCACTGTTATCTGCCGCTGTGGCATTGCTGGAATGTATTTGTGCATACTTTGCATCTTTCTTCACATTCTAGGCTTGTTTTGAGAGAGTAATTAATAGGGGCTGCATATAGTCTCTTTCCCCTGGGCCCCCTGTCAAACTTCATTACTGTCACACACACACACACACACACACACACACACACACACACACACACACACACACACACACACACGCACACACGCACAAACATACATTCTTTCTCTTCCTAAAATGGTCTTTATTGTGGTTTTACATGTGGTCCGCACCCGCACAATCTTTATACACAGACTTACACACAGTAATATGTAATATCATGAGGTCAGACTATAATCAGCCATCTAGGGAGAATATTACAGTGTTCACATGGTGCACACAAATGTTGCAGAATGCATTTAAGGATGAAATTAAAAAAATTAAAAAAAATCATGAAACTACTGTAAAAAGGGGAAATATTTACATTTTCTTCTTCATTTAAAGTTCCAGAATTCATTAATATTTAAATATGTTTAGATTAACCAGTGGGCACAAACTGACTTCAACTTCAGAGAAAAATCTGTTATGAGTGTTTCTGAAAAAGCTTCTAGTTTCTGCTTCTTTTGATCCATACAGGATCAGCACGTGTGACGACACAAAAATGATCAGTACACTACTGACAAATGTGTCCGAAATGTACAAATGTTCCCTTTCTATAACTTTGAAAATGTGTTTATTTTAATCACTTTAACCACGTCTTCAACTTCACTATTTGGCTTTCCATGATTGTGATGTCACAAATGTTGCTCATTCCTCAAATTCTCTGCTCAGGGACAACAAAACAAAATTAAAAAGATTATCTGTAGAGTGGAAGTTAACCTTTCCAATGAGGAGGTACCTGTATAGGCCCTACCTTTTTCTAAAATGAAACCCTCATTGATATTATAAGCCTTTCAACCTAAACTACATTGCCACCACATTCTTCCTTCATTTGGCAGCTGCAGCTGTGCTGCATATGTATTTTTCTAATATTATTTGCTCCTTGGCTTCCACTTTGCTGCCAGTACACTTGTCCCTGTTGACATAACAAGTCGTTAACCAGCTACCAGGTAATGCTTAGCGGGATCTAGTTTGTTAGGTTTTGTTAAACCAGATAACGTAACGATATCCTGGGTATGTTCCACCTGCTAGTAGTACAGGCTTCAGGTGTAAAATGCAGGTGTGTTTATGTTTGAACAACTATGTTTGCTCTTGCTTGTGTTTGTACAGCAGTCCCATTGGCATTTGTGTGCACTATAAGTGTATTCAAGGTTGTGTATGTGTGAGTGTGCATGCAGAATGGAACCCTTAGGTGTTAAGAGTCAGAGTGGTGTCAGCCTTTATCAATATTTGACTGCAGAAGCAAGGAATGGATGAATCTTTAATATGACCTTGGAGCAAAACAAAGACATGGAGACATGGGGGAAAAGAGGAGGAAAATTTGTGTATGGGTGTGTGGGTGACAAAGTGGATATGCAGAGTTCAACTCATAGTTTTGTTTTTGGTGGGGACACAGCCGTGTGACAATTGAGAACAAAAACCAAGACCTACATGAAACACAAAAGCCTGAATACAAAGGGAACAGAGACAACAAACCCGATCAGGCTAAGACATGACTGAGATTGCTGGTATCTTACTTGCTGAAACCACAATGACTTCATTGTCCAGATTAAAATTATCATATACATTGCCTTTCTTGCTCTTGCCTGTGCAGACAGCATGGTGAAGAGAGTCCACTGTCTTCCAGCTCGACCTGGACACCATTGGAGGGGTGCAACCATGAACGTTCAAACTTTATTTTTGAGGCCACAGTCCTAACAGTCGCTGGATGAGTAAAAGACTGCTGAGTATCCGAAAGAAGCTGATTCAGAAGCCGCAGCTCAATATTTACTACAGAAGAGAGACACATTTGGACCACGGTTAATGAAAAGGCACTCTTTGTCACAAAAGTTGGTTTCACTGTTTCCCCAGCTGCCCACAAAAAAAGCCAGTCGCCATTTAATTCACCACTGGACAACGTAGCTACTTCAGAGCCAAGGACGAACTCTGTTTGGATGCAAATTGACTCAGCACACTCACACATTGCTTTAAGGCGATCCAATTTAAGAGGCTACTTTTGTCTGGGCACAGACATGTTTTATAAGTGTGTTTTGTTAAACTTTGTATTGTCACAAGCTTGTTATCTTGGACCACCAAGTCATGTAATGTTGTGTTGTTTGAACCGCCAAAGAATTGTGTTCATTACAGTGTTACACTGTGTGTATTGCTTTGAGCCCATCCAGTTTGTATTAGTCTTCACCACCGTGTTAAGCCAGTAATCTGTAGCCCACTCTTTATCAGTTAAACGACCTGGACCGCGACCCACAGTCCAAGTCCGTGGGTCTGCTCCTGCGTGATAAAAGTATTATTAGCATGTTTCACATGGCAGCTGACTGCTTGCTAACCACTTTCATTTTCCTTCCTCTCTTTTTACTAACCCACACGCCTACACATTTACATTTACACACACATATTCACTTACAATACAGATTGTGTTTTAGTAAAGTTCAGTATTAAGGGCTACAGTTTTGGCTATTTCTACTGGATATAGTTCAGCCTTGCTTTATGCTGTTACGTTGCTAAGGACGCCATTGTGTTAATTTAGCTCCACACATGGTTAAATCCACCATTTTCAACGTAAACCATCTTAACTTTTTTTTATTTTTGCTTGAGTATATTTCTTTAACTTAGTTGTTTTTGACTATAGATTAGAGGGGTTCATTGGTTAAGATTAATGTGATTATTGATGAATATTTCTACTAATAGTAGATTTGTTGATAGTAATATTGATTGTGGATTGATGTTACTGTTATCAATGAAGTTCTGAACCCAGAGTAATATTGATCATGAATTTATTTTCTAATGTTAAGATACTCTGATAAGCAGTACATTTTGTGTTAGATTGTGAGGTCAGTGCTAAAATGAATACCTTCTCCATTCACTGCATAATTGTTAATGTCTCAAAGGTATTGGCGCTTGTATATGAACACTCCTTTGAGATAGTATTTATCTTTTAGTTATTGGTCCTTGATGTACCTTGATTATTAATAATTTAATTCATATTAATAGTTAATATTAATATTTATACCTGATGACAGATTGACAGATTAAGTAGAAAAACTGAAAAAAAGATGAGAGGACAGAAGGAGGACACTGCAGAAACTATAGAGACAGGAAAGGGATAGAGGTGCATTAGGGGGGAACCAGAGACAGAGACAGATATAGTTTGAAAAGAAATCTACAGCAGACCTGAAAACTTGTTGGCTGAGCAGACTCAGTCAATAACATGAAGTAGTAGTGTGGATTTGGAATTGAACCTCAATGGCTGAATATTTATGGGTGCAAACTGTATTTCTTACGTGCTTCCTGAACTATATATAAAATTGTACTGACAACAATCACACCTTTAATTGCCTCCTGGTTACTATCGTAATATTACATTGCATCCTGTTCGCACCAGAATTATGCTGCAGAATGATGCTCTATTCTCAAATGTATAAAAAAACAAAAACAGAACCAACCAATCTAATGTTCTGTTGTGTTAAACAAATAGTTTCAGTGTTTTGGGAAATACTCTCATCTGCTTTATTGAGTTACGTGAGATGACCAAGTGCAAGTTCAAAATTCCTAAATATCTCCTTTAGTTATTGCATTGGAAAATGATATTGGGTCTGGTAAATTGTATTTATATTTTCCTTTATCAACATGCCATGTCAATTTACAATTGAGTTTTTCATACTTTATTAGCTAGGTCACGTGTTTGATGTAGTTTGTTTGTTTCTTTCATTTTCAGGCCCTGCAACAGAAGCTTTTCCTCAGTGAATATAATTGTTCAGGAAAACAGTGAATACAATACCAGTTCTATGGGCCTGGTAAGAGAAGATAACACTTGGTTATCAGGTGGAAGATGAATTGCCCAACATAGAAAAGGGTGCAGTGAGATGTGTAATATTTAGAGGAAGTCAATATTTACAGAGTTCAATTTTCAAATGAGTTGATCTTATTTTTTCTAGACATAAGTTTCTGAAGAAATGTGATTTAAACTTGATGATGTTAAATTAAATTACAGGACCTAATGCAGTTTCCCCACTATTCCTATCACTTTAGGGCAAGTTCGGACCGAAGATTCGTAATGAGATGATTTGAAACTTGCAACTAACTTGCAACTGACCTGTCAGCAACATTCTGAAACCTGCCAGTGAAAACCAAAGCACCTTAACAAGTAACATCTCCAAGGCAACAACTCTGTACTTTCATCTCAGCTGCCTGTTTTTCAGGCTTTTTCATAGCTGGACATAAGTTGCTTATTTAGTAGTAATGGAACAGGAAAATACACACCAAAAAAAAAGGTTGAGTATTTGGATCTGCCCATTGGTTCTTTGACAGAATACTCAAGAGGCTTTTTCAAGTTTATGCCATGAACATGAGACATGAAATCTCCTATTTTTACTGAAGCAGGATCGCTGTTTTGAGGAGTAGGTGTCATCTTTAACAAGCAGAGAAATTGCAAACTACTGTGCCTTACATTCTAAAACTGGCTACTAGTGACTTGACGAGCAGAGTCGCAGGCAACATCATTAATTGGTTTGAGTCTAGATGAAATGAGCCAGTTCACACTGCTGTAACTTTCCCCTGCAATGTTCTAAAACAGTTTACTATGGAAGCAAATCTTTGGTCTGAGCTGGGCTACTATTTACAGTGTATGACAGAAAATCATAAAGTAGCGACTACTTATGGCAGTTACTAAAAGTTGCTGATGTTTCGGTAGTTAAACCTACATGTAATAGTTAAATCACAGCAACCTGAAGTGCATGTACCCACAAACTCAGTGACGGGACCATTGTAGCTGTTGTGAGCTGTAAACACACAGAAAGGCACAGCTGAATGCTGAGTAGAGAAGTGTCGGATGGATGTCTTCCGAGGACAAACCACTTGTGTTAATTAGTTGTGCTGGAGAGACACATTAGTAAGGAGTGCCGTGATAAACAGTGAAAATATTATCATGCTGAATGGTATTAAAGGCACACAGTCATATAATTATATTATGGCATTACGTGTATCTATTTATCATATTTGCAGTTACTTTCCATCACTTCACTAGTGGTAACTGGTTAAGTTTACCAGTAGTAACTGGTAAAGTTAATTGTAATTATTTTTACATCATTGCTTTGTTTCCACCACTTTAATGTTGTCTGTTGTGTTCACATTAAAAAAAAAAACAAGGATACCCAGTAATATAAAATCTAGCTCTGGTTGTGCTTAATATCAAGTTTTCATGAAAGCCTTTTGTATTATTTTCAACAGTTACATAAATCCTTCTTTACCACAGCGCAATACCATATTCTACAAGCTCAGATCTCATTTACGTCCCATTTGCAGTCCTCGTTTAAGGTGTCTCGTATTCAAATGAAGACGATTACATTTCATCACATACTTTACACTTACAAGATGTGGTCTGAAGTTTACATAGACTCATTATGAACCCGAATGTCATGGCAATATTGTGATATCAATGATTTCTTTGACCTGTTCTTTTTCTGGATTTTCAAAAGTCAACACATGCAAGGTCAAAAATGTACATACAGCACACCCACTATTTGGTTAAATGATAGTAAACTTTATTTGTATAGCACTTTTTCTACAAGAAAAGCAGCTCCAAAGGTCTTATCAGCAAGAAAGAAATGTATTTTTCCCTGAAATGTTCTAAAATAGTTTACTATAGAAGGAAACCTTTGGTCCGAGCTGGCCACACAGAAAGGCACAGCTGGACGCTGAGTAGAATGGAGTCAGATGGATGTCTTCCTGCTTCCTTTAAATCTGCCTTTGATGTCTTGCATTTGGGTTTTATCTGCCCCCAATATTAAACATCGGTTGGTTATTCAAGTCATCGAAATCATTGAAAGCACAATATTCCCATGATATTCATGTCCATGACAAGTCTGCAAACTTTTGACCACAACTGTATACTCATCTTCCTTGTCTACATTACAAATGTGATTGCATCTGTCTTGGTTTCCTCTGGGGTCAGCCCTTCTCCATATGAGGTGGTAATGGTAAAAAAAAAACAAAAAAAAACACCAAATTAGGAATCATTTTAGCACTTTAGAACTAACTTCTGCAGACAGACTATGGGTTTAGTTACACGAGAGGTTCGACACCTCTGAACCCTGTGAAACAACTCATTTTCGTAGAGTTTAACAGAACTCGAGAGACTTTGACAATATCTAGAGAAGGCCACCACATTATATCATATCCAGAAAACATCCAAGCCTCATTGGCAGTTCAAAAGGAAAATGAGCAGCTACAGTTCATTTTTGCTGCTTATTAGTCTTACTTTTAGAGTGAGCAGACAGTAGAGCTCTAATGTAATTTCTTTCCATTTAATTGTCCGCAAACACACTAAAATCTAGACTTTAAAACCTTTATTCTACTGGTCCTCACTGCAAAAAGACCAATGACTCATTACATTTGACAATATTTCAGCTGGTTAGTGAATATTTACACGCCCAAATGTTTGAAAACAGCACACTGAGACTACCTCACAAAAACAACTGAGCAAATACATCATTATGTAACTTATTTGCAAATCTGACATGTCCTTACTTCACCACTCTGAATCCAAGGAAAACCAAAATGATCTCTGACTCTCTGCTATAGTACAATATAAGGTAATAAATGTAGAATATCTTGCATTCCCTGCTCTATTACTCTTGTTCTCTATTGCTTTTTGCATTCCCCATAATGGTGAATAAGTCATTTTTCTTTTTGCCCTCAGCATGATGAGCAACACAAAGAGCAGTGGCAATAAAACTCCCATTGCTGCTAAAAAGTCATACTGGATCTTCAGTACAGGATGCTATTATGTGCCTTGGCACTTTCTACAATATCGTTAGTTTTCTATTTAATTTGTTCAGTGTTCTTATATGTATAAGGAGTTTAAAGGCTGTTTTCTAAATGGATTTTGGTCCATGCTGCTCTTTTCCAGAAAGTAAGTATCTCCCTAATGAATTAACAATTAACTTCAAAGACAAGAAAAGTGTTGTGCTGAAATAGGATTTTTCTGGCTCCCCAAAAGTTGTTTTGAATAGTTCTAACTGATCCTTTGCACTTTACAAAGGATTTATTAACCATTAATAAAGTCATTCAACACAGCTTGTAAACCCTTTAAATACGGTATGGTGGCATATCTGACAGTGGCTCCATTATTAGTTTGATATTTAGCTTAATGTAGGCTTTTCTGGCAAAGTCAATATTAAGCGAAGTCAGTGTTTCACAGAGTCCGACATTCATGTTCATTGTGCAGCAAAGTCGATCACAGCCAAGTGTGAAAACCAAGTGTGTCAACATTTTACCGTGGTTAAATTTGTCTGCATCAGAAGTTCAGAATCTGCTCAACTTCAGATGCTTTGTATTGCTAAATCAGCTGCAGTGTACAGTTAAAGAGAGACTGTGTGTGTGTGTGTGTGTGTGTGTGTGTGTGTGTGTGTGTGTGTGTGTGTGTGTGTGTGTGTGTGTGTGTGTGTGTGTGTGTGTGTGTGTGTGTGTGTGTTTGCCTGCATGGGTGTTTTGTCCCATTTTGCCTCACTTAATAGCACTCAGCGCAGTGGGGACACTCATTGACATAATTCATTCCCTAGCTCCTTACCCTAACCTTAACCCTTACATTTAAAAGCCTAACCGTAACCCTTAAAACTAACCTTCATCTGACTCTTTACCCAAAGATAAGTCTTACCATTTAAAAAGCAGGCTCTACCTGTATGTAGCTAAATTTTTGTCCCCACGGGGATGTCCACATGGGTTAGTAGGCATTCAGGTTATAGTCCCCACCAGGATATAAAAACAAGCCATTCCCCAAAACCATACACACACATCAAAACATCTGTATGTTCATCATACATCTGTATCATGTGGAGACCAGCCACATAATGGTTTTCGATAAAGCTGAAAGGACAGAAGGAAAGAAATAAGAGAGATACAAGTCAAAAATGAAGGGGAACACAGGGAGTACAAATGATATAAAGGACTTTTGGCACAGTATTTTGTACTGTAAATGAAAGAGAAATGCATCCACTGTAAATCCTAAATGAGGAAGACACACATGTTTTGCTGCATTTTTTTGTCTCCCCCTATGTCTCCTGTTGAATCAGACCAGTAGATATCAAGAGAGGGATGTCTGCATTACATTTCTGCTTGCTGTCTTGGTTCATCTTTTGTTCATGTCTGAAGCAACAAAACTGTTAAGATCTGGCTATGACAACCTAAAGAGAAGGATAAGAAAATTTTGCTGAGTTGTTATTTTTGTGGAAAGTTAATAACAGACTCAAAATTTTTGATGCAATTCATTTATTAACATGACAAAAGCAGTGAGGTTTTGATCACATTGCTGTTCATCTTTGTTGCTAATAAGGAATTTCATCGGGAGCTTTGAGTGTGTGTAATTTACTTATACTCACTCCTTAACATTCTCCCAGCCACTGATTTCAATATACTTGTTGTTAATTTTGACATTTGATTAATGATAAAATAGCAAACAATTCTATGAGTTAATTGATGCATATTTCCAATGCATCACTTGATATGCCTACCTCGACACCCCGAAAAAACTTTTCCTATACTAGGGAGGGGTTATCATAGTACCAGGGGAAGAGTCATCATTTTAGTTACCTCTTACTAAGCCATATGTGATTAAGAGACAGAAACTACCGGTTTCCTCCTGTGTAAAGTTTGATTGGCAGTGTTGGTCAGCTTCTTCTTCAGCCACAACCAAATTGACAATACACTGCACCACAGCCGTTTTAAAAGGGGCGAGAGGTGCTGATATTATTGGCAATGGTTGCAGTCAACTGTGACACACCATCTAATTATCTGTTCCTGCTACTTTACCACTGTGCCATGCTGCACTACAGATCTGGTCATTTGTGTTCACCAAATTATCCAAAAGTTGGCAACACCTACATGCGCTCATCTACATTCCTAAAAAAAGAGTAATTTAGGTGATTGAGTAAAGATGTCAACTTGAAGTCTCATTTTTATCCACTAGCATTTCCCATGTTAAATTCACTGCATTATACAAACTCTACATTTCCTGTATCAATTTCAAAGCCCTCTGTCATTTCAGTATGTAAAAACCTTTAATTTCTTAACAACTCTTTTACTAGGAACTTTTTCTGACTATAATTGTATAATTACACTTTAAATGAGTAATCCAGATAAACCGTGGAAATTAGCATGATTATATTGTTGACTTTATTAAATTAACAAATACAAACAACCATCCATCCATTATCTATACCCCCTTTTTCCTGAACAGGGTCACGGGGGGGCTGGAGCCTATCCCAGCTCATATTGGGCGAAGGCAGAGTAAACCCTGGACAGACCGCCAGTCCATCACAGGGCCACATAGAGACAGACGGAAACAAAGACCATTCACGCTCTCATTCACACCTAAGGGAAATTTGTACAACCACCAATTAACCTGAGACGCATGTCTTTGGATGGTGGGAGGAAGCCGGAGTACCCGGAGAGAACCCACGCAGGCACAGGAAGAACATGCAAACTCTGCACAGAAAGGCCCAGGCCCGGATTCGAGACGGCAATGCTAACCACTGCACCACCATGCCGCAATACAAACAACCATATTTATATAAATATACATTATTGACTATTGTATGTGAACTTGCCACCGGAAGGACCAGGGCATACACACTCTCAGAAACAGCAACAACTTAATTGTGCACAAGCCCATGTGCACACTTGTCACTGCTGTGTTCCGGTACTTCAACAAAGAGCTCTGCACCCCTATTCATGTATGTATAAATGTGGTGATGTGGGCGACTGTGCAGCTGTGTGTGTGTGTGTGTGTGTGTGTGTGTGTGTGTGTGTGTGTGTGTGTGTGTGTGTGTGTGTGTGTGTGTGTGTGTGTGTGTGTGCGTGCGTGTGCGTGTGTGTGTTTGCTGCTTGGGTGTAAACACGCAAAAGTGTTAAAACTGTGAGTGTGATTCTGCCTGAATGTGGCCAGAATGTATGAATGTGTGTGTGTGTATGGATATGCACATATGAGCCTGTATGACTTGCAGGCATTATTTCCAGCCCTGTCATGCCTGTGTAGCAACTGTCGAGCTCATTAGCACGTTCATAAAATGGGCTAATCTAAGAAACAGTTCTGCCTTTGTGTAAATGTAGTTACTTAACACAATTAGCTGTAATGGCATTTTTCCTTCACTCAGTCTACTGTGCTACAGTTTGGAAATGGAAGTACACATGAGAAAAGAATCATTTAACAACAGACTGGTGAAAAAATAAGGTCACTGAATGGTTTGATGAATATAAAAATGAATCATACATACTCCAAAGCCATGCTAAAATGAGGTTAGTGAAAAATAATATTAGATTAGAGTATGAATAAGAAATAGAAAATAATTCTCAAATTTGAAGTAAAATAAACATATAAACAATTTTTCTGATATATAAAACTTCCAAACGTTCATGTAATACAGTTACAAATCAAAAAATACAATAAATTAAGCATTTAACAATAAAAATGTTTTTTTTAAAAAACAGTAGTAAAAAAAAATATTTGAGATATTAGATGCACAAGAGTCCTTAAAAATGCTTACAGTATAGCCTTGGCTCTATAATAATGTGTGATGACAGTCATAAACTTTCTTTAATGCAAATTTAGTAATTGTTGACATATACAATACATATGTTCTCATTTGTTCTGACTGCAACATAAGATGAATGTATATTTTTGTGGACTAGGTGCTTTTAGCCCCCAAATCAGTCTTAGTGCCTCTTCAAATAGAGGTTTGAAGATGTGCATCAGCATTAAGCCAAACTTTTCAAACTGAGAAGAGCTGTGAGAGCAAAACTTTTACCATAAGATTTATCAGAATAGATAAATAAATAAATTGTAAAATCAGATACTGACCAAGCAGCAACCCCGTGATGTCACCTGTTGGTTTGTGAACTGCATTTTTGAAACTTGGAGTTTGGCATTTCAGCCGTCAACATCTTGTGCTTGAGCTTGAACTGTCCACTGGGAAGGAGCAAGCAGTGGATCAGATCTGACTCAGAACCCGAGGACACTGCACCTGCTCAGGTGGAGCAGAAATGTGACTGCCTAATGTGACAGTCCCTAAACATACTGTACTTTGAGGCCTAATATTTTAATAATTATGGAATTGTTTTCAGAACCACAAGAACATTTACCTCAAGAAAAGTCAGGGCTGATGAGGAAATCTCACATAGTTTCCCTTAACCTTGCTTCTATTAATGGGCACAAGTAGTTTTCCACAGTACATTTCCAACTTTGGAAGTCAGAAGAACCGAAAAACATGCACTTGCCTAAGTGGAGAGTAATGAGTGAAAATGAGAATGAATGAAAATGTGAAATATATCAGTCTCTACACAGAGAAAAATTCATGGTGTCAATTTTTTTGCGTTCATTATTGTTAATACTACACTCTGTAAAGGTTAACAACTATATAATTTTAACTTTTAGTTTAATCTGCATGATATTCTGTAAGTGCTGGGTTGCTAGAGACCTCAAGTTTGTAATAGTGTTGGTTTCCCCCCCATAATTACTCCATTTTCTCTTACCTCACTTTCTAATTACAGAACTCTCCCAGCACAGAGATATGAACCACACACTCCCTCATGTTCTATCTGCAGCTACATGTATATTTGATGCTGTTGCTTGCTTGCTTACTACAAGTTGTAATATGTGTTCTTCATAAAGCATCTTCCTGTCTGAGTTGCTGAAATGGATGGCCAACATGTTTTTGCACTCTTGGCTTGAAAAAAAGATGTACATCAAGTCCATCATGTACTTTTCTGTCTGTATAATGTCAGTATAAAAAAATCTTATAACACTGACAGCAGAGTTGAGCAGGGTTAATATTTTTCAGCAAATATAAATCAGCAACAACAACAGTGACATCCCCCATTGATTTGTAAACTGACGTTTTGAAGCCTGGAGACCATTTGCACATTTGTGTCTTTGTTCCCAATTTTTTGTTAAACTCTGGATCTTCAAAATACTTTCAGAAAGCCCATAGCAATAAAGCAATAAGACAGGTGAGTTGTTTTAAATTGCATTTGCGTTTCAAGAGGGGCAGAACATCGCTGTCCAAGACCGAAGAAGGCACGTCAGGTCAGGAGCGCAAACAGGTGGTTTGGACATTGAATATGTCTCCCAGGGTCCCAAGGACCATCAGTGACGAGTTCTGTGATGTTTTGAGACGTTTTAGGGAAAACATTCAGCCCAAACGAATTCAAAAGTGGAGCGATGACACTTGGATTCTCCAACATGACAACATGCAAATGTCTGGATTTGGCTGCCTGTGACTTCCTTCTATTCCTTAAAAGTTGGACAAAAATGTGATGTGCACACTCTGCACAAGTTTCAAATCCAGTGAAATACCAGTACCAGTACCAGTGGTCAGGAAAAGGCATGCAACACAGGTGCTGATGTTGATCAAGCGATGTAATGTACTATACTTACTTGACCATGTATTACATGCATGTCCATGTGTATTACTGTGCTG
Organism: Embiotoca jacksoni; assembly: GCF_022577435.1. Taxonomy (NCBI): domain Eukaryota; kingdom Metazoa; phylum Chordata; class Actinopteri; family Embiotocidae; genus Embiotoca; species Embiotoca jacksoni. The sequence continues at coordinate 18,682,903 of NW_027185403.1, forward strand.
CGCTCATTTCATTTGTCTCAGAAGCTTCTGATCGCACCTCGTACAGTACACACCTGACCTCCGAAAGGTAATCGAAGATTTCCTTAAAGGTCTCCGACGGTATTATATTGCAATTGTATTGTTTCATATTTATTATCTGTATCTAGATCTGTATAAAAATCACTTCAAAGTGCCTGATTGTATGCCACCACCCTGCCCTCTATTTTGTCTCATCACTATTAGTCCCCTTTTACTGCAGCAGGTGGTGCATCAAAGCAATGCAGCGCAGCAGGGGGAGACTGACACAAGGAAATGGTAGTTCCTGTCCATATGGTGTCCAGCCATACACTCACACACAAGCAGTGAGAGAGAAAAGATCTAACAGCATATCTTTGGCCGACTGTAGCACTCGCCCACGTAAATGTCCGCTTGGCTCTGCTCTGATCACATAATTGCTCTGTGCACACCTCTCCCACACACAGACATGCAAGCAGAGCGCAAATCCAGAGAGCATACACTGAAGCACACTTGGGGAGTTCACACACACACACACACACACACACACACACATCCTCTTTAAAACCTGGTTATATGAAGCACCCACACGCACACACAGTTACTGTTCAATATGGCAAGAAGCTGACCGCTTCACGCATGCAGGTAGGCCTGTGAGCACACGCGCACACATACGCAGCAAATACCAAACAAAAACTCCCACCAGCTAACCCACACACAGTCAGCATGTTGAACAGCGGGTGTGCCAGAGACACAGACATGCAGACAGAAAGAGGTGAGAAGACGAATAAATGACATTGAGTGAACACTCACCAAGTTTTACTCTCACAAAAGAACAAATTCAACAATTATTTTGTTGCATTTGTTTTGCTTTGCTTTACTTTTGCTTCGGATTAAAAATGATTCAGTTTTGCATTCCACATCTCTGTAGCCTAGATGTTCTGCCATACAATACCCATGGGAACGATTTTATGTGGGTGTCAGGCTGACCTGGAAGACATTTCGGCAAATATCTCCTTCACCACATCAATGAATTGCTGGCAGCTGCAGGGGTGCTAGATCTTCTGTAGATGACCCTGACCTTTGATCTCCTTGTAGAGAACATCAGTGGAGGGCAGGATTTCCCTACAAGCAGGAATCTCATTACTGGTTCAGTTCTGTCCATTGTTACATTGTATATCTCACTCCTCTAATTTCCTTTGAGATTCATCACATTAAACTACAATTTAGGCAAAACTGACAAGATTAAATGTCTTTGAAAAGTCATTAATGGATAGTAGCAATCTTTAGTTATTATTCATTCAAGTTTGACATCTTAGTAAGTCTGCTGATTTGATATCATGTTCAAAGTTAGTTGCAAAATTAACCTTCCAGCATAAATTTGAAATTCACAAGTTAACACTTGTTAACACCAAACACTCTTGCTGCCAATTAGTCCAGGTGGTTCATCACGCTGTTGCATTGAACATTTGGACCAGCAAACAAGGTTTAATATCACAAAAGTTTTGTGTTTCTAAGATGTCCCACGAGCCCTTTAAAAAGACTTTAAAAGTGTGTTACATGTATGTCACTTTTATGAAATGTATAGGTTGAGTGGGAATGGACTTGTGAGGCCAGCAGGAAAAACCTAATTTCCACCGAGACCACATTTGCGTCACGTTTCGGCTGCAACACAGCTAATGGAGCTGATTGCAACCATTCTGGACAATTCCTGTCATTCCACCAGACATGCCAAAGTGCATTTCAGAAGAGTCCCCGGAGTGGCTGTTCACTCTCCTCCGCTAAAAAAATGCGACAAGTCTGCTTTTGATAGAAGCTGCATCCAGCAGGAAGGCCAACACAGGAACAGCATGGAGAATCAGTTTAAAGTATATTCACAACATTAAAACTGCAAGCAGTGATACACAGGCCCTCACACGCTGCGCGTCGGCTCCCCGAAGCCGGCTCCCCGACATGCAGCGCGCGAGGGACCGCATATCCCCGCTTAAAGTTGCTTTATTTGTCTCGTTTCCTGTCTCCAGCAGGGGGTGCTACGACTATGACGGAATATTACTGTCAGGTGTCTTCAGGGCGTGACTGCTATCAAAGATGGAATGTTTGAGGAAGATCGGAATATGTACATAAAAGTTACAGTCACTTGTAGTTTCATGTCGAGACGCTCAAAATGGCCGTCAAGCCACGGGCACACTGATTGACGAAAACAAATTCATGATAACAAGAGACTTTTCGGTACAACTCGGCGTGATACACATATCCAACAAATTTGGTGCATGTAGCTGAAACTAGGTGCCAGGGCTGCAGTTTAGGGGTTGCTGGCAAGCCGTTTGGCCACGCCCACTCGTAAAACACATATCAGATTGTGGCGGGTTGTGGTGGCAGGGCGTTTGCTCAGCTGCAGGAGGAACTGAATCACATCCCTGATTGTCCCTCTCTAATCCACATAAAAAGCCAAGCAGGTCACCAGACCAGGAGCTACAGAGGACACATAGAGCAGCACGGTGGCTGCTGGACAAACGCGCACACAGCAACTGTGTGGTATTTATTGTGTATTTGTATTTGGTGGAATAAAACACCGTGGAAACCTTACATCGGCTGCCTGTTGTCGTTCATGCTGGAAGAACCCACTAGTGATACCAAGATGCCTGTCACAGATGTATCGTCTCACCACGCCGGATGTATGTGACACGTTTCGTGAGGTTTCAAGCATCCTTTGACCTTAAACATCAACTTCCTGTGTCACGGCGAGACATTAAACTTTGCCGCATCGCCACGGAGACACCCATTGACAAAGTCGAATGAATGTCTCAATATATCATCAACCACATGTTTAAGCTATTCTGATCCCGACTTTAGGTTCATGTGATCAACCAGGTCGACGTAGCATGTAAAATTATGAAAAGTGTAATTTTCAGTTGCCACCATGGGGTGCTATGAGTATGAGTGAATATTACCACACAGGTGTCTTCAGGGCGGGGCTGTTATCATATCTGTGATGTTTGGAGAAGGTCGGTCCATTTACATAAGATTTAAAGCAACTTGTAATTTCATGGCAAGACCCTCAAAATGGCTGCCAAGTGACAGGCACATGAATCGACAAAACCTAATTATTTCAATAACTTTTAATCCCAAACATGTTAACTGTGCACGGAAAAAATGTCAAGTCGGTCCGACAAAATCCCTAGGAGTTCGTACAACATGTGCGAATCACCAAAAATGGCAACTAAATTCAAAATGGCGGACTTCCTGTCGAGGTGACGTAATGGTGCATTGCAACTTTTTTGTATGTCTAGGTGTGATACACATGTAGGTAAATAGTAAATGGGGCATCTTTTTAGGGGGAGCTAGCAAGCCATTTAGCCACGCCCACTCGCAACTCCACTAGAATACAACATTTTTCACCAGGAGAGATGTGTGTAAAAACTTTCATGAGTTTTTTAATATGATAAAGCCTCCAAAAATGCAGTTCTTTATGGAGAAAAATAAGGAACGAAAAGAATAATAATTTTATGAATAACAATAGGGCTTTCACACCTTTGGTGCTCGGGCCCTAATTTTACGAATAACAATAGGGCTTTCGCACCATCGGTGCTCGGGCCCTAAAAACACATGTACAGACTTCCAATCGTATATCACATCACTAGTAGGTGAACAAATGTATTTGTCTACTGCTAACAGGCACTGTCTGTGAAATAGTTATAAAATAATTATAAGGATGAATGTATTAATGACTAACTCAGCCAACTGAATCAACTTTGTATTTAGGCTACAGCCCAACAACGTAGGAAATAAAACCAATAAACACAATTAAAACAGACAAAAGGAGACCATATAATAACGTAACATACTTTTCCTAGAAGTACAAAAATCTCAGACAAATGACCAAAGAGAGTAATTTTGTTGACTAAATACCTTGATTCTGAAATGCTCACAGTGGGGTATAAATGAGTGTAGAGGATGCAACAATTGGAATATATCCAAGGTGTTCCCATTTGTTAAAGTCATACAAAACCAAAGTATACATGCATCCTTTCTTCCTTTTCCAGAGGGTTATTTGCTGGACTATGTCTTGTTCAAGAATGGTAACTTCTTTGAGTCTCTGCTGGTTGGCTGATGACTGATTTCTGATAGCTAGACAGAGCCAGTCCTACAGTTGTCCCTTGTTTCCTGTCTTAATCCTCAACTAAACATAATCTGAAACTGGCTCCAGCAACAGATTTACCATGCAGACATGACAAGTGGTATCAGTCTTTTCATGACTTCTAAAATTCGGAAATATTCCGTTAAAACTCAAAAGTTCTCCTTCCAGTCCCTGCGTGTGGCTTCATCAGATTTCAATCACAATGATTATAAAAAAAAAAAAAAACTGTTGTCAGATTTAAATGTTTCTAAATCCTAATTGGTTTGGCCAAATATGTGGCATCAACTTTTTCCAATTGAATTCCACCCACTTTAGTGTGAAGAGCACAACAAACAACATAAACACAAAACTAATTTAAATTAACAAAAAACATACACTCCATCTTGGAAAATAGAGTGTTCATGCAGGATTCCATCACGCATAGCAAGAATAAACAAACTTCAACTTTGTTATTCTTGCGGTTGCTCGGTAAAGCAAAGTAATGTCATTTTTAGATGCTGAGTGTGTGTAATTACAAAAAAAAACACTAAAGGATTATTATGGTTGCCCTCCAATTCCCTTGATTAAACCGCCAGGACCAACACTCACTTATACAAGCTGAATTGTGAGACAGGATTACATTACAGGAGGATCAATTCTAACTGAATTGTTATAATTAGATGACCTGAGTTTGCTCAAAATTGCCAAGTAATTTTCTGTGTTTTTATCACATTCAGGACTTGGCAGGGGTGCATAACATAGAGATTCTGTTTATAATATTTATAATTTCAGAACCACCGCCTGTAAAACTGTAAATCAAATATTCTGTTCAAACAAAAAGACAGCTTAAAAATTAAATACAGTGCTAAGCAGAGAATGTATAGCTCATCTGTACCACACACTTAACTCACCATACAGTATCACACAAAGCATTATTGAGACCGAGTGCCATTCATCAATAGCCCAATCCAACTCTCTATGTCAAGCCTATCAGCGAGCCACAACAAATCGATTGTGAATAAAAGACCATCAGCAGATCTGTCATCAGCTGGCCTGCTGATACACAAATAAGCACAGCAGCAGCAACAGTGACAGCAGCAGTCAGAGCAGGCTGATCATTACACACCCTCAGAAGAAAAAGAGAGGCAAGGAAACGGAGAGAGAGAGCCATCTGAGCTCCAAGATAGAGTTTGGAGAGGGATGCTATCTGAGAAAGGCAGAGGTGGTGATTGCGGAGAAGAAAGAACTGGCTAGAGCAAAGTAACACCACATATCCATTGCAATGACTTAAAAGATGTCAATCCATCAGGGAGGACCGGAGGAGAGAAGATTGCTGGGGTAAAACGAGAGTGAGCATGTATTTGAAAGCAAAAGGGAAAATAAGAGTGAGGAGGAGTAAAATCATAAAAGACAAGAGGTAGCATTATCTAGAGAGGACTGAAGTGAAACAAAAACAAAGGGAAGATCAGTAAGCAACAAAAAGCCCAAAAATAATAAGCTTGGTAACTTTCATGGAGATGAAGGCTCATTTTTAGCAAAACAGATTGCGCCTGGAGACAACAAACACCAAGGCTCTTCATCCTACCTGAATTCCTCTTGGATATGTACTTGACGTCGTCACAGGATCCTGAGGAAAGGAGGAAGATGAGGAAGAGCAGGGATAAAGTCTTCATCTCTCTAGTCTCCACTGGCATCTGGAGGAAACAGGACAGAGTAGGGACAAATGTTAGAGACAACATAGAACAGATCATTCAGATTCTCATTTAAAACAAGCCAGCAGCAGCTGACAATGTTTTGGAGAAATGATGCCACTAAATGACACCAAAAGTTATTGATGTATCATATGGGTGCTTACTGATTGGCCACCTCTTTGGTTAAACAGACCTGCGTTGACTGAGCATGTGAAGCAAACAGTTATGTAAAGAGAAGTCAGACACTATGCACAATATGTGCCCAGAACTTCCGACCGCCTCGGAGCATTTCCATCAACTCAAATCTGGTTCTATTCTGATTTGAAAACCTAAATTTGGACCACTCTAAACCCAAAAAGTTGGTTCCACTTGGGAACCACAAAGGACCAGAGGCACAAAATAAAGAAGACATCATCAGTGAGCATATCTTATTTAGAAGAAAAGAAACAATGGAAAAGGACCTCCAAAACAAACACTAATGATGTTTTAACACCATTAGTCTTGCACATACTACTGTACACGCAATATTGATAAATGGCTCAGGTAATACCATTGGACTGAAGATAATACAATCCTAAGGTGGCAGGTAAACAAGATGTCTGCCATCTTGCACCTACAAATCATCACCATTAATTATCACTTTGCCAATCATGGCCATCTGACCTAATTCGCTCCAAGAGGAGAACAATAAAGCCTCTTTCTCTCATTTGCATTGTGGCTCCAGAAAGTCTCTTGTTAAGCAGGCTCTGAAAAGTCTCTTTTGTTGTCTGTCTTATTTGCAAGTGATTCATTTTGTTTTACTTTCCACATCTAATTGACAACTCCCCTGTGTCCTTATCTTGTGACCTACAACCAACTCAGTATTACCATATGAAAGCAGATACAAAGGAATTGGGGGTGACTGTCAACTGTTTGTCACGTTGCCCTACGGAGGAGATCTGGGAGCACTGCTGAACACCTCTCTTTGAGGGTGCATGTAGTTGCTCCTTCTTGCAAGAATAAATGTCCGATGTGTTTGATTTTGAACCAAGCCTCTGAGTAACTTTTCCAACATAAGGCCATTGAAAAAAAAAAAAAAAAAAAAAAGTATGTACTGTGTTTAAATAATTTTGGTACTCATTAATTTTGGTATAATATCTGCAAAACCACTGTGCTCACCATACAAACGTTGGCCTGCATTACATTGCTCCATTTTACTCAAAGGCGCAGGCCAGGATTTAGGTAATGCCAGTTAGACCTGGTAAAGGGTAATATTTTGCTTATATTTTGAATTTAAATGCTAAATATAGAGAGAGGAACAATAAAAATGACTGTTATGAGTCCTCCATTGGAGTAATACATTGAATGGATGTTACAGTCTGTTTGTATCTATCAGTGTTTTCAAGCTACAAATGAAAAGAAAAAAGATCAGGATAATCCTGCAAATATTGTTGCGTGTGGGCCAATATGCTGTAAAAACTGAAAAAAATTAAGCCCTTTATTACAACTATGGCAGCAAGAAAAGCAAAAAAAATATATTAACATTGCTCTGAAACAGGGTTTTGTTTTTTGTTTTTGTTTTTTTTGGGGGGGGGGAGGGGGTTCAAAAACATCAATTTTTCAACTGATTAAAATCTAAATACTGAAACTAAATTAGATTGGACCACAACCCGTGAATACAAAAGCTGCAAAGGCATGGAAACTCACACACCCTCGCAGATTTTGAGCCAGCCATGTGAAATTCACACTGATAGAACACAATCAGATTTTTTCAAGCATTCTGTGTGCAAACTGTTGTGTATGTGCATTGTTCACACACACAGTAAAAAAAAGGTTAAGATCGAAGATGATTTGCTATGTCAGCAGTCATTTCATTGTATATTGATATGTATGACAATACAAGGGAACTCAAATTCCTGCTCGAGTTCTGCTTAAAATTGTATTTGATTAATATGAAAACTGGAACAGCTGATGATAAAACCAAAGATGGTCTCATTATGTGAGCCACCGCCTTACTTTGAAGAATTGCAAATAAATAATGGGATGGGAATCTAAAAGAATGAAGATGAAAAATGTAGTGCTTTGTTGCTACCACTAATTGGAAATTACTCATCTCAGGCTTTATTTCAAAGCATCCTCCCTGTCATCACTTGTAGTTTTCAAAATTCCAGCATTTGAGTTAGATCCAAAAGGATATTTACTTTTTTTTTTTTTTTACTTTTTTTTTTAACAGAAAAGAAGGGCCAAAGTGTCGATATTGATTTGTTGTTGGTTGTGTGCATCTGTTTGAATTAGCATTGTAATGTATTTAATGCAGTGCAGGTTTGTTGAGCAAAAGTCAAATCCACAAATCACACAAAAAAACAAACAATAAAGCTTCCTCCCTGCAAACATTTTGACACATTTGTCATAACAGGAAGAGCACAGGTGCATCTAATTACACTAATGACAGCTATAGTCGATGAAGTATCCCAATAATTAAGCAAACACACTACCAGAAAACTGCTGCCAAAACACCTGAATGGAATCACCATCATTACAATTACTGGTTGCACCTGTATTGAACAAGTCAAAATGCCTGCTTCTGTGTTATCAAAACCTGTACGGCTTGGTGAAACTAAAGCCTTCCCTTTTTTAGTGCTTTAATAGCTAAAAGACGGACCTGACTTACATTTTCTTTCGTTGCAAATGCAAAGCTGTGCTCCCACTGTTAATTGATATAAATAATTCTCAACGCAGTGTTAATGCAATGTTGTGTTTATAAAAAAACAGCATTTAGTGTTTTGTCCAGAGATCTCAACAGTTAAGTTTACAGTTAACAGTTCTTTTCTTTTCCCTTTTCTTCACATTCATGCTTAGATTTTTAGTAAATTTGCGAGTTTAAAGTCAGCTGAAATTAAATGTGCGTCATTGTACTAAACAGCACTGTTGATAGTTACAGACAAACTTCTTATTGCTTCAAACAATGGGAATGTCTTTATACTTGTCCAGCTAATTTCAGTGCTGAATTTGGCATGAGTGATCACAACATTTCATTAAAGAGATTGAAACACATTATTAGGATTAAAGATACTCCACTAAGGTGCTTAAAATCCTATTCATCAAATCGAATTTAATTTGTCTATGTCAAAAATGACTCGCTGGGAGAAGTTAGTTATGGAGTGCCACAAAGTTTGGTGCTAAGTCTGATAGCAACGACAGCATACATTTCACTGTTATGCAGATGACACCGGATGAAACAAATCAGTTACTCAAGTACTTCTACTTTGGCTCTAAACATCTTAGAAATTATTTATCCAACTGTATAATTAGTCTAGTTGATATTGCCTTAGCCTGTTATTATATACTATATAATAATCTCAGCTAGCTGAGAGCAAAACGACTCTGATATTTCCCCAAAAATTTGTTTTCTGCCTCTTAATAATAAAACTGTAAACATTAATAAAATATGGATTCTATTTTTGACAATGGTTCACTGAACTGAGCAGACTTAGTAGAACATGAAGATGCACACCTGCCTTTTCCTCCCTTCTCAGGTTACAGATAGTTTAAAATCCTCCTCGGAGGAAAACACTTATGTTATACTGTAACTGAAAAGATAAACTGAGATGTTGTTTTCAAGTTAAGCTTGCGAAACAGGCACTTTCTAAAAAGCAACAGGTAATTAGTAACGTGGGAAGTGTTTATGTGTTTTTTCTCGAGAAGTCAAAACATAAGCAGAAGGAGAAGAGAAGAGAAAGGCAAATGGGACTTATCTTTAAGAGCATATATCTTTGAGACACGAGCTCCAAGAAATAGTAGCAGGATACTTGCTCCTTGCCCACAACAAAGAGGTCAGAGTCAGATACAGAACAGATCTGCTGCTGGTGGGGAATCAGTGTCCTGCTAAACGTTCAGCAAGCAAAGCTGATGCCAAACCTTAATTTTATAATTAATTGTACATTTGAGTTGGCTAATCAAAGAGATCATAAGATGCTTAACTTGGGAGGGATCAGTATGTAGTAGCAGATGCCATGCTTTTGATGTATTGTACCAAACATGGTAAAAAAAAAAAAAGAGCTGAATACTTTCACTATACTAACACACTACCACGTAAGCCCTGTAGCATTAGAGATAAAGGGCATGAAGGTTTTTTGATCCACTTTCTGAACCTGTTAGCCTGAAAAACAGAGATGTCTAATGCAACTGCTGAAGGCTGTTTGTGTGTGTGTGTGTGTGTGTGTGTGTGTGTGTGTGTGTGTGTGTGTGTGTGTGTGTGTGTGTGAGAGAGGGAGAGAGAGCGAGAACACCCACCTTGTAATATAAAAATCTGTTTATATGGTATATAAATTGGTATATTAACCAAAAAAGAAAGATATAATGTATATTACAACCACAACCAGACAATTTTTTCTTCACACTTGGTCAACTGCTCAATCATAGCTTAGCAACCATAACTAGACAAAGCAGCATTACTCTAGCAGTTTTCGATTTTGTGTGCTGTTTTGCCTGAATTTTTTTAATTATGTCCACAAATATGTAAGTGAGGTCACAGTGATCTTTGCCCCGCAACATCGAATCAGTTAATCCTTGAGTCAAGTGAATGTTTGCACCACATTTGAAGGAATTAGCTCAATGCATTTCTGAGATATTGCATTCACAAAATGTGAAAGACGTGAGGTCACAGTGACCTCGAGCCCTGACCCACACAATCTAATCAATTCATCTTTGAGTCAAGTTTGAACATCCGTGCCAATTTTTGGACAAAGAGAATGTTTGTGCCGCATTTGAAGAAATCTCTTCAAGCTGTTCTTGAGATATGATGGTCATGAGAGTCGGATGGACCAATGGACAACCAAAACTAATGCCTCTAACTATGGCATCAATGACCTAAAAAAGGTCATTACAACAAGTTAAAAGTCAGGCAGAGACAACATTTTCAACCAACTCACGAAGTCAGCATTCATGAGCTACATAGTTAGAGCTGATAAGATCAGCTATCAAAATGTGTTTAATGCTTGGGTAGATGATGAAGCCCGCTTTTGTTTTGAAATAATTTGGAGTTGGATATTTTCCAGCCTTAATAAAACTGTGTATGCTGCAAAGCTTTGCAGATGGTTCAGGCAATCAAAAGCTAACTCACATAAAACAAGGAAATGTAATTCATTTGATGGAGTATTAGGGCCACATAAAAAAAAAAAGGTGCATGATTCTTTTTTTAATTTTGTATTTCCAGAAGAAAGTCAAAATGTTGAGAATAAAGGTAAGCTTTTAGTATTAATGCCAGACATACCCCATTTATACTTTATTATTGTTATCGAATTCCAACTTAAATCTTGACATTTTAACTTTATTCTCAACGTTAAACCTTTGAGAAAGATAAACAGACAGACAGGCAGAGAAAGCAGGAGCTGTAATGATTTTATCATTCATAATTTCATAACGTAACGCCTCACTTCGACTTGAGGATACTACAAGTCTTTTTACTGCTCACATCACATTAAGCTATCCTTTTACACAGGCTCACTCATAGAGGCTGCAGTCTTCCTCTAACACTCTTATTCTCACACAGGCCCCCTCATCACCAAACACTGAGCTCTCTTTATTCCGTCCTCTCTGTTGCCCCCTCTGAGCTGCCTCACATCCATCACACACACATACACCAAAGTCAGTCTCTCTCCCCTTACACACATGAACCCTGACACACTTGTTAAGACAGCACCAGTGGCTTGTAGATGTTGTAGCTACTATAAATGCAAGCATTTAAACAAATTATACAATATGTAAAAGGAAAACTAGAGTAGGAAGAAAGTGATAAAAAAAAAACAACAACTGGATGTTAGCTTTGAGTTACAGAATATGTGTGGGGTTTTAATACACATACCAAGACAGGGGAGAGAGAGAGAGAGAGAGAGAGAGAGAGAGAGAGCAGCAGCACAGAACAAACACTATTAGAGCATTATAATCCCCCATATCTTTCTTCCTCTCTGTTGCTTTGCTTTTCTGTCTGTCTGTCTATGACAATGATATCCCAACAACACAGCCCAGGGTGATCTAAGCAGAATGTCAGAGTGTGTACAATGCAAAGTGTCGCACATTACATGCATTCACAAAGGTTGGGCTCTGCCTGTGTTTGTGTGTGCGTGCGAGTGTGTGTCAAATCTTCCCATCCTGAGGTCCCAAGAACATAATCTTATCACATGGTGCCTATAGTCTGCATCTGTGGAATGTGAATATTGTGTGCAGAAGCAAGATGGTCAAAATCATGAAAATTTGAAATGGATTAAGTTAAATTTAATAATACTAATTTATTTAATTCATAAACCAGGATGCTTATATTACATTTTAGCAGCCTGTTTTATTCAATTATTCAAGACTAGTGCGGTGTTATCAAATATTTTGTTCAATTCAATTCACTTCAGTGCCAAATCACAGCACAGGCACAATAATCTTACAACATTGCAGAAAGGAAGCTGACGATTCAAACATTCCGACATGAGCAACAGCCCAGACAACAAAACACACACACACACACACACACACACACACACACACACACACACACACACACACACACACACACACACACACACACACACGTTGAAAACTCAAACCACAGCAAGGGATCATTAAAGTTTCTTGAACTCTCTGTGCCATACTCTCTGATCAAGGTCCCTGACATGCATGTATTTAGATTTCAGGAGGAAGCCAGAGCAACTGCAGAAACCCCCGCAAACACAGGAAAACAAACACAGATGCAAACACAGATGCAAATTGTAGTTCAAATCATATTTGTAAACAACACACTAATTATAATAACTGGTTTAATTCAAACACTTGGACAGACATGCAAGAATACCCCCCACTCCCACAGACACACAGACACACACACACACACACACACACACACACACACACACACACACACACACACACACACACACACACACACACACACACACCAAGACTACACCTCACCCCACCACACAGACACACAGATAGCGGGCTATTCTGGTCCCAAATAGACCAGTGTTAAGCCATTAGGCCGCTTCAGCCACACATCCAATATTAAAGACAGCCTCCAGCTCTAGTCTGTCACACTATCTGTCTCTCCCAAACTGCATGAGTCATGCTGTTTTGGTTACAGAGGCATTCTGTGTTTTACATGGAAACAAAAGCTGCCTCCTCATCATTATGAAATATTTCATGTCTGTCCTTTTAATCTCTGCAAGAGGAGGTGTAATTGGTTTCAGTCTGGTGTCATGAACTGTTATTGTCGAGACTATATTACCCTGAGCAATACATTATTTAAAAGTGAAAAACAAAACAGAATATCTCAACAACAAATCACACAAACCAAAATGGAACATATGTTGTATTTATGTAATTTCTTTTAACAAAGTATCTCTTTCAACTGGACAACATGAACTGAAAAGTATGTGTCAAGTATCCATTTCCCCAAAGTGTCCTTGAGCAAAGCAGGGGATTTATGTACTACATAATCTTTAGAGAAGCAATTCCACTGCTGAGCGTGACCCAGAGTTAGAATGAAACTTTGAGGCAGCCCTGGAAACCAGCAAAAAGCAGTGACAACACAAAGGAACAAAAGCTGATGTGCAGATGTGACTCATTTTAAGTTAGAATTTAAAAGCCATTCCCTTTAAAAACAATCCACTCTGACAAAGAGGAACTGTATTTTCAATTCCTCTTCCTTTTGTGTAGGTAAGTACAACTGCACTTCAAAACACTATGTCAACTTCTGTTGTGTTACTGACTAAAAAAAATGTTTTTGCCCTTTTCAATAAGCCTTCAAAGTGTTGGTTTTGTACCGTACACCACTCAAAAATCAACATTAAATATTTGGAAAAATCCATCATGCTATTCAGCTTGTATAACACTGGAAACGTATCCTAGCACTGAGGTTTCACTTTTCAATTTTGTACTTATTAAATACTGAATGCATTCAGTCCAGTCATTATGATGTCATTAGCTAAAATCCCTCAGTTTGATCAGTGTTCTGGTGGTCCTTCCAAGAATATTTCTGTAAATAGTAGCAAATTATGCTGTTCGGGGACATGCCTGGTTTGAATGACATGCCTGGGGTGCAGTCACGTTTCCAGTATAGGTGGGCGAACATAGCGTTTTCAGATTGTCAGTGAGATTCACCTGTCGATCTTCCTCAGCTCATCCAAATATGGTCACTTGTGCCTAAAAAAAACCTGAGACAGCTATGGCCAATATGCCAGACTCAAGGATTCTAAACAGTATTTCACAAACCAGTGGGTTATGTCATGTTCAAACAAATTATGTACTTTTTGAAAAAGTAACAGCCTCACGTAGCACTTCAGAATATCTAGCATCCACTCTGAAAGTGGCAGCTGATGAGCATTGCTTGCAAACATTAGCATAAGCTTGTCACCCACCAAGTATTGTGGCTGTCCAATGCTGGCTGTTTTCAGTAGAAAGTATCTAAAGCCTGCTTGAAAAGTTGCTTGGTAGCGTCAGACACGGATTTGCATGTTTGTGACATCATCAGAATTTCCCTATAATCAAGATGTTTGTTAAAGTGTGAAGGAACATTTAAACAGTGAAGCTAAACTTTAGTGACTACGCATCGAAATTAAAGACTGGTTTATTGCACATTATTGAAGTGGGGTGTTCTGATTTAGTATTAGCTGTTTCTCTTTCAGATGGCCAGCCACAGTGATTAAAAGTGATAAAATGTCAAAGGTTTTCAATCAGCATCCAGTTCATCACTCAATGCTGTTGAGGTCGACATATTAATACCCTCAAAATAAATATAAAAACACACTTTTGCTTTTGCTTCTATTTTTCATTAATTGAAAATCCATGGCAGTGAGCATTTTACCTTTGCCTACATAAATTATTCACCTGATGGATGTGGTACATCAAGATGAAAACCAGCCAGCATCTGATATGACCATCATTTGCCTGATGCAGTGAAACAATTTTTTTGCATAGAATTGATCTGGTTGTTGATGATGGCCTGTGGAATGCTGGTCCACTCCTCTTCAATGGCTGTGTGAATTGTTGGACATTGGCAGGAATTGGGATGTTTTCAGCTTCCAGGAATTTTGTATAGAACCTTGCAACATGGGGCCATGCTGCAACAGGAGGCAACAGCAGTGGGTAAAAGGCACGACCGTCACAATATCTCATTCAAGATGCCATCAATAAAATATGCTGTGTTCACAACATTTACAGTGCATCCGGAAAGTATTCACAGCGCTTCACTTTTTCCACATTTTGTTATGTTACAGCCTTATTCCATAATGGATTAAATTCATTTTTGTCCTCAAAATTCTGCACACTATACACTAAAAAGTTTTTTTTTGAAATTTGTGCAAATCTATTAAAAATAAAAAACAAAAAAAGTCACATGTACATAAGTATTCACAGCCTTTTCCATGACACTTTAAATTGAGCTCAGGTGCATCCTGTTTCCACTGATCATCCTTGAGATGTTTCTATAACTTGATTGGAGTCCACTTGTGGTAAATTCAGTTGGTTGGACATGATTTGGAAAGACACACACGTCTATATAAGGTCCCACAGTGGACAGTGCATGTCAGAGCACAAACCAAGCCATGAAGTCCAAGGAATTGTCTGTAGACCTCCGAGACAGGATTGTATCGAGGCACAGATCTGGGGAAGGGTACAGAAACATTTCTGCAGCATTGAAGGTCCCAATGAGCACAGTGGCCTCCATCATCCATAAATGGAAGAAGTTTGGAACCACCAGGACTCTTCCTAGAGTTGGCTGCCCAGCCAAACTGAGCAATCGGGGGAGAAGGGCCTTAGTCAGGGAGGTGACCAAGAACCCGATGGTCACTCTGACAGAGCTCCAGCATTGCTCTGTGAAGAGAGGAGAACCTTCCAGAAGGACAACCATCTCTGCAGCACTCCACCAAGCAGGCCTGTATGGTAGAGTGGCCAGATAGAATGACAGCCTGCCTGGAGTTTGCCAAAAGGCACCTGAAGGACTCTCAGACCATCAGAAACAAAATTCTCTGGTCTGATGAAACAAAGATTGAACTCTTTGGCCTGAATGCTAAACCAGGCACCGTGATGAGCGGGAAGAAAAATAAATATGTTGTGTTTATGTTTTTATTGACTGTACAATGCCAATTTGTTTTTTGTTGATTGCAGTTTTATCTAAAAACGTAAAGAATCAAAACAAACACCAAAGTGATTTCATAGTAAAACTGAAATAGAATTTTATTTTGACATCAAAATGTGGGGGCCATTGTTGAGCAATTGACAAAACGGATCAAGAATGTCCCTTGTTAATATCGTTTGAGGATGCACAACAATTATTCACTGGTTTTAGCTGATGTTTTCTGAAATGTTTACTTGCACATCAAACATTGTTTGATTATGAAAGCAATGACTCCAGCAGAACCCATGAAAACACGATACTCTGATTATGTTAATGCAATGGAAACTGTAATTGAATTAAGTATTACTGCTTAGTATAATTAAGGGCATCATGAACATTTAATCAACACCAGTTCATAAATACACTAAAAACAGCAGGGTATGTACCCTCACAAACTATATCCTTTTTCCATCTCCTGATGTTCTGTGGAGGTAGAAATAAACCACAGTCTGCACCGAGTCAGCTCTGGTGCTGCGTCTGACAACCATCTGTCATTCACAAATGCTTATAGGATACATTTTAGTTGATGAAGTCCCTACATCCGCCCGAATGCAGCAGGACGAGGTGTGAAAGGTATGACCGTTCCATCTGCAGTTCCTAATTTGAGAGATGTGCTGCACAATCATCAAGCCCTGCACAATTATGCACATCTCTTCTAATGTGCGTACCTTGATTAAATATTGCACAAGCAGCATGAGGCTCTCGCAAAATAAGCACAGGAACATCTGTGGCCAATGTGTGCAGAAAACCGGTTGGCTCGCACTCAGAAGGCTTTTCCAAACTTAAAGCAGGATACACACAGCTTTACGAAAATCCCTGATGACCACTTTGTTCATATGGATGAGTAGAATGTCCTACTTTTTACTCATTAGGAGATTTAGAGACTTTTGGATGCGACAAATGACATGGTAGCTCAAAACATTACTGGACTCTGTTATTTTTTTGTGGAATCAGAGTGACATTGTGATTATATTGCGTTCAATTAAAACACAATTCTGTTTTCGAATCAATGAGCCCAAAAATATTTTTAATTAAATGCTAGAAGTTGCATAAAACATGATTTTGATTATTTAATATGACTTGTAATGCCAATACAGGGTGTAAATATCAGGGAAAATATTTTAGTCACCAACCCATATTGTGTATGAGTCCATAAGGCCAAACAATCATGTCCTTGTATCATCGATTGTTTTGTTTTTCTAAGTTTAAAAACTTGCACTGTTTACATATTTGTTAGATTGCAGTCTTCTTCTTTTAACTTTTACAGGCTTTTGGTTTGTCAATGCCATTAACTTAAGAATTGACAAAAGTGCATTAATATTTGTGTGCGTTGTTGTGCACATGATAAAAACCTAAGCAGGGACTGGTCATAAAAATGCTGCTCTATACAGTATATAGTGCTACTAGCGGTCAAAAGAATGTTAAATTTTTCCCTACAATTGCCCAAAAAAATAATATCCGGGATACTCTTGAAATGACCAAAAGTTCAGACTGTTCCTGTTGCACAAAAACTCTCCTTTAAGTTTTTGATCACAAATAGGAAAATGTAGGGTAGTTTGTGCAAACATGGGAATTTTCTGAAACACTGTTATCACTTCCTTCTTTGCGCAATAATGAATTGACCTGCTGGAAGTATGCTTTTAAAGGAACTTAAAAAGGTCTGTGGCCTTCCAGGTTGCACACTGAAGCATAACTGTTAGTCCTAATCAGGTCTGATGTAAGTCAAGAAAACATTTCCCACATCATTACCCAACTGGAAGTCTGTATTGTTTATGGCAGAAAGGTTGGAATAATTTGTGGAGTTAAAGCCAATTTCTGATTCCATCATCAGCATGTAGCGACAGACCGAAGACCAGGCAGTATCCGTCTAGTCTGTTGTCCAGTGCTGAGGATCATGTGCCTAGCTTCATACTCTCCTTATTAACAGACAGGACCAGGGCCCGGCATCATTTGTGCTGCTGGAGCCCATTCACTTCAAGATATGACATGTATTTTAAGCTGCCTTTTTTACTTGTCACTGTTGGGATGTTTTATTTGAATACTTGATAACTTGAAGAGTCCTTGCCACTCTCTCTGACATCCTCCATCAACATGGCAAGTGTGCCCTCAGGGCTGCAATTGTTATCACACCAATCTCTGGACATTTCAGACATTATTACTGCAAGAATGGCAATTTTATTTTCTGAGGGGCTCAAACTGGGGTCTGAGACCAGTGATCGCATTCAAATTCACTTAAATCACATTCCTTAGGGAATGACACGCTTCACTGTGTTGCATGAGGATACAATAGAGTGTGAGGAGGTAACAATGTGTCAGAGAAAAACCCTATTTTCAGCTAATTTTCTGAAGTGTGGTTGATTGTTTCATATAGGTGGTTTCACAGATAAATTTCAAGGTCAGGTGTGTGAGGCTGCTGGGTGAATGAATGGTTAGATCTGAGGGATAGAATAAAAAATCTTTGGTCAATTGATTCCTGGATCTGTGATGAACAGATCTTAATTCCCATGTGGACTGGATTGTTGGGAACCAGAGCTTTAATGCATTAAAGATCTGACTCACACACACACACACACACACACACACAAACAGTCTGTTTGTTATTTCCACACGGTCTCCCATTATGTGTTCTACCCCACGTGTCCCAGACATTCTGACCTTGCATGAAGCCCTACCTGTTCTGTCATTGCTGTCAGTGATTTTTGCCCCGACATGCAGTTTGGGGCCTCCCTTCAATCAATCAATTATATAATTCATAATTTCTTGAAGCCCTATGCTTCTGTCAGCAATTGGCTTTTCTGACTTTGCTGTCATGTTTAGACCTTTCAGCTTGTAATCCCCTAGTCTTCCTAAATTGAGTTAATTTATTCAAAATAATTTTGTAAGACGTTTTTTATTCCACTTAGGTAGAATACATCGACTCTCGAAAATGTTGTTGGCACTTTGTGAATAACATTCTAAAAAGCTGTCATGGAGGTCATGAAACATTTTTTAACCAGGCGGTCTTGATTACGACGTATTTTATTTGTAAATCACAACATATCTTAATGAATGTAATGACTTTAGTAACCGTAAATGTTCTGCCACCCACTGCCCTGCTTACTCCTGGTATTTACCTACATTTATGTCTGCTCAACTGTGGGCAGACTGGTGATTTTTTTTTTTTTATATTCGACTTACAAGTGCCCAAAATAATACAACTTTTTACTTATAAATGAATTTGATCAAATATGCAGTAAACATGTGGCCACCATTTACTTTCAAAGCAGCACTAATACACTTCACACATTTCTGCTAGGCACTTGGCAGGTAGGTTGTTCCAAGCATTTTAGAGAACATTCCAAAGCTCTAAAGTGACAATATCACTGTCTTTTCTTCAATTCACCCCATGATGCCATCATGTTGAGATCAATACTCTGAGGAGCCAAGACCTGTTGCTGAAGATAATTCTTCACGACTTAGGTTTGTGTTGGTAGAAAGAGGGTAACAATGACTCTCCTTTTATTCCTCCTTTGGTCTCTACTAAGTTATAATGAATATGTCTATGTCTTTAGGGGCTAAATGTTTATCACCTATCAGTAACCTTGCCCACTAAGGCTGAAAACAAAGAAAGATCAAATGAATCAGCAACCCAAAACAATGTGCCGAAAGACACAAAAACACTGTGTATATCTATGGGGAACTGCATTTGGAATGTTGCTCTCCCAGTGAAACGTTTCAAATTGATACATTGTTGATATACACAAACATTTATAGGTGCAGCTTTAAATTTCAGGTTTAAAAAGTGAATTGATTTTAAATTACATTATTATGACTTTCTCAATAGAATTATTAGAGATAGGTGTCATATTGTGTGTTTTTTTGCCTATCTACTTAGCCGTTGACCAAAGTTCCTCTTTTACAAGATGAACAAGTTCCACATTTGGACAGCAATTACATTTTTTGCATGTCAAATTACTACTGCAAATTTTGCTATTTTAAATTAGTGAACAAATTGTGTTGGGAGTTTAATGAGATCAACTTGATGAATCAATTCAAAATGACTGCGCCCTCAAATTTATGGAAACATGAGGCTCAATGCACTTCTCATGGTTATTAATTCTGAGCTGATGGTACCAGAGGAGGCAGCTGCCTTCCAGTCAACAAATAGGGAACAAGAGCCTCCTGTGGCCACCGTGTTTTGGTGGAAAAGGGACATTAAATAATAAATAACTCTAAATATTTACAAATTATGTGCACTGGGGAAGCCAAACAGGGGTGTTTATTACACTCAAAGGAAAATAAAGTTTGTGCTGTTTGTTTTTTTGTTTTTTTCTCTAGCAGACACTGTAGAGATAAAAGGTTGCAGGACAGAAACACATACGCATGAATGCACGCACACACACACATGCACTGCACGGGGTGTGTGCTAATGAATGCAGCACCACCTGTTCCGTGAATGATTTAATTGCTCTCAGCAGATCCTCATTTCCTCACTATTACGCTGTTTAACAGCACCATTTAGCAGGTAAGAAAGGTTGCTGCAGATTCATCCTCTCTCTCACACCTAAACTGATTTAACATTTAAGAGCATTTCCTTACACGTCAGGGATCACCGTCTACTTTTTCCACATACAGAGGAGAAGTCAAGGGGATGAGATATTTTAAAGAAAGTATGGACAAAAGAAATGAGGGGACATTGAAAAAAAGGGAAATGAGAGTATGAAGAAATAAGGTTATAGGTTGGAGAGGGCAAAAGCTGTTTGTTCAGCAATGGATCTATGAAATTGATTAAACACCATGCCTGCAGTTTGTCTCTCTCTCAAACACACACACACACACACACACACACACACACACACACACACACACACACACACACACACACACACACACACACACACACACACACTGTGGAATATAGATCTGCTTAGTGCATATGAGGGCTCATATGTTGTACGCTAATACAATATAATTGGTTGTCTTCCACCAAAAGTCATGTATATTAATGTATTATTTGTTGGTTGGTGGAGGTGGGGGTTGTCTTCCTTCACCCCCTGGAGTCCTCCAGACAGCCATCTGATAATGCCTCAAAGAACAACAGTATGTGACCCCACAGGTTGCAGACCTCCTACTGTGACCTTTTGGTTTGGCCAAGCAGTATCACTCTCATTTACATGCACAGCCTTTTGTCTACACCTTAAGATTGGTAGTGATGGTACGACCTATATGTAAGTAATATGATATGATATATATATATATGTGTTGTATTGTTGTGAACATAACCTAGCACAGAAGCTCAAAATATATACTGACTGTAAGCATTGTAGAACACATTGCTTATGCAGGAACTTATCACGTTGGGGTCACAGTAGGGTGCAACTCACTATCAGATCAAAAGGGGGATGTGGTTCAAACGGAGGACAGTGGAAAAGTACTGAGACAAACATACTATGCAAATGTTCCCGCCACAACGTAGGTAACGCCTCTTCCTATAGTATAAGTGTATGTGCCGGAAAGGGGGAAGTACAGACTCCAACAAAGAGACCTCAGGTTGATGTTGGGCTCTCCAAGATGTCTTGTATGCTATGCAAGATATCTTGTAAACTACGCTTAATAAAAATCAACTAAGACCGGTAACTGCCTAAAGACTGCTTCTATCAACGGACTCGGGGAAAACAACTGGGGACAACAATTTGGGATACAACAACACACACACACACACACACACACACACACACACACACACACACACACACACACACACACACACACACACACACAGAAGAAAACATGCATTCCAATGCATCAGAGCAAAAAAGAAACAGGTAGACACACATGCACTGGTGTGATTGTAGTATAAATGTACAAAACAGATGCAAAAACCATTACAAAAAAAACTAACCCTAATCATAAAGTCAACAGATGATTAATTTAACAAGGTTTAGTCTTTCTTAAAAGTATTGTGTGTGCATCCAAAGGCTGCTTTTTATTATTCCTGTATGCTGCAGTGCCCCAGCATTGTCTAAAAACCATTAAAAACGCATCCATAAGCCAAACTGTTGGCAGCACTTCAACATTTTTAAAGTTAGTACCTTCAAGAGACTTGAAAGTGATCACAATGCCGTAGTCTGTAAAGTTGTTTTAAAAAAACTATAGTTGCCATATTTTTTTAAAAGATAGATGTCATTGTCACCCCATGCCACAAAATGTCTCATTTATGTGTTTTGGATACCAATACACAATTTGAATACACAACACATACTCGGTTAATAACGTTGATTCATTGTATTGGTCTTTTAATGGATGTCGTTAGCTAGAAAAATATTGAAAATCCATGTTAGCTGTGCCACCTTTCTACATGTGTGTGTTACTGCACCAAACAGCACCAAAGTAAACATATAATACTGAGATGTATGCAGTATTAATTTGTCACATATGTTTATTAGCAAAGTACAAGCTAAACATATCAGGGTTGTTGTTCGGTTTTTATTTCTTTGTTTAGTTTTTTTAAACCCTGAATGTCTCCTGAATCAGAATTGACATTTGTATATTCAAATGTTACTCAAATGCTCTTGATTAGGGCCAAGTAGAGATTGCTGCCTTGAAAGTTATGGCACAATTGAATTATGAATAATGTTTTCAATATTTATTGTTTCTTCACCTTAACTAAAGGTTTTAAAGTTCTGACATTTCCTGCTGACATCAGTTCAATCCAATTACATCACTGCAATTAGTGACCCTGCTCAATCAAATTCAACTTTGGTGAAATTTGGTACATAAATTTGTGGTATTGGACGGAAATGAAGGGAGCTACCATAATCCATTGGCTGTGTCACCATTCATTTGTATTAACCCTCCTGTGTTAAATGGTTCCCAGGAAGCTAATTGACAGAAATGGATGGTTTGAATGTGTTTTTGGAGTAAACTGTAGAGAATTTACTCTCCATTTAGCAAAAGTAAGCAAGTTTGCTGGCTCATTAGTTGTTATTATCAATAAAACTCTTCAATGAATGACATAATGAACAATCCTAATACCAAAATGCCAGGGGGAAGTAATCAGCACAGTACATCAACAAGCCCTGCAGCAGTCTTATATATTAAGTGTGTATGATTTACAGGGATCTATTGGCAGAAATGGAATATAATCATAATTATGTTTTTATTAGTATATAATCCAGTGAAACTAAGAACAGAATGAGCCCTGATATCTACATAGGGACAGGTCCTTTTTCACACAGTGCGCCATGTTGCATCGCAATGATTCTACAGTAGCCAAGAAGGGAAAAGCCAAAAAATGGCCTAGAAAAGGCCTGGTTTTCATGAGTATCGCTGCCATCATAGATAATGTCACACACTTGGAAGGGAAGGGCAATGAGGTGAGGGATGTTCAGTTGGTTGCAATCTGCAACCTCACCACTAAACATCACTAAATCCTAGAAACTGCTCCTTTGAGGATGTTATACATCTTTGATTGGACCAAAATAAGCAGCAGCGAGGACCAGATAATGGTATTTTTGTGTGTTGTAGTGTGTTAAAGCAAATAAATGTCTGGTAGAGAAGTATATTCATGAAGTATTATGAGTTTAGTGAACAATGACTAGGCATGTCAGTTGTCACTGATGATGATTTTTGAGCTAACTACAAATAATTTGGCATATTCATTCAAAGCATTTCAATAGCTGGATAAAGAGGAATGACATTTTTTTCATCACTATTTCCATGTTGTTTTCCCCACTTCAAGGTTTGACTGGCCTCTTTATAAGGATTCGATCTTGATAAGATGTCGTTGCGCCCCGTCTTCTGCAACGGTGGAGTTGAGAATTAACACCTCCACATGTTTATCTCAAGGTGCTTAACTTCTAATGTTCGAATGAACACAATTCAGTGAGCACCTACTGACTTCACCATTGTGCATTTAGCTGCAAATCCAAATACTACAGCCAATAAATGGTATTTCTTCTTCATAAGATGTGTGCAATATGAAACTATGATTAAGCATAACAAAATGTATAACAAAACGGTGACGTAGAATAAAACAGAAAAAGAAAATAAATTGTGAATTGCACTTATTTGTATGACGATTAATCGTCAACTAAAGTTTCATGATTATGACAGCCATAACAATGATGATTCAGAACTACAGTAATCTGGTTTGGCGGCTGCATGTTCCTCTGCAGCTACATCAATGATCACTTTTTGAAGCCTGACTTATTTTGTCTGTATGTGAACTGACAGTAATTAGTTGTGATGGGGGTGTGTTCTTCATGGTAGGAATAACATGCTTTTGCTCCTTGCTAACCTTCCCTGATATCTCTGACATTTGGGAATTTGACATTTTTCACTCACTACCCAAACTGAACGCACACGTAACCCTTTTTGCGTCAGATGTCTTGTCATCACAGGTCAAAGACAATATGTGGCGTTATGTAATTTCATAAATGCATTATTGTTTGAAATAAAAGGCAAATCACGCTTATGCGGCATATAATTTCAGAATGTGGATTTCTGCCATAGTATATGACATCATTTTCATCCCATTAACTTTGTACTTTCTCTCCCACACTTTTTACTTTTTTTGTTGCCTCTTCATACAGTTCCCCTTGCTCGCATAGTTTCTGTGTTTTCTTTTGCAGATATCTCTGGGCCTGGAGCTGTATGTCTCTGGTCTGTGATTACTGGCCCCACCAACAGTTTGTTGTCTTGGATCGCGATGCTGTTCTGTTCTCTCTCTGGTCTTCTCTGAACCCAACCAGTCGAGGTAGGTGCACCCACCACTGAGGTGGTTCTGTCTGAAATTTCTTCCAGTTAAAAGTGGATTTTTCCTTTCCACTGCCAGAGGTTTTTCTTCCTGTTAAAAGGGAGTTTTTTTTTTTTTCCTCCTAGCTGCTAATATGGTAATTGTTGGGTTTCTCTATATAATGTTATAAAGTTCTGTTGTAAGGACCTTACTATGTTAAATAGTCCCTCCAGGAAATCAGAATACTTGACGCAAATTCAAGCAAACTCCGCAATATTTGCGGGAGATTGCAATTATTTTTTAATTCCTGAGATTTTTCACAAAATATTTGGTCAACAGAAGCTGTGCTAAAAGTATTACAGCATAAAGTAAGTCTTTTCAGACAAAACTCGCTTTATTAACACATAACTCCCCATTTACCATCTGCACGGTTATCCTCCTCTCATCTCCTCACCAAAACAAACTGTGTAACGGAGGAAACCGGAACAAGCAGAAAAAGCGAAAGTGGCAGGTTTGCGGAAAATATGACCTTCACAATATAATGTTCGAATGAAATGCCTATTATTAATGGACGTGATAACATATTACTGTATGCTACAGAAAATGTATAGACAAATTGTAAGAGACTGCACTTTGTTTTTGTGCATACAGTAGACCTACGTGTTGAATTAACATTAATTAAACAGCATCGAAAGCTCTTATTTTGACAGCTGATGTAGTCGTATTTTTTATTAGTCAAAGAATGTCTGTTCTGTAAAGCTATGTCACTTTTATGATTTGTTTTTACCTTTATTTCAAATATGTATGTGATGTTCAACATGATTATCATCACAGGAAGTGATTACATATTTATTCCTTTAGCAGCTGGTGCTTAAAAAAAAAAATCTTTATCTGCAATTTTTTCTAATTCCTGCAATTTTACACAAAAAACTCACTCAAAACGTTGCATTACATTGCAATTTTTGAAAAAAATCCACCACAAAAAAATGTATAACATTTTTGATCGCAACAATCACAAAAAAAACTCAAAATCCTGGAGGGACGAGTTGAATACTCTGAAATAACCTGGTGTTGTGATTTGGTACTATAGAAATAATATGTAATTGAATTAAATCATTATCTGTCTTCTCTTACTGTATTACAATTATTTTGAAAAGATAAATAGGAAAAAGTATTTGAAAACAATCCCTTTCCTTTTTTGAGACAAAAAAATGGGAGCATCTTTAGAAGATGAAGGGCATTTCCTCAATGTAGCTTTTACGAGTATATCTCTTCAAAATAAACCCCAGGTTGACAAAATGACAGCACATGAAAACATACAAATCAACAATATGCAGCATCCCTCCATGTTTTGACATAAAATGTCGCTGCAAAATGCCAGTTTTCATGGAAATGCCAAACAGTGTTCCAGTGAAATCAAGGACACAGCTTGTGTGCTTATCTCATGTACTATTCAATTAGGCACTTATAATCTCCTCTTTACAACCACAGTATAAATTACAGTGAGTTTAGGTAACCAGAAGGGCCCTTTTACTGTATTCTTGTTCCGACAACATTCTTTATGAAGAGCTGTGGGTCATATGTTCAGTGGAAAGTATTTGGTTGTAAATTATTGTGGCTGCCTTATGTAAATATCTCATATCCATATTGTAATTATGCCATCAATCAGAGCCAAGCTTAGATCAGAGTGATACAATATGGCCTGTCAAGGCAGAATGCACCATCTCTCTCTCTCTTCTCCTCCTCCTCTTCAATCTGTCCCTCCATCTTTCCCTCCCACTCCCTTTCTCTGTCTCCATAAATTAAAATACACTTTCACTCTCCCCAAAATGTTCTTTCGCAGGTCACGCCAACACCACCACAGAGATTGAGAGAATACTGTAAATTTTCCAAAATTGTAAAGGCAAATATTTAAACTATGGTAACAATAATAGCAAGCAACAACAAAAAGAACCATTCATTCTTTATTTCCCATTGATTCTACTTTTTTCTTTGTTTCTGTCATATAGCTACTGCCAACAAAACCCTGCACTTCCAAAATATGTTCTACATTAAAGTCTCAAGGCTGAAGTCAGGGATCAATGTGGAATGTATTTCCAGGTTTTTATGAGGCATTATTATGTAAAACGTACTCAAAAGCTGTATAAACAGTAACACTCAGTGGTGCCATTATAAGTAGTTTTGATACTTTGACTGCTTTATTGGACATTCCTTTTCTTCAATCACTTTCAGCACTTTGATTCGTTTTCACATTAAAAGTTTGCCAATAAAAGTAGAGAGTCTGATTTTTGGGCCATTGAGACACTTGTGAAATGTAAAATATGTGTAATGCAGTGACAAGAAAATTTGCCACGTTTTATGTGGATGTTCAATTGGTGGTGAAATCACAAGCAGCAATACGTTCCTTAATAAATTCTGTGTCTCTGGGAAGCAGCTGCAAATCTATTGTCACTAAAGCACCAGCTTTGTATTTGATGTGTACAGCAATGTAGTTGGCGAGCTGAAGAACTACAGGCTACATGAGCTGTCTGGGTTGCCAGAAGGCACTCCAGATGTTGCACCAAATTAAACCTTGTTCTCTTTGCTTGTGCTGCAAATAGCTATACTGCCAACAGGAAAACTGTCATCCCAAAGTATAAATGCAGAGAATGTTATTTACAAGGATACATTTTACAGTGTTTTGGCTGACACAAATTTTTAGCCACATTGTTTTGAGCCAAAGTATATGACCCAAAAAATACAGAAAGGGCCTTGCAAGATGAAATGGCTGGCAGGGGCCATCCAGAAACTGAGCTGCAGAGACCACACAGCAACTGGTGGTGCTTTTGCTCAAATTGCCCTCCATTACCAGCAGAAACAGAATCATTCCGCTTTAATAAATTTAAGCGTGGGAAGGTTCTTCTTGTTAACCGTCTACAACTGAGAGAACTGTGTGTGTGTGATATGTAAATTTTCACTTTGGACTGAGTTGTGCTGGAGACTTGTTTTTAGGATACAGAAATAAACTGGGAGAGACAACTACAACCAGCATGGGCTGAGAGGGCAGACCACTGAGTGAGCATTTATTTTTTTTGCCAACAAAGTATATTAGAGTGGTGATACACGGTAACGCTGGTCAAGCAGTTTCCTCAACAGCTGCTAATGTGCAGCTACTACGTTACAGTATATGATCAGTGCTGTAACCACCTATCTTTTTGTATTTTGCTCTCTGTCAATAATATACTCTGGCTGTTTATTGTTTTGTTGTTGTTTTTTGTTGAGTGGGTGCTACAAGGGGAAGAGACTTGGCAGAGTTAAGTGAAGGATTTGGCGGTTGGGCGTCAGAAGCTTGCATGCAATGCATCTTGGTACATGGAGGCACTGCCAGCATCGCTCTGTTGGCAGAAAAACGTCTTAGTCAGTAAGCAGAACAGGAATGTATTACTTTATTTGACTACGTTTACCAGTTGTGTGGACATCCACATAAAAAAGTTGCAAATGTTTTATTTAAGAAGGAAATAAAGACTCATTTCAGATGTAAAGAATATACAGTACATGAAAACATATTTGCAGTATTTTGAGAATATTTTTTCCCTCATTCTTCCTCGCACTCTCTGTCCATCCCTGCATCCTCCCCATCTCTCTCGATACTTGCTGTCAGGTTGGAAGCAGGGTGCTGTCTGCCTGTCCGCCCACACAAAGCATCAGCCACGCTGATTCAACCCACCACTCTCACTCTCACACGCACGCACGCACGCACGCACGCACGCACGCACGCACGCACGCACGCACGCACGCACGCACGCACACACACACACACACACACACACACACACACACACACACACACACACACACACACACAGATACAAATCACATGAACAGACATTCACACAGGAATAAGTATCAAACAAAAATACAGCACAGTCCTTTCAAACATTTTTTTGTCAATATATAAGCTACATGCAGTACTAAATTTGTGTGGGCAGATGTGAAATGAAGAGTTTACATAAAAAAAATTAAGCAGAGATCAAATTTGTTTTTTGTCTATCAAGCAGAAGGCCTTGTTTACTGTAAGTGTGATTATTGATTGTGTGTCTTAAAAAGTTAGGGAGATTCTAAAGCTGTACTTGAATAAGAATAAAAATGGTGGAAGTACTCTGAATCAACAGCAGCTTTATGTGGCTTTTATTTCAAATTCTATTTTTCTCTGAGGGAAGTAATTATTTACAATAATTGAATGTAATAAATTACCTTCCCAATTGAAACTTTAATGTAGGCAATTAGAAGATATAACCTTATTTCATGAATTGTGTCATTAAATGGCCTGAGTTACAATAAGGACGAATGCCACTGCAACTGTAGTTAGCAACGGGTAAGTCACAACATCAGGTGAATTCAAGCAGGACTTTTCATCAGTTGATGTAAGTTTGTTTTATTTTTGTTTATTTGTCTTTCTAAATCCATTTCAACATGCCCTAAAATAAACACGTTTATAAGCTTTCCTTAATCCTTACCAGATCCCATCAAAAACCCGATTTATTTTTCAACAGCAATTCATAATCTTTATGAAAGCCACAAACAAATGCCTCTGTAGTGGCGATAGGGGCATTCGTTCACAAAAGACTTACTGCATATGTGCATTCTAAAGAAAGTTGGTCGACTAATTGTTTGTGGGAATTGTTTTGCAGAGTTGTGTATCAGTGAGTGCTGGCTGAATGAACGTAGTGGCCCAAACGTGAATTACAAGGACATGAGCATCCTTGAAAGCCTACTTTGAGACATTCAGTGACAGCCCTAAAACATTGTCCATTTTTGGTAGTCACAGGTTACACATTTATATTTTTTTATACAATAAGGTTTGTGAAATAAATATAAATAGTAAAAAGAGTGTCAATGTTGTGTGTTAATGCATTTCACAACATTTGTCTCCACTATTCTTGCAGTGGTTGTTCACTTGAGTTTCTCTTCACTGAGACAGACAGATGTCACCTCATTCTGTTGCCTGCTTGCTTTTAGTGGTTGTAAATAGAACTGTCAGCCCTAATTCCAAGGACAAAGGGAAGAGACAGTTAAAGAGTCAAGTGAGAGCAAGCCAAAGAAAAAGAGTGTTTTTCGTAGTAACCCGCCACACACTTCCATGTGCACGTGCATGAGACACGTTTAGAAGCGCTTTACACCAGGAAACAAGGCTGCCCCAAAAGCCACTTTGTAATTCGAACCCTGTGCCTCAACACTCTAACAAACACATTCAGTGTCTCACCCTATATAACATAAAGCAAATAAACTGGAGCAAAACCCCATGGAGCGAAACTTAAAACATTTGAAACAGCCCAACAGTTACAAATAAAAAATAAAGCATAAAAACTTTTGGTGCAAACTTAGTCTGCAACAATAGCATTTACAACCAGAAAATGCAACAAATAATAAAAACAAGCACAGACCTGTGTATTGGTTTATACGTACTTTTATCCAATCAGCCAATTGTTTGACAGCAGGTCAGTGCATAAAATTTTGCAAGTACATATCGGTAGCTTCAGTTAATGTTCCCATTAAACAACATAATTGGGTTTAAAATGTGACCTCAGAGACTTTGACTGTGGATCTTCACATGGAACATCTCATCTAGAGACCAAACTCGGATAATTCAGATAATCTCTCGTTACAATTGTGCTGAGCAGAAAAGCGTCTCTGAAAAAACAACACCTCCAACCTTCTTGTGGTTGGACTAAAACAGCAGGTGATCCTGTCAGGTTCCATTCTTGTCAGCCAAGAACAGAAATCTGAGGCTGCAGTGTGCACACGTTTACCGAAATTGGACAGTTGAAGACGAGAAAAACGTTGCCTGTCCTAAATAATCTCCATTTCTGCTAACTCTGCAGGTGGTAAGGTGAGAATTTGGTGGTCAACAGCATGGATTCATTGACCCAACCTGCCTTCTGTCAATAGTCTAAATTGGTCACACTTTACTATCTTTTAACAGCTACTTATAGCATGATAACGCATCATACTGCAAAGTAGAAGTCATCTCAAACTGGTTTGAAAAAGTCGGTGAACTTCAGTGGCCTCCCAGTTACCCTGATCTGAATTATTGGGGATGTGTTAGAGTAGTAGATGAGCAGCATGAAGAGACAGCTAGCAAATCTGCCGAAATTATGATTGAATTGTCAACATGGACCAATTTTCAAAGGAATATTTTAAAAATCGATGTCGCCAAGAATTGAGGCTATTTTGAGAGCAAAGGTTTCCCAACAAAGTATTGTTAATATAGTCAGTGTATTTGTGTATAAACATGTGGTTAATGTGCATATATGCAATAATCAGGCTTAAACTGAGTCATATAATCAGGTTGCATTCATGCATGGTGGGATATTCAGCCTGTTAATGTTCCTGATTTTATTCTATCAGCTTCATTATCTCATTAAAATGAACACACTTTAGTGTTTGGAACATCAATACAATTAAATCAATTTCTCTCTCCTCTCTTTGTATTGATAATCATGTAACCCAAATCACAGATAAGATACTATACACAACAAATGAGAACAACCCTTCTGACACAAAAATAGTCTCTTTTCCCTTCATACCAAAATGAAATAACAAAACAAATATGAATGAAACACTCAGACTGATGTCGGGGGAAATTATGCATTACTGACTGTGTTTTTGTGCTTCAAAAATTATCATGCGCTAAAACGACGTGATCAGAGAAATTGTGTTTTGGTCTCAGACGTGACAGACTACCCACTCACGAATTTCTGCGCACAGTGTCTTCATGTGGTGAGAGTCAAGCCAAAGACAGACACACAAAAAGATAATGGTCACAAAATATGTGTGGTGTCCGTATTCATTTTCCTTCACCTCAGACAGATTATACGATAAATAGAAGCATCAATCAGTAATGTCTCAAGTAAATTTTGTGCTTATATTTGTTTCAATATTTAAGCCCAACAGGAACTACAGTATCTGTAATCCTGGTTCCAGGGAAGTCTCTGTTTCCAGAAAATTGATGTCAAAGTGTAATTTAAAATTGATGAATACCTACACACAAAACCCAATTGCACCGGAATGACTTATATTCTCCAGATCTTTAAAAAAAATAAAATAAAAAATAAAAAAAAACAGCTACAGTAGCACCTCCTCAAATGGAGATCCACACAACAAATACACAGCTCACATTTTGACTTCTCATACCAATATGACAAAAAAGGTTGATTGTGTCATTGTTTTAGTGCAGGCTTTTAGGAATAAGTTCCCTATAAAAGTCAACAGAAGTGCATGTCTAATGCATTGACTGTATATAAAAATGGACATAGTCCCCAGGCCTGAAAAGTGAAGACAATGCTGAGGTGCCCTAAAATGCAATACCACTAAGGTGTCACTAGGAGCTTGTTCCAAAACACCTCTGGCTGATTATGTCAATATGGTGTGATTACCTAAATTCACTCTGATCAGTGTTCTAGTGGTCCCTCTGAAAATAATTGCATAATTAATATTATATTAGGCCCCAAATGGGGTTATGTCTAGGGTCTGGTCTGTTTTGATCAATATTCCCAGGGTGCAGTCAGTATCCATGTGTAGGTGGGGGGGGCCACAGTGTCCTCAGGTTCTCAGTTAGATCCACCCCTCCTGACCAGCTTGTCCAAATATGGTACTGGCTTCAAAAAAACAAGATGACAACGGCCAAATGACTTAAAAATCGTTGTTTACAAACCAATAGTTGAAATCACGGTGACAGTTTGGGCATCAGAATCCATGATTTCTGTAACTTTATAAGAATGACAATCCAGCATTTGAATTACTGCATAGTAGTATTGGAGGTAAAAAAAAAAAAAATTTTTTAAAAAAGAGGGGGGGAGGCACCTTCATCCGTATATGGAAGCAATTATTACTTCTTTCTACACTGTTGATTTTTCTCTGCCATTAAAACCTACAAACAATTTTTGTCTCCTGAATTGGCTGAATGACGTGATGAGTGTATCATAATCATGGTTAAAGATATTATGGCTAAAAGAAACCAATGTTGACTGCTGATGGGAAATGGAACGTGTGTCAGTTACATGGGTTGTAACGAACACCACAAACTCCTTCGTAGTACACTGTATAACAACATCAACCTACCGCTACTTTTCCTACAAACCCGTTTCTAGAAAAGTTGGAACGCTATGTTAAATGTAAATAAAAACAGAATGCAATGATCACATTAATCCATTTGGAGATAAAGTGAAGACAACATTTTTTGAAAAATATATGCATATTTTTAATTTAATGCCAGCAACACGTCTCTAAAAAGTTGGGAAAGGGTCAACAAAAAACTGGAAAAGTTGTGTAAAGCTAAAAAAAAAAATACTATTGGTGGAACATATCACAACTAATTAGCTTAATTGGCAACATGATTGGGTATAAAAGCCCAAAGCTACAAAAAGTGTTTTCACACTGGACACAGAACCATCACTAATGCTATTGGCTTTTCCTTGTATGACAAGTCAAAATGTGAGCTGTGAAAAAGGTCTATTGGGTTCAATAAGAACTGAACAGTCTAAGGCAGCACTGGAACAACACACCAATCGTAATTCTTCTTTTAGCAGCCACCAGCTTTACCACACATATTTATATACTTTTAACACAGATGCGCAAATCCTAAAATCAAATAAATGAAACTTTTTTTTGGTTCTGTATTTTCTTGTATAAACTCACATGGTCTCAATACAGTCAGCTTAAAATTAAGACATCTCCAGATATGTAACGTGTATAGTTGGCATCTTTGGAATTTAAGTCGCTAGCTTGTCTTTTTTTTAAGCTGCTTTCCTGCTTTGAAAGCTGTCATCCATGTGTTTACCTCAGAACAGCAATCAGAACAGCTGTATATTAACGGTGTGCTGGCTATCTTGGGGGTATCTTCATTCCTGTTTCAGTGTTCCCGGCTACTTTTCTTCTAACTTTTTCTACTTTTTGCTCTTGGCTATCTTTTTAAATATGCATACAGAAATGTGAATACATGAGAACACAGCACGTTTTTCATCTTTCTTTTCTTTCTTATTTTCCTGTCAACAACACAACAAAGTCGTTGCTAGAAAAGCCCTCTCTGAGCTCTGCTAAATTCAAAAGGCATTTGCATGACAGTTTTTGGAAGTGCTCACTTTTCCTTTCAAGTGCTCCAAAAACTAAAACAGGAGTGTACTTTCAGATGAAAAACCCTTTTAAAGCTTTTAAAATGGATGATCAGAAATCACCAAAACGCGACAACTGCCAGCGTCAGCTGGTGTTTGAATAGCCCCCAACATTTGAAGCTGTTGTGCTGACGTTTGCTCATCAAATATTTATCTGAGGCATTTTTCAAACACCTGAGAAGAATAGAGTGAAATCACAACAGAGAAACATGCCACTACTTGTGAACTGCTGAGTTTGACTTGTTTTGGAGGGAACAAGCAAACAAAAGTGTGCTGTGAAGCGTTTCCAGGCGAGCTTTTTTCACCATGCACATATGCTATCTTATTGATTTCTATGCAGGGCTGAAGCTTTCATGTGCAACTCACTTTTGTGACAGCCATTTTACACCCACTTTTATATTAATTTGGTTTGATAAGGATGCAGGAGGGGCTCATACTCAGATAATCAAAGCAAATGTACAAACACGCACACACACAATGTGTTGAGCTGCACAAATCAGAGGCTAACTCAGCAGTTGTTCTTTTTCAGAGTATTAATAGATCAGAGAATAATGGCAGTGTTGCTCACACGTCTCTAATGTCTTTCCTGTGCCTTAGAACAACTCAATTATTATTTTAGTCTTAAACCACTAAAGATTACTCTCCTTAACTTCAGAACCATGCTCCAGAAGTCCAAGATGAGGCTTCACCACAATTTCAGCAGCAGAGACACAGGGCCAACCAACACACTGAAATTTCACCCCAGCAACAGGAAAAACAGAAACTATGCCTGAGGCTTTGAGAATGTAATACGCTCACACTGGAAAGGCAACTAAATTAAGTATATACACTACAGTTTTATGCCAAAACATGTAATACACCGGTCAGTCCACTTAAGGAAACATGTCAGTGTCCCATTTTCCCTCATCAAGGGACATTTACTGCTGTCAAGAAGGAGGTTATGTGACAATATAGAATGCACAGGGAAGAGATCATTGGCAATTGGCTGAAATAATAGATGCTTTGCATCTGCAATTTCTCCGTGTACATGACCTGTTTGTGTCAAACTCTTTAAATCAACAATGAAGACTCTTAAAATTCCTCAGCAGGGCTGCGGCAATTAAGCAATGAGTCTGGAGAGGTGTTTTGAGTAGGGGTCGACTGATATGACTTTTTCAGGGCCGATACCGATACCGATTATTGTTAATCAAGGACACCAATAAACCAATATGTGAAAGTGATATACATTTGCAGTGAAAATAAAGATATTTATGTCAAAATTTGGAATTAGAAATCCTAACACAAAACTTAATTCAAATGACTTCAAAGGCGGCACAGTGGTGCAATGATTAGCATTGTCACCTCACAGCGAAAAGGTTACGAGTTTGAATCCAGGCCTTTCTGTGCAGAGTTTGCATGTTCTCCCTGTGCCTGCGTGGGTTCTCTCCGGGTACTCCAGCTTCCTCCCAGCATCCAGAACATGCACCTCAGGTTAATTGGTGATTCTACAAATTGCCCTTTGGTGTGAATAAGAGTGAGTGTCTCTGTGTTGCTCTGTAATGGACTGGCAACCTGTCCAGGGTGTACCCTGCCTTTGCCCATAGTTAGCTAAGTTAGATAAAGCAGGTATAGATAATTCATGGATTTTAAATAAATAAATGCTGCCACTACATTATCTTATTATGAAGGTATATTGCAATTTGGGCTATTTATTGTCCCCCCTTCTATTCTGCTGCACTGTGTGTCTTTGTGAGAGACACACTGCCCTTCATGAGACACAGAGAGTGAACAGAAGAGCAGCAGCACAGAAATTAACTTGACTTTCAGTGACAGAGAAGATGCATGAGCGACTCTCAAACTGAGCTGAAATGAAGCGGGAGCACAGGGATTAAGTAAATAACATAATATCTTGTTTTGTTCTGGCGGAGCAGGAAGTCCTGTTTGCAGGGCTGCTCTCCCCAGACAGTGTTGGTGGGAACACGGGATATCGAGTTGTTACGGTGTGAGATGAACTTTTATGAAACACATGTGCGCACAACCAGGTGGGTTTTCTTTGACATTTGCGGGGGTTATGGGCTGTGAATTCATCCCCAGGAGGGTCGGAGTGAAACCAGGGAGCTCTATTGTGACGTTCCGAGGTGTCTCAGGAAAAACGTTGAGCGCAAATCACCTGAAAGGTGGTGACATTACAATTCGGTTCTCCAACATGCCAACACGCCCACTTACAGAGCGTTTAAAAACGCACAAGTTTCTCACCTATGACAATGCAATCGTAGCTCTCCACCACGCCTCCTCGCTGGATTTGGCTCCCTGTGACGTCTTTCAGTTCCCTAATAATTTGTCACAAACTTCTGTGCGCTCTCTGCTCAAATTTCAGGTGCATAAACCATCACAGACGCACACAGTCCGCTGCTCACAAAAACTTGTGTAACTCAGGAACCGAAGATGATCAATCGACGGAATTTGTACCACTTATTTATTGGGGTTATAACTTTTCTCCTGGTCCATGCAAGTCACAATGCTGTACTCCATGCCCGCACACGAGCAGGAGTCCTGAAACTTATTGATCTACCCTCATATATATAGACAATCAATTATGATAAAATAAGTCATACTATCCAAAATGATGAAAAAACTAACAAATTAGAATTTTTACTATTAATGCACCATCCCATGTTTGACCTTTTTCCGGCGTATCATTAGCAGTCTTGATATCAAGATATTTTTGTTATTGTAAGAGCCAAAAAACATTTTAATATAGTTTTACATATCTTCTCTGGAGCTCTACCAAAAATGCCTCTGCAGTGATCGTTTCACACCTGGTTTTAACTTCCACCGGAGACAAATGGGGTTAACGGATACACCGCTTTTATTGGTGAATGGGGCCAAACCAGCCATCTCCCTGGCCTTCATCCTCCCGCTGCGCAGACATCTGGCACCGTCGGCGTGACAACAGGCTCACTCCTGAGTATAAGTCATCTGTGCTTGTGTTATAATTATAGTAGATGGCTCATTCCACAGTAACTTTGAAAAATTTAGTTGGAGGTGCAAACTCTGAACTTGATTTTATACAGTGGAGTTAAACATTTGTAAGTAATGTCAGCTTATGTTAGTACATTTAATGTCATGAGCTTGTTCAGTGACCAGAAATCAGAGGAAAAAGCAGATTTTTTTTTTTTATGCGCATCATTATAGTTATCTGCCCCTCCAACCCAATAAATGATGGTGAATATTTTCTTTCTTCGGCATGTAATGTTAGAATTACCGACCCTCTCTGCAACATTGGCAGGTAGATATTAACAGGATTATCTACACTTTCCCACGTAGGTCCGAACCACAATGAGCCGAACTACATGTGTAAAAGGCATGAAGTGAGCAGGAGGAAGTATAGGGAGACAAGCGAGAGACTGATTCAACTCCACCTGAGAGGATTTAATGTAATTTTATGCATGCTTTCTGCATGCATGTTGCAGTCATTTCAAAACTCATCGTAGATGACATTGACGGATTTAATAAACAAAACCAGCCATCGAGTCAAATTTTTCCTGGTCATGTTTTGGAGAAGTGGACCTCAGAAGATGAGTGTGATTCATCCATTTGCAGTCTGCCTCAAATCATTTTGGCTGTATGGATGGACTAGCACATGGACAGCAGTCCAGCAATTGCTTGTGCCATTGTTAAAAACAAAATGATCAAATCATCTCATACACTGGATTTCGTTCTAATGTATGTGTTGCATGTACTACAGGTTAAGAAACCCACTTGAAAGTCTTTATTGTTTGCAACTAGTCCAACTTGAGAAAGTGTACGTAAAAGCACTGTTCAAAGAGTAGAAAAAAAGGCCAGTGTGCTGAAATATAATACAGATCTTTTAATAAACTGTATTCAAATTTGATCTGTGATGATGCAGGGAAAACAAACAATATGGGAAAATTAAATGATTATTGATATTTTATTTGCTACATACATGTTCTAACCTGAGCAACTGTGAGAAAAAAAAATAGTATTTTGTTGCAGACTGAGAGGAAAGAAGTGGATTTCTAGGCTGGCCAATGTGCTCCTGCTCAGAACTAGATTCTGTTTCTAGTGGCTCAAACATGTAAGCCTGAACAAGTCGTATAAAACTGCTGGATGGAGCATCCTTTTCCCAGATTGTTGCAGGAAACAGGCGGGTGGTTTCAGCGCCTTCAGCAGACACACCCCCGGCATTTGACAGCAGAGTACTGTTTATTTGATCACAATTTTAATATACTTGTTGATGTGGTTTAGCATTGTCTTGTTGAAATAAAGCAAGGCCTTCACTGTAAAAGACGTTGTCTGGCAGGCAGTATATGTTCCTCCAAAACCTGTATGTATCATTTAAGCAATATTACACGAGAGTAAGCCTTACCATTGCCCTTTAATAAAGTTGTGGTATCCAGAAGACACAGATTAAGAAAAAAATCTAAAGATATCCTAATTTTTAGTCCAGCATAATATTAAGCAAGCAACAAAGAGCTTGCACTCGACACGATACATTTCCGTTAAACTCTCTCTACAACTAAAGAAGTCTTTCAATTGCAAGCGCGTCGGTCCCAAACGCCTCGGTCCTGTCGTGTCAAAAATTATGTTAAAGCACACCCTCGAGTGTAATATTGCAATTATACAACAAGTTACCAACTAAATATAATATGTCATCAAAATGTATTCATATTGTGGGGCAATTCGCTCTCAAAATATAAACGTTTTGTTACTGTGATTTCCATGGCAATACATGGGTAATGACTAAGAACTGGAAAACAATCAGTCGCATCAGTAGACATATGTAATGTATGCAAGAGATCCGATTTCGCCAAATGGGACACATTTAATAGGCCTATAAAAATTAAAAACAACATTATATTGCATATCATATAAAATTAAAATCCAATATATATTTCCATTGAGAAGGAGGAGTGATATTTCTAGTGACGAGCAGGATGTGTATTTATGCTGATTTGAGCATGTTCCAAAGTTGACCAATCAGATCTCTGGGTCGGAACTACTTGTTGTATCATTCAGCATTACTGCTCGTGTTTAACAAGGTCAGCTGCACTGCATTTTATTAGGTCCTGCGTGTCTCCACTCTACTCTTTGTCACAATGTACCGCCATGGTCACCCATCCCTGTCCTCCCTCAGCCCAACCCCGTTATGGTACGAATATAAAAATCAGCTGCTGTGCGGTCCGAGTTGTGCATTTAGCAGGTGTTTTGCAACAACTCCCTTCATGATTCCAGAAGTCAGATTTGATAAAGCTGAACATTTGCTGCTGTCTCCCTTGGCCATGAACAAGAGGGGAGATTTGTCTCCTCCCTTTATCTGTAATGTCACGTCAATGTACAGCCTTTTAGTGACTGAACTGGAAAAGATGGTGGAGCTGACTGTATGGGAGAACCCATGGGGATTTTCCAGGGATCACGGTACATTGTCATGACAGCTCAAGCCAAAAAAGACTAGCTTCAGTTCATGGTGCCAATCCTGAGATATTAGAATTGTGTCTCCTGAAGGCGAAGAGGAAATTCGCATTTAGTTCAATCGGGATTGGGGGCCATCTGGATTCCCTCAATGTTAATTCTGGCAGTTCTGCACACACATGCATTGAGAAACACACACGGATAATGCAAAAGAGGCACAAATTCTGAAATACACAGCTTCTATGTCAGGTTCAGATTATTATGTTGTGTGGCTGCAGGTAAAAAGTGACCTTCTGGCTGATGATGAGAGGAAAATAAACAGAACAACTGACAGAGGAGAAAAAGAGAGGGAGTGATTCCATTTCAGCAAAGTGCAAAATAAACACCACAAAAAACTAACCAGCGGTAAACACAAAATCATATCATTTATTTTTTTTTATTTTATTTTTTGGACAAAGTTTTCACTCACTTACACAGGGTGATATTAACCAAAATATATACAACCCCATTAGCAAAACAGTTGGGATTGTGTAAAATGTAATATAAAAACAGAATGGGATGATTTGCAAATCATGTAATCCTATATTTAATGGAAAATAGACAACATCGAAATGTCTATTGTTTTATGAAAAAGAAACCCCTGGTCGAATATCTCAACTAATTAGGTTAACTGACAAGAGGTGAGTAACGTGACTGGGTAGAAAAAGAGTCTCTCAGCAGTGAAGATGGATAGGAGTTCCTCTGTGAAAGACTGTGTGGGCAAATAGAGCAACAAGTTAAGAATAATGTTCCTTAACATAAAATTGCAAAGAATTTGGGAACATCACCATCTACAATACATGATAACATAACAAGATTGAGAGAATCTGGAGAAATCTCTGTACGGAAGGTAACAGACTGAAAACCATATTAGATGTCTGTGACCTTGGTGGTGGAGGCACTGCATTAAAAACAGAAATGATATAGACAGAAGCAATATCTATTTGATAAAATAAATAGTACAGATTTATTTTAGTGTTTAGATATTTGCTTGATAACATAAGGTGTTCGTGAATAGCACAATACTGACGCTACTGCCTGGACATTTTACAAAGGTATTTTCAGCAACTTACAAACAAAACAATGCTAACTAGTAGCCTTATCATCTGAAACAAGCTAACCTTACCTAAACTGCAACATCACAGTAATGTGAGATATATGTGCTACAGAGTGTTATTATAATTACCACCATCTTACCTTTGTGGTTGATTTTGTTCAAAATTCTAGCAAACATAAATCAAGCAGGGGTCGAGCAGGAATGTGAATGATTTGGCATCAGTCTTGAATCATTTCAGGTCGTAGCTTCCTCTACCTCAGCACACAGCATGTGCACGAGCAATGATTGACACTCCGTCAGACACTCCTTGTGGCTCTGATTGGTTGTCTTTACCCGGAGGCAGTGGATTGTTGAAAATAACATTAGGTTTGAGCCGCGGGAGCCTGATTTTTTCACAGATCATCTGTCTCATGCACTACTATTAGAGCTAGGGATGGGCATGTAAAGCAAAAGTACTATTCGACATTCGCACGTAACTATTCAATTATTAATCAGATAGTCGCCCACCAGCAGCTGCAGCAAGACAATGAACCCAAACACTCAAAGCTTTGCAAGAACTACTTGAAGAACAGAGAAGACGAATGAGTGCTGATTGTCATTGACTCTACTCCATAGTCACCTAACCTGAGGCTCACTTAACATTTACAGCTTGTAGAGTGAGAAAGCTAAACACACTTAAACACAAGAAGCCCTTTGGAATAACCAGATCATACTGAGAAAACATGGGCAAAATGGACTAGTGGCAAAAAAGCCCCAAAAAAATAGCAGAGACTCTCATACTGAGCTGAAAAGAAACGGGTGCACATAAATGAAGTGAAAAACAATCTATTCAGTTACCTTAAGTAAGTTCTTAACCTGTGGGAAACACTGACATCACATGCAGTGATTGACAGAGCCCTTATTGAAGTAACCCTTGCCATTTGTTTACGCTCACATAGAAAAAAAAAAACGTCTAGGTGCACACACACCATACTTAGATGGAACAATTTCCTACTGTAGCACAGCCAAGAGCTTCAGGACATTTAACTTGCGTGCTGAACAAATGAAATCTAATGACGCACATTGAGAGCCGCAAAGTTTACAGTCCTGATGAGCCCGAAGATATTCCTGCTCACATTACATGAACATATGACAGACAAACCATGTGCACTGCATACAAAACCGCAGCTTCTATAAGCACATGCTTAAACACACTTAACCCACATGTCATATCAGATGTTAATTAATCAAACAGAATCCTGGAGTATTTCCTAGAGTCTATTTAGTGGATTGAGGCCAGATACATGCACAAATATGTACAAAAGGTCATATAGGAGCAGGCATGCATGCATGTTCACACAATTAAGTGTGGATATGGGGCTATTCATCTACACATACACACACACACACACACACACTCAGAGAGGTTAAGCGCTGACTGTAATGAAATGAGTAATCAGTTGTGTCAGATAGCTTGTCTGCCAGGAGGAGAGAAGAGAGTGTGTGCCAAGCACAACCCCTCCTCCTCCTTCTCGTCTTATGTCCTCTTTTTCTTCTTCTTACGTCTCCTACTTCAGTATCTCTAACTCCTCTGGCAAAAGGATAGTAGGGAAGTGCAACACCGTTTCTCCCTCAGGGCGACAGGGCAGAGAGGAGCTTCTGCCAAGATATCACGCCTCCTCTCCACTCTCCTCCTCTCACTGAGGTTAAATCTGAGGAGCATATGGCCGATCACCTCCTCATCTGGATCCAGAAGACACATGAGGAGACGAAGCGGCTCAGTGCGCATTTGACAGACGGCAGCATACATGAGGCAGCCATGTCCAAACTTTGGGTTAAAGTCATGTGCAAGGTTAAGCCAGACAAGCAGGAAATGTTCACAACATGATATTATGGTAAAAAGTCAGTCACATGGGGAAACTGATCGGCGGCTATAATTCCAGAGTTGAATAATCACAAGAAAAACCCTAAGAGTCTGTAATAATGCTCCTGATCAGCCAGTGTACTCCTCCAAAGCTGCTCCTCTGTCACATATTTATGTTGTGAAGTGGAAGTGTCTCATGAGGACCAAGACATGTCTCCTTCAAACGGAACACTTTACTGTCCAAAACTTTACTGTATTAGAAAACAGGAACACAGTGAAGAGAACGTGCTTTGCACCAGACATCTTGTTCCTCTTATCATCTCCACGTTAGCAACAAAAAGCCACAGAGCATGTTACTTCCTGGCACTTCAAAATAAAATAATTTCCTGTTGACGCTTTTCACAGTAAAACTAAATTATTTTCATTACGCTTCTCGTATTTACAGCTAAACAAAATAAACAGTCTGCTCTAACAGCTTTGATATGAACTGTAAATCAAAGCAACATGAACCATATTATTTATGTAATCTTAACCAAACAATTCAGAACAGTTTATGACCTAAGTTGCAGCAGCTTACTAACAACTTTGCATTACAATTTACCATTTTGTGTTTCTCTGAGATAAACTGTGGTAATATTCAAGGCTTCTCTACTCAATATGGGTCAGATACCCAGATGTAATGTAACATGTTGCTATGATTCCCCTGACTGCAGTCCCCTGAGCTCGAGTTTTACCATCTTTTAGTATATTGTTTTGTTTTTTAGGGACGTCTACTGGGCTGTTTTAGTTCTCTTTCACCATCGTCATCAGTGTTGC
This sequence comes from Embiotoca jacksoni, assembly GCF_022577435.1. Classification (NCBI taxonomy): domain Eukaryota; kingdom Metazoa; phylum Chordata; class Actinopteri; family Embiotocidae; genus Embiotoca; species Embiotoca jacksoni. The sequence goes on from NW_027185403.1 coordinate 18,725,875, forward strand.
TTCACAACAAGCAGCTGTTTTCAGCATTCAAACTAAATTTTGAAACATGGTTCGATATGCCTCACATCAAACAGTAGATGAAATATCAAAATAGATCATTGTTGCATTACGTAACCCATTTCTTCAATTCCTCTGTCACATTTCCCAAGAACCCTAGCAGAGCTGGTTGGTGGTGAATCGTGGGCGACTGCTTAGGGCTATGCTTCCCAGCCACCCTCGCTTCCTGGCTGCTCAAGAGTTTCATGCTGGAGGGAGAGAAGAAGCTTGGGTCATACCAGATACTAAGGGCTGGCTAACTCTAGCAGGTATAGCAGGGTTTCCATGGTGCGGAACCATGCTTCAAATTCATTGAGCCTCGCCTCCATCGAGGCAAATACATGTATTAGATGTACCCTTATCCTTCAAGAAGCAGATGAATAACTAAACATAAGTCAGACTGAGCAAGAGTGAGGATGATGGTGAAAGGAGGAAAGAGAAGACATTGCTAAGGAACCAGCAGATCAAATGGCTTGTAAATAAGTGTGGGATTAGCGAGAAAGTCAGTACAAGAAGAAGAGCGCTATAAGTGCTTCTGCAGAACCAGTGTCAGTTTGAATGTAGGGTAAATTGCCCTTTTGTCGGACATTTGTTGCATTTCAGACTTCTGGATTATATTATGAAATGAAGCCAGTACCTAAAATCCACAACCAGTACCATTTTAAAATCCTCAAAATGTATCCTAATTATACCTAAAGAGAAAATGCAGATATCACACTAATAAAAGAAGTAGTTGGCATATAAGTACTCTAAATGCTAAGCTGTCTATGACAATCTGCATTTCCTAATGTGGGACAGCTCTGTTTGAAATGTGGGCACTGAAAAGTCTATGCTAAAAATCCTAAATCAATGTAATAAAAACTTCAGGTCAGAAATATTCAAGGCTAAATGTACAATCTTATGTTCAGTAATTTTACCACTTACAATGTCATTGCTGTTACAAAACCCCATCTTAAAAGGTGTGGCTATTACATTGAGAATCCAACAAGCATCCAATAATAGAGTAAAATAATTGTGATGCCTTTATTAGAAAAATATGAAGTATCAACTTAATATTTTTCTAATAAATCATCATAGATAACTTTACAGATCGTCCCAGAGAAACAATTGAATGGAGCTAAGCATTCATGAATAAATAACAGCAATTAATAATAAAGTGATCAAGGTAAATGTGTGTGAAAGTGCCATGGATGAAAATGAGTGTGCCACTTCAGATCTGACTAGAAAATCCCACCTCCTCGTTGACTGGCACATGTCATGTTCTCACAGCATTTGACCAAGATGCAGCTATCCCCAAATATTAGATGAAATCAATTGCCCCTCACCTTAAATTTGTAAAATATTGACAAAAACTTAATAAAAAAGCATTTGTATTGCGTAATCCATGCCTCTCCACACTTTCATGCATGACTGAATTACTTTTAAAACTGTCCCATCTTAGTTAAATCATACTGTCCCACTTTTCGAAACCACATTTCCTAATATGGGGACATTAGAAAATTTGATGCAAAATAAAAAACATACAGTATGTTGTTGGGATGGGCATTTCAAAACTACTATTTGTAATTTGCTCCGAAGTATTGGTCTTTTAATTGTATATTGCAAAAGTAATTTTCTACTCCTGTACCAGTGTCTGTGGTACAAAAAAAACACCTTGGCTGATAAATGTGTAAAAATAAGAGCTTTTCGAGTACAGAGTTCAACAGTGCACAATGCGGTCTTGCCACCAGCTTGCAAGGAGAAAAGGTTAAAATTATAAGAAAAATAGCTAAAAAATATATATATATATACCCTGAATACATGGAGGTACCGCTGCAGAGAAACAAGGAGATTTATCGCAGAATAAATACAAAATTAAACAATATATGTGTGAGAAAAACTTAAGAGGATGCCACTAAACCAATTGAAGACACAGCCATGACTTTAAGTCATAGGCAACTTTTACAACTGCTGCTGGAGCTTTTCTTGGAGCAGAAGCCTTATACCTTTCCCGAGAGCTCTTGTTATATTTGTGTAAAGAATGCAATTCATGTCCAATAATGTGCCTTCTACAGCGAGGCCACACGGCCAAAGCAACTGAAACAGTTTTAATATATTTGACATTTTTTAAAGCGGTAAAATCCTGAAAAGACAAGATCTTGGAAAAGTAATTATTCTCCATTAAGGTCTTGTTAAAAATCTGAGTATTGTGTCATTTACAGCACAGTACAACAGCCAGACAGTTTTAGTGCTACCTCTGGCTATTCATGATCCACCCATGCTTCATTCAGCAGGGTGTTGTATTCCAATACGATCCCATTGACTATGCAGCCTGGTTCAATTACTAAGAGGAGCAATGTGATAATCTGATTAAAGAGAAATGGATTTCCCCTTAAAATGGTCACTGCTCTGTGAGGGGTGCTGGTGACAGGGGGGGAAATAGACACAGGAGTAGGCACAGCATCACAAAAATGACCGAGGAGGGATTAGTGAGTGTTTGAGGCAATGTAAGAAGGAGAGAGAGAGAGAGAGAGAGAGAGAGAGAGAGAGAGAGAGAGAGAGAGAGAGAGAGAGAGAGAGAGAAATGAAGTGACAACTAAAAGACATACTAGGGCAGAGAAGCATGGATGGGACACATTTACACTCACGCCAGAGGAATAAAGGGGGCAAATCGAAGACTATTGCTCAGCATTCAGCCCAGCAGCAATCACTTCATTGCTAGTGCTACACACACACACACACACACACACACACACACACACACACACACACACACACACACAGCCTTTTAAAGCAAATTTCAATCAGGATATTTCATTATTCTCATCTTTTTTTAATCAAAAGAATATGTCACTACCATCAAAATAGTCATTTAATTAAATGGTCACCCATTTAACCAGCAAGCCACAGACCTGACTGCATGGTCAGGAAGCCAGTTACAGTGCCACCCAGCTAGGCATCAGTTGTCAAATTAAGCCTTTTAACATCAGCCATTTACCTAGCAAAGAGGTCACTGAGTAAATTCTGTCATCCAGGCTCAACAGTCTTCACTGTGCCAGGTCAATCTCAAAGTCAGCTAAATACACTATTGGTCACTTAAACAATACTTTTTTCAGCATCTCATTTATCCTATCAACCAGTCACACAGTCAACCCATAAGTCCCCCATCAGTATTCTGAGTAAATTAGATGGTTTACTGTTTCCTGCTCAGTTACCAAGTTATTTTGTTGTCTCCTATTCAGTCATCAGGTCACATTGTCAGTCATTGAGTTCCCTACTCAGTAATCCCGTCCCCTTAATCACCCAGTTATCTTGTCCGATAGTGAGTCACTTAGTGACCTCAGTTATTGCATTACCGGGTGAGACATTCACCCAATCAGTCACCTTATTTCCTTGTCCTCCATTACGTCATTTACATTATCTAGTCATCTTTAGCTAGTCACTAATTTTGTCAACAAAGATAGTCAACTATCCACTCATCTTGTTCGTCACCATTCAGTCATTGTGTCACTAAATTGTCTCAAGTCATCTATTCAGACATCTTGGCACATGGTTAGTTATCCAGTCATCTAAGTCACGTCACATTCTCAATCATCCTGTCACCTAGTCAAAAAATCATCTCAGTCCTCTGCTGCCTTTCAGTCATGTAGTCAACCATTCTGATAAAAGCCACAAACGGTAACTACTCAATGATTTATCTAGACAATTATCACTTTGTTAGTCTCCAAGTCATCTAGTCAGTCGTTTTGGTACCTGATCGAGTCACCAAATTCATCATGTCACGTAGTTCGACAGTCAATTGGATAGTGACCCTATTTTCTACTCCTCAACTGAGTTATCTTAACATCTTGAGTCACCTACTTATTTATCAAGTCGTATTGGTTCTCTGCCACCCTAGTCAGTCTAGTCAACATGTCAGATAGTCAACTAGACACTAGGGCTGGGCAATATGGCCCTAGAAGAATATCACAGTATTTCTAGGTATAATCTGCAATAGCAATATTCTTGACAGAATTTCTGACAAAATGCTGCATAATGGTATGATGTCATTACATCAACAGGGGGGAGTATTGCCCTTACCACAATATTTTTTTTTTTATTATATAAAAAAATTACACCTGTATTGTCCTTAACATTACGATATGGAATACCCATACTGGACACCCATTTACTCAACTAGTTGATAATTAAATCAACAAGCTGACTTAGTCAGTGAGTCACCTACTTAGTGACATCAGAAGTCTTCTACTCACCTTTTTTACTCAGTCAGTCATCCTGTCATATAGTTTAGTGAACGACTCGGAGATTCATCTTATTCCATTGTCAGTCACCAAGTTATCTAGTTGCCTTGCCAGTCATTCAGCCACATACCACTAATACCGTGTCAGCATTCGCTTGTTGGTTTGAAAATGCTTTCAGCCATGTAACCAGGTGTTACATTTATTATAATCTGACTGTGAACAAATTAAGTTCATCCAACTGTCACTGCAAAAAAAAGGGTTTGTCTTTCTATCCTGCATCCTCAAAAGTCCTTTGCTGAGTCTTCATGTGTGTTTGCTTTGTGCAGTGCTTCCACACATTATGGTCTCATGTTCCTAATCTGTGCCATTTTACTGTGATAGCTTTCTTTTTCCCTAGTTGTATTCTAACTTGGAGAAAAAAGGGATATTACCTCACACTGAATTAATGTTAACATGTGTTAGTATTAACCTGCCCAGGGAGAGCATATAAAAAGAAAAAATTGGCTAAATTTAGTACATTTACATCACAGCCTAATGACGCTTTCGAACGTGTATTTTCCTTGTTAAATAAATAAATAGAGAGACGGCATGACGGAGACATTGTTGAATCCCTGCAGTGCACGTGTGTGTGTGTGTGTGTGTGTGTGTGTGTGTGCGCGTGCGTGCGTGGTCTGTGTCTTAACATGAGTGTGTGTGTGTGTGTGTGTGTGTGTGTGTGTGTGTGTGTGTGTGTGTGTGTGTGTGTGTGGCTGAGAAGGGACACAATATGGCACCATTAAGCCACTTCTAATAACATCACATTCGGCGTGGAGCCTCTAAGACCATAGTGGTCTTTGTGCAGGCCTGGATGAATGTGTCTGTGTATGTATATGTATATGGTACAGAGGTGTGGTTATTATCTGTGCATATCTGGAGATGGCCCCCATCTAAAATATACTTTGTGTGTGTATACAACTTGAATGTGACAGCGTTATTGCTTAATTTTTGCCTATATGGTTTGTCTATATTGATTGTTGTATAAGCTTTGTGTCATTTGCTTGTGCTTCAAAAAATATTCAAGCGTGCATTCAAGTGTGTGTGTGTGTGTGCGTGTGCGTGTGTGTGTGTGTGTGTGTGTGTGTGTGTGTGTGCTGTAAGTACTGTATGAGCATACTGTACATGTGTATTTAGTGCAGATTAACTCTCAATAACTCCTGAATTACAAGTTAATAAAACCTAAACAATGCCTCATTCCTACCACAGGAAGGTACACAACGAGCTACAATCATAGGCAACAACCTCATTTTCACCAAAATGAGCCGTCTGTCGGAGCTGAACAAATAACACTGGTCTGTATATACAGTCGGCTATGACATGAGTGCAGGGACCATCTAAAAAGAGTAACACTGGATTTTTTTTTTTTTTAATATATATGTGGCATGATAAAATATATATTAATGTGTGACATTAGATTGAATAAGGCGGAAGTTATTGAATATATTTTTAATATCTATAGACACACTTCTGCACTCATTACTGTCTACAAAACCTTTTTTTCACATGGACTTCACCTGCTTCACCTCAGCTACTGCAACTCCATACAGTACAGAATCTTGCATTTTGGGTTTAGAGCGTCAGAATGTAAACTCTTTTTGCATTCAAACGATTCAGCTTTGACTGCAGACAACTTCCACCATACCTGGCTAGATGGAGAACAGGAAATCATCATTTAGCATGAAAATAATGACAATAGTGTCACTGTACTGATACAGATCAAGACGTGTACATGGTGTAGGCTATGCCCCTGGCAGTGATCATATGGGAACAAATATGTGTTTTTATCAGTAGCTTTTGAAAGAGCTCACTTTCTTTCAGGTCTGGACCAAATCTGATCTGCTTGAGGGCAACACATAATGAAAGTTAATGGGGGTTAGGGATAGCCAACTAAAATATTCAATTGTTCATTAAAATGTCTGTTTTGGTCCTCCGGGTATGAGCATGTCAGAAAAACACTGACAATGTAAAGCCATTTCTTGGCTGACAAGCCAGTCAAATGAATGTAACCCGATCCCAGCAACAAGTGTGTGTGGAACGGTACTAAGAAATCACAATCATACATACAGGAGAGTGATCTCAACAGTCATGAACAAATTTCTGATACAGCGCACTGTATGTTAAAGTTCTGTTACTTTGTGTATATTTGTATCTGTTCATGCTTTCTGCATTTTAACATGTCTTATAGAATTTGATCACAAGTGGGCAGTCTTGGATACAAATCTTACAAATTAGTAAATAACAACCAACTAGTATAATACGTGGGTCAATCAAAAATGTTTGAGAAAATTGAGTGTGTGCAGACATATTTGGAAGATGTCAGATTTACTGGATCTGCCCCAATTTACATTTTACAGTATAATATTGTAAAGTGTGCTTACTGGACCATTTTTGTTCAACTTAAAACTAAATGTGAAAGCTGCAGAACAGATACTCTTACTTTTTACATTTTATTACTACAAAGTTGCAATAACAAACATGTTGCGGCAGTCGACATTAGAAACAGGAGGCTGACGTGCCAGAAAATTATTCTATGAAGTAGACATTAACATTGTATGCTGTCCAATGAGATTTAATGTTTGGAACAATACAAAACATGTTTGCTTAAATTCCATTTGAATTAATTTTCATTTTGTTAGTAATTTCCAATGCTCAAAAAGATGATTTATTCAAATTTAAAGTGGAGCTCAGCTATCAAGTCATTGATGTCTGATTAAAAGGTTACAGATAAAATGTACAGAGTTAAATCATACATGCTGTATGATTTAGCAAAATGCATGTGTAATGGCACTTAAGGTACCTGAGCTACCATTGAACGTAATTCTAAGAGTCATACTTTTTGAGAGGAATGGAAAGGCATTGCATTTATATGTTTTGATCTGTTATGTCAAACAGAAATTGCGCCACAGCAGGTTATGTGTGTATAATAATGCATGTTGCATAAGTTAATGTATTCTGGTAAAAAGTGAACCATTGTCCGAGATAACTTATAAATTATCTCGCTAACCCCAGATCCTGCTTCAAAGTACAGGGCTCCAATCTCCAGTCCAAGTGTTATGTACACCCATCTCTACCAAAACTTCTTTGTGCTTACATGTGGCACAAAAATGTCAGCATTTCCTTCACTCCAAAAAGTTTTTGTCACATTACATAATCCAGCCAATAAAATTAAACTGGGAAACAAATCAGTAATACTATGTACAGTATATGTAATTTCTAGAAAACAGGGTTGAGTTTGCAGATGTCCCCCAGATCAGCTGCATCATCTGGGGCTGAAGCTGGCATGAAAAATGTGCACACTTCCAGGATAGAAATTGGTCTGGAATGGGCTTGTTCTTCGTATTTTGAGAAGGGATCATGACAACAAAAAACTAAAATTTGACAAAGTTGTGATTTTAAATATATGAAAATTACTGCCAGAATGGAATTTCGAAATCTGGAGGTAATCCCGGTATAACAAAATAAGGGGCTCTGTCTGAACCATGCACATGAGGTTCTCTGGCCTATTTTTCAGCATGACAGCATTTCCCTTAAGAAATGTTTGATTTACTGCAAACACTTAGCTGAGCAAATAATATGCCAAAGAATCGTCAAAAGAGTGTCTTTGTATTATTTTAGGGAGATAGAAACAAGTACCGTGAGGTGGACTTATCCCCAAAAAGATCATATTAGATTCTAAATTAACAATAAAAAACAACAACCTGCTGTATGATGGAGACATTAGCAGAAGAAACACATTGACTTGCGGTCGCAGTACTGAGACTTCAACAAACCCTGACACTCCCATATGGAAACACCATATGTCCTCATCAATACAACATAGTAATCCATAATACATACCCACACACAGTCTGCAAGATGATACATGTAGCAGCACACTGTAACACACACACACACACACACACACACACACACACACACACACACACACACACACACACACACACACACACACACACACACACCAACATAAAGGCAGAACAGACACACACACAGCATACACAAAGACATTAGCACACTCACACAGTTTAGTTGGTGTAATGACCCATTTGGCATTGAGCAGCATCTGTTTAGCAAATGAAAACTCGTAGTCGGGATGTTAGTAATTTTCTCCTTGACACAGTGAGCAAGCAGGGAAGGCAGGATCCTCTTTAGCACTCACAACCAATGACTTGTCCTGTTGTAGCACTCTATTGTCATTCATCTTCCTCCTCCCCATTTATTCTGTCACTAACCACTGTACACTGCCACACACACACAGCGCAGGAACATACTCTCCACTCAAACTTGTGCCAAAATGAAAACAATAACTCAGAAAAAAACAAAAATGTTCTGAAGTCAATGACAATGAAAAGAGATTTTTCCACATCAAAAAAAAATAAAAACACATCTTCCCAAATTATTATTTCCGTCGTGTTACTTGTATTTTTTCCCTTCTTGCTCATTTTGAGGGAAGGTAAGGCAGAGACAACCTGCACTTTCTGGTCTGCCATGATCAACCAAGAAGCAGCCTGAAGTGAATGATGGCAACCACCTGCCGAGAGAAAAAGGCTTCACAGATTTCATTTTCATCACTACAAAGTTAAAAACACAAAGAACATACAGTAGGAGCAAAGATAATGATGAGTATCCAGCAGGTGAGCAGGGAAAGGTTCCTAAATGTAAAGCGCACGTAATCCATTTGTTCGTAATGGTTCACTCCTAAAACTGCCCGTGTGGAGTGCACAAATAATGAAAAGCAAGAGGAGCATTGTGCAACACTTTATAATCATTTACTAAAACTTTGCAGGGGCATTGTATTATAATACCATTAACACTTTTTTCAATTGTATTCTCTGGTAATTTAATGCTGCAAATTAAATTTTAGCTCAGTCTAGTGTAGTGTGATTATCAATACATCAATAACTAAACTTGGAAAGTTCAAATTCATCCTCATTCAAAGATTCAAACCACAAATGGCAACTACAGAAGTTATGTTCATATTATCATCCATTGTGTAACTCAAAGTTAAGTCCTTTTTACAAAGCCAACTGATCTTAACCCTCCCATTGTCGTAGGGTGAAAATGACCCGCAGCTGTGTTCAACCAAGTTCTATTTTATTTTTATATTTTTTGGGAACATTAAAGAAACCCTCACAGCCTCCTATAAAAATAAAAATATAAAATAAAAATAAAGTAAAATAGAACTTGATTGAACACCGCTGTGGGTCATTTTGACCCTACGACAATGGGAGGGTGTGTTCTGGCACAATTCTATCATCGCCAGCATCAAGGTTTTCAACAATTTGCGCTACAGTAGGTCTGCTGTGGGATCAGCCTTTGCTTCCAATGAACAGCAATAAGACTTGAGCACCCATGACCCTGTTGCTGGTTCACTGATTGCTGTTCCTTGGACCACTTTTGGAAGTCACGAAGCACTAAATACAGACAACACCCCACAATAACCGACAATTTGGAGATGCTCTGACCAAGTCGCCTTGCCTACATATTTTGCCCCTTGTCAAAGTTGCTCAGATCCTTAAACTTGCCCATTTTTCCTGCTTCCAACACCGCAGCCCTATTCTTGGTCTCGGAATTATGTTCCTCTTTCAAATTCTCATTTCTTACCTAGCAATTGGAAAAAGTTTGTAAAAGAAGATGAACGGTTAAGGAGTCGAAATGGTATTATGACGTATAACCTGCTCGTGCACACACAGACACGTACAGGTAGTCCCCCTTATCCTTTCAATGTTTTCCTAACTCTGACTGTATCACTCTGTATGTTCCCGCTTTTCCTCTTATCTCCTTTTACAGATATTCCCTTTTTGTAAATGGTAAACCAAAAAAGAAAAAACATTTTTAACCTTATTGTAATGCATTGCTTTACTTGTGCTTTACCCGAGTTCTGTTTTATAGGATATTCTACCTATTTAGAATATAAAATTTGAAAGAAAAAAAAAAGGGAAGTGTTCACAACTTTTAATCGTTCCAAACATACTTGTCATGTTTTTATATATTGTAACAGATTAATGTATTAATTGTGGTACAGCTTCAAGTTGAGCAAACATAACTACTGGTGTTAGAGGTGAGGAAAGCCAGCGCAATCTCCTGGCATCGAATACTGTAATTTTGTTAAAGCCCTTAGCTTCAGAGAGATACACAAAAGGTGCTCACTCACTTTGCATTTACACATTTGCTGATGATAGTTCATTAAAGCATATCTTGCTTCAACCTTTTTTTGGATGCCATACATGAAGCTGCACAAATGCTGCCTGCTACTTCAAGTAATTTATCCTTCAATTAACAAGTACCATTTGCATTTGTTCCCATTAAAGAGCTTTGTATCCTTCCTATCTGTGCCGATAGCTATATATCCTAAATTGCTGTGCTCCATCCTATACAAGACTTGGCACACATGGAGGTTCAGTGATGCTGCTGCTGAGGATGTTTCTTCACTTTGGCCCATTGCATTAAATGTATCGTGTCTGTCTTCCTATCTTGATCCTTTATCTAAATGTGATGAGCCGTTTGTATGCAAAATTCCTATCTGTACCTTTCTGTCTTCAGTAATGGATGACAATGACCAATTATTTGTAATTGATTTACAACATAATTTAAAGTGAAATGTACACTTTAACATTCAAGAGCAAAATCCAAAGTAAATGATCCTATAAAAGCTATATTCTCTTGATTTCCTGGCTGTAAAGGATGTAAAACTATATTTAGAATCCTTGAGTTTCAGAGGTCATGTCCTCAAGGTACAGAGTTTTCAACACATATTGCCAATTTTTTTGTAAATATAATTCTAACTGTATTCAAAGCACTACATCATACCTTTAGGTTTAGGGATGTTTTCATGACAACTATATTAAATTTGAAAAAAATAAAAATGGCTGGTCCTTTATTGTGGGCATTAAATCACATGACTATTGACTATCATATGACCATGCTCTCAGTTTCCCTGTTAAACTGAGATATTTGTCACCCATGTGTCCCTCTCTTCTCCCTCTTCCTGTTCTTCTACCCCCTTATCATTTTACCCTCATCATCCTACCCCAAATTTACCTATTCCTCTCTCTCCCCTTCCTTCACATTGATTTCAGAATGTCCCTCCATCTCTCACCTTTTCCATCCTTTATTTCTCCATCATTGGCTACCTCTGTCTCTTCCTCTCTCCTCGTACAATGTTTAGCAGTCATAAATCATCGTCCCAACATGTTTCTCTGATAACATTAGACATTAATGAATAATAAATGGCTACTCTCCTATTTCCTCTTACTTATTGTCATCTTATGTCACTAAAATGAATGAAAGGGATTAAAAAGTACTGGCAGAGGTGTCAGTACAATCATATCATATTCTCCTTTTGGAGGTATGTGTTTGTTTTACTTTCAAGTAAGCAGAAGTGGTTTCTTGTCAGCTACCAAGTAAATATTTTCAATTTCCATTTTGTGGAAACTGAGATTGTTAGGAAGACAAACTGAGTAAACAGGGAATATCAAACATGTCAAAACTGAACACTACAGTGTATCACGCATGAGTGGAAATGAGTGAGAAATGCCAGATTTGTATATTTGTCTTGTTAAAAATATGTTTTGCAGCACACACTATAAAAACAAAAAAAAAGACAAATCCTTTGATCCAACACCTGAACAACAAGATGTTAGACTGGCATACTACAGTTTATATGGCCATTCATTATGACATATGAAGGATTGGACATAATAATATAATGTGGTTTGAGGTTCTTATTAATTGTGAGATTCAGGGTTTCAGATACCGTAAAGTACGTTAGCAGACATCATTGACACTTCTCATATTTATTGTTCTCTTCTGTTCAGATTCTGACATGCAGTCATTTATTTCTGGAAGGGAATTTGTTTTGACATGCAGCTTCATCAAATATTCACTGGTCAAATTGTCAATCAAAATTATGATGGACAGTGAGTGTAGTAATGGATAAAGAGTGAATGACAATATTGTAATAACATATTATGATAAAATATCAAAATATGAGAGGTTTTCAAATTATCACAATCTCTAGATGAATGCCAAACCATTGACCGACATTTAAAAATGTGTATTTGCTCATTTTTAAGACAGTTTTAGGGGTTTATAGCACTCATTTTACTTAATGTATGCACATAAAGTAAATCTCATCATCAAACATTAACAATACAGTTTAACATTAACAATAATGAAGGTGTCATTTGGAAGCTCCCCTGGGAAATGTTTTGGCAAAAACTTGGCATTTAATCCATTTACAGTGCATCCGGAAAGTATTCACAGCGGTTCACTTTTTAAACATTTATTCCAAAATGGATTAAATTCATTTTTTTCCCTCAAAATTCTACACGCAATATCCCATAATGACAAAGTGAAAGTAGTTGGTTTAAATTTTTTGCAAATCTATTAAAAATAAAGAAGGAAAATATAATACGTACATAAGTATTCACAGCTTTTGCTCAATACTTTGTTGAAGCACCTTTGGCAGAAATTACAGCCTCAAGTCTTTTTGAGTATGATGCTATAAGCTTGGCACACCTATTCTTGGGCAGTTTCTCCCATTCTTCTTTGCAGGACCTCTCAAGCTCCATCAGGTTGGATGGGGAGCGTCGGTGCACAGACATTTTCAGATCTCTCCAGAGATGTTCAATCGGGTTCAAGTCTGGGCTCTGCCTGGGCCTCTCAAAGACATTCACAGAGTTGTCCCGAAGCCATTCCTTTGTTATCTTGGCTGTGTGCTTCGGGTCGTTGTCCTGTTGGAAGACAAACCTTCGCCCCAGTCTGAGGTCCAGAGCGCTCTGGAGAAGGTTTTCATCAAGGATGTCTGTCTCTGTGCTGCATTCATCTTTCCCTCCATCCTGACTAGTCTCCCAGTTCCTGCCGCTGAAAACCATCCCCACAGCATGATGCTGCCACCACCATGCTTCACCGTAGAGATGGTGTTGGCCAGGTGATGAGCGGTGCCCGGAGGAATCCAAACATGACGCTTGGCATTCAGGCCAAAGAGTTCAATCTTTGTTTCATCAGACCAGAGAATTTAGCTTCTCATGGTCTGACAGTCCTTCAGGTGCCTTTTGGTAAACTCCAGGTGGGCTTTCATGTGCCTTTTACTGAGGAGTGGCTTCCGTCTGGCCACTCTACCATACAGGCCTGCTTGGTGGAGTGCTGCAGAGATGGTTGTCCTTCTGGAAGGTTATCCTCTCTTCACAGAGCAACGTTGGAGCTCTGTCAGAGTGACCATCGGGTTCTTGGTCACCTCCCTGACTAAGGCCCTTCTCCCCCGATCGCTCAGTTTGGCCGGGCGGCCAACTCTAGGAAGAGTCCTGGTGGTTCCAAACTTCTTCCATTTACAGATGATGGAGGCCACTGTGCTCATTGTACCCTTCCCCAGATCTGTGCCTCGATACAATCCTGTCTCGGAGGTCTACAGACAATTCTTTGGACTTCATGGCTTGGTTTGTGCTCTGACATGCACTGTCAACTATGGGACCTTATATAGACAGTGTGTGTCTTTCCAAATCATGTCCAATCAACTGAATTTACCACAGGTGGACTCCAATCAAGTTGTAGAAACATCTCAAGGATGATCAGTGGAAACAGGATGCACCTGAGCTCAATTTCAAGTGTAATGGCAAAGGCTGTGAATACTTATGCACGTGATTTTTTTTTTTTTCGTTTTTGATTTTTAATAGATTTGCAAAAATTTCAAAAAAATGTATTTCACGTCATTATGGGGTATTGTGTGTAGAATTTTGAAGGTAAAAATGAATTTAATCCATTTTAGAATAAGGTTGTAATATAACAAAATGTGGAAAAGGTGAAGCGCTGTGAATACTTTCCGGATGCACTGTATGCCTGGGTTATTAGATGCCTCAGGTCTCCAGCCCCCTGGCACTAAGTATTAACGGTATTGGAATTTTTAAAAAATAGGCTATGTTTTTGTCATTTATAGATGAAAATGTGTTATTCCAAATTTATAAAGTGTTCTCATTATTGAGTTTATGAAAATGTACATATGGCCATAGCATAACAAACATGCCCAAAACATACAGGAGAAAAATTCATTATTTCTGACTGTAAAAGCTTCAGTCCACACATCAGCTCAATGAGTGGAAAACAACACTCGTCAATAGTTGCTGAAAATGAACAGTGGTAAACTTTAAGCTGCAACAGTGGGACACTATGTCACATGCGAACCCCCTCCAGTCTATGATGTTTCTTCAATAAAGATGTTGTCGCTACGTTTTAATGCTGTGACAATGTTTTACAGCCAGTTTTGATGGTATTTATTATTATGATATTACTGTGACACCCCCGACACACACGCACATGTATAAACGTGCGCACATGCACAAACAGTCAAAACGTCATTCTCTATTAAACACAAGGGGAGATATTCAGCTCAAAAGGTAAAAATGGAAGGTTCACAAGCCTGCCAATGTAGGCACACCTCTGAATTAAGAAAATTGCACCGTTATGCCATGGACAGGGCCCACACACAGTCAGTCAGTAACACATGTTCACATCTCAGCCTCACATTTTCAGATCACACACTCATGCTGCCAGTTAACAACACCTGGACTAATCAATCAACATTACCCTGTGTCACAGACCTAATGTGAAATGAATGAGAGTCACAAAGGTTCAGAATTTGAGATTCAGTGACCAAATGCATTAAATTGATAACAAAGATATCAGAAATCACCCACTTACCATTACACATGTTCAGAACAAAAAAATTGTCTGTGGGTTTAATGCCACATAGCAATGTTGCCGATGTCCATGTCCTGGGTTCTGTCAGTGTTTACAGCCAACAGTACCAGTTTAATGGTTCCTGAGTCCCCACTGCTCCTCAATTAGTTGTTCACTGCGCGGCGACTTTGGACGATCTGTATTCTCGCTACGCACGTAGCTTTTGTAAAAACTTCTCTATGAATTCCCAATTGGCTGTGTATTTCTGAAGAACTGGCATTTCTGGGCCTTCTTGGGAATGCCAGCTAATTTAGACAACACCCTCAGCAGCAACTGCGCCCGGTCCTCTTCCTCATCTTCATCCTTTCAACTTTTTTTTCGGTCCTGGTCAGCGACTACTACTTCATAAGACCTGTTATGCCCCCTGACTTAATTATGCCTCTTTTTAGAAGAGAGCTATGTGTTTGTGTTTCAGGTCTGCCACGCCCCTTCCTGATTGCTGAAACACCCACACCTGAGAGTCCTCAATTCATCAGTGGAGCTGCATATCAGCCACAGGTCCTGTGCTACTTTTCCCTCTTCTGATTTTCTACTGGCACGTTGCTGCTGCTGCCGCTGAGAGTTGCTACTGCCGTACCTGGGGCATCGACAACAGAACTATTGTTTTTGGTGAAACTGTTGTTTCAATGACAATAGAACATTTTCCAAATCAATCGGTAGTTTCTAAATTAAATATATTCGGCTGTGACAAATATTAGCAATTATGATGGTGGTAAAGGTTGGGAATAACAACAATTGACAAATGTAAAAATTCACCCTAAAACTATGGGATAGTTTTACTCAATGCTTACATACATAGTCATTTCAGGCTATCTAAAGATATATCCAGGTGAGAAAACACCCCAATGCCTAAGTCAAGGAGAAAAGCCAGGAGAAAAACGCTTAGGCTAAGGTGATAGCAACTGATTACTCACTTAATGTATTTATGGTGAATAATAAATATGCCATGCATATACCTGGTTAATGTACCACAGCATGAGTTTTATCTGATGTAATGTGTGATTGCATTTTCTCCAACGTCCTAAAAATAATAATATTATTAGCCTGTGGCTATGGTGGCCTGGCTGTCATTAGCTCCATTAACTAAGTCCAACTTTAATATTTACATACCACAAGAGCTCGGTACATAGGAGCGGCATACCATCAGCCACCTTTCAATCATGGCCCGGTTGCTTGGGTTTTCCAACATGACAACACGCCCAATCACAGCCTATTGAAAACAGGCAAGTTTCTTGTCCTGAAAAAATACAATGTAGTTAGCTTCATGCTTAGACTTCACTTGTGGTCATTCTATCTTCTTTTTCAATAATTTCATTCGTAAAAGGTTGCAATTTTGACAGCACAGCCACAGTCATATTTTGCAGTCTTGATACTATGTTGATATAATCAATTAATATAGTACAGATATTTGCTAAAGTAACTCTTAAAAGAGTGATGCCCCCTACTCCATCATACTAGGCACCAACAGTAAGAGGTTACCTTCTGTCTAATAAAAATAAGTTCAGCTTTATATACTTAGAGATACGTTTTCTCCTCCTGTGGTTTCATATATTTTTGAGAGTGTGAAGATTTTCAAACTTTTTAAGGAAACTTAATGCATAAATACTGTTAATAATATACTGTATTTTCAAGTGTGACTCTTGAATGGCCATGAATGTTTTAAGAAGTCAGATGAAGTCAGGCCTGTTATCGGTTCTTTCACTAAAGTCATCATACTGTATGACAACACTGACATTTTGACACAAAGGCCATTCAGAACAGAGAAATAGGACCATTTTCACAAGAGTAAGGACTATGCAACAGTGTAAAACTCATTTGGTAATCCATTTCTAAAGCCCCCCCCCCCCCCCCCTCTTCATGAGGGAACAGTGCCAAATCATTTTGCACTGCAGACTCAGTGAAATAAACAGGGAGAGAAGAAAATAGAACAACTGTTGCATTACACAAGGCCAAATCCCTGGGCATGAGTAGACTAGATGAGCTTCAGGACACAAGTTGACATTATGTTTCATTTCAATAACAAAGCCTCTGTGAAGTTGACTGCTTTGGCAATATCCCCAGTGGGAAACACACTCGCATACAAACACACACAAAAACAAACAACATAATGTTTTACTTTGCTTCTATGCATAATTAACATTAATTAATTCCCTAACCTTAAATGATAAAACTCCAATTTAATGTAATATGTCATTGTTAAAAAGGTTTGAATGAGTTTGCTATTTCTTTTCAATGTCTACATATTTGCAGCAGAAACACACACTAATACACACATACACACATTTAATTTCCCCTTATATTCCCACTGCATCTCTTTAAAAACCTGCTCTATTGACACTACAATACCCAAATGGGACCCCTAAGAAATAATATGCAGGCAAGATTTATTGCACACACAACATGGCAGTACTTATCATGCAAACACACCTCTCACTCATATGTAACCTATACTCTTTCCTCTTTCACACAGAGGGGCACACACAATGAAATACAGTGCAGTGCAATGTTTGTGTTGCCTACACATATGCACACTTGCAGGGGGAGAAGGAACCTATTTAAATGCTAAGTAAGCAGTCTCTCCCTTTTGGGGCAATGTGATTATACAGCCGATCTCATAAGCATGCGTCACAACTGGATTTGCACATGTAGAACTTAATTACAAGCTGCCTCGCAGTTGTATTCATGGGAGTATATCTATGGAGAAAGGTGGGATTGAAGCTATTACCTCACCTCTCTCTCTCTCTGTGTGTGTGTGTGTGTGTGTGTGTGTGTGTGTGTGTGTGTGTGTGTGTGTGTGTGTGTGTGTGTGTGTGTGTGTGTGTGTGCGCGTGTGTGTGTGTGTGTGTGTGTGTGTGTGTGTGTGTGTGTGTGTGTGTCTCTATCTGTGTGTGCTTGTAAAGCCAATCTATGAGCAGTTTAGCCAAGATTAGTGTTTACATAAACAGGTTTGGGCTCAGTTGCCAGATTCTCTTTCTTAAGCCTCTCTCTTTTTTCTTAAGCCTTCCATCGCCCCTTTCCCCCTCCCTGCATGCCTTTGTTTTAATGTATGTCACACTCAGACACACACAAACACATATTTTGCAGTTTAAATGAGTTGCAGTGAGTCGACAAAATAGCATAAATAAAGAATACGCAAAGAAAACTTAATCACTGAATAAACAGTGAATAAAAAGCATATTGTCACTGAGGGCATGTTTGTGTGCTTACATCAGCATTTAGCTTTGTGCCCAAGAAACACCTCACAGAGCCCCTAGCATGGCTGTAGAGCTTTAACCTTGTGCACTAAAATCCAACAATTTGTTTAATGTCGCTAACAATATGCAAACAATAACAACAGCATAGCACCAGTCTGATTTTTGTGTGTGTTTCAAGGGGGTTGAGGAGTTTAATGGCCTGTGGGAAGAAGCCCTTATAGATCTTGGTAGTCCAGCACCATATGCTACGCTACAGTTTGCCAGAGGGCAGAAGGGTGAATAGTCTATGGGAGGGGAGGGTTTCTGATGCTGGTGGCTCTACTCAAGAAGAATTTCTGACAAAAGTCCTGTATGGGTGGGAAAGAAGTCAATGATTTTTCAGCAGACCTCACCGCTCTCTGCATCAACCTCTGGTTTGAATTTGATCAAACCTGATAGAATTTAAAAGTGAGCTGACTTTAAGCTTCGATTGTGTATTCAGGGTTCTCAACAGAACAATTTTATCTCTAAAGGTAGAGCAAGCTTCGGGATTAGAGGTTTGGTGCCAAAATGCACCTTGGAAGTCATACTTAACTGTTACTCTCAACATTTTACATATACAAGCCTGGGACATTTTTGATCAAAGAACCATATATTTTGTAATCATTTAACCATTTGGACGAATGAGTGACTGTTTCGCGACAATCCGAGCCAAAGATGTGCTCCATCTGTGAATCATGTCTCACAGATGGAGACGTGACTCACATTTTGCATAGGCAAAAAATACTTACTTCTGGAACATGGGTATCCCAACCACTAGAACTGGGCATAATTTATGAGGTGCAGACTTTTCCAATGTGGGTGGTGTCTTGTGAGAACTTGCTACTGGTTGCTGACTGATCACAACTGAGGAGATTTTCGATTTGTCTTCAATTTTGTTCCTGACAAGTATATCCGATTTTATTAATGACATATTTGTGGGAGCCATGTAATTCTTTCTCAAGGTATGATCAGACTGAACACACAGCAAACTGTCACCTCACTTTGTTTGCATGAATTTGACTGCTGGCCTCTTTTGCAGTCTGTGTTTATTTACAACTAACAGCCAATATAACAGCTTTACAGCCGACGTTAGCTGTACTGTAGCTGGCTACAAATGTGTCTACTTGCATATTTTCATTGACTTTTACGCTGTATTTGTATATCATATATATTCATGCAATTGCTCTGCCTCTAAAATTGACTTTGCATTCAACTTGACTGCGCCTTAAATTGTAATAGGACAATACTGTATTCATTTATAGCAGGTTTTGCTATCGTAAGTGCACTCTGTCCACTTCACCTTGATTCAATCAACCTCAACTTAACACTCATTGTGACATAAATCAAGTCCATGATTACTAAATCTGGAGGCACCACTTCATTTACTTTTAAATGCTCATTGATGTTCTCACTGTCTCATGCAGTAAATTTTACACAAGAAAACAACATTTATTAAAAAAAAAAAAAAATAATAATGTATTTTTAATAATAATGCAATTATTATGCCATATAATAGTGCCACATTTTTTTTTTATATTTATTTGGCCTATTGCTGCGCTGTTTTGTAAAGTTGTTAATTTCTGCTCCTTCTGAAAAGCAACAGTGAAGCAACAATAGAACTTCCAAATATTGATATTTATTTCTTATGCAAACTGAAAAATTCTACTTTAAACTGAAACAATCACCCTCACAGAATGCCTCTATTTTTATGAAGCAAATCACATAAAATGATCAAACCATGTCAGGAAAGCAATGGGAAATTCAATTTTATTTTTGTTGGCAATAGATTGAAAAGTATGACAAAAATGTTGTTCACCACATTAGCAGACATAAGGGAGGCAAAATGAGGAACAGTTTTCAGTATAATGAAGCCCAGTACAGCGCCATCACATATTACGCGAGATATTAACACCCCAGAATAGTAAACAGAGCACACAGAGCAACTCCTGGTATAAAAAGAGACAATTTGTGATGATGTCTTATAGCTTCATTCTGACTGTGGCACTGTCCGAGTCACCAGACTCATGCAAGTGTGGCCAAGAAAGAGGTGCAGCTTAGCATTATAATGTTCCAGCTGCAGTCAACACAGTGTGGCTATGCAGTTATTTTTTTTCAAAATTGTTTTTTTCTCAGACTGCAACTTGCCACAGCTTCTAGCCTATACTTTACATTTAGTGATGATGGCTATAAATACAGGTTTTGGTTACATTAAATGACTCTTTTCATATTTGTTTTTACATTATGTAAACCACAACTCTCATAAATTCTTTTGATAGTTTGTACTCTAGCTCGGTGAAAGTAGCAATGTACCTCCCTCTTCTCTCCCTTAATAAAGCTACGGCTGCTATGATAAGAGGCTGATGGAGATAAATGGATAGCGAGAAGAAGGAGAGAGCAAGCAAGGAAAAGAAAAGAGAGCTGAGAGCAGGACACTCAGGGATGAGAGAAGCCTGAATTGTTTCTTATTTTCACAGACCCACGTAGACACAACACAAACCATTTATATCTTCTGGTGCGCAGAGGGGACTGAAAAAGAGGAGTCCCAGAGGACAGGGAGGTTAACCTGTCGTTTTAACACACTCACACACAAAGACACGGAATAGAATAGAAAAGAAAAACCTTTGGAAACGCCATTTTGTAATGATAAATATACATTAAACCAGCATCAAAGCTATAAGTAATTACATGCAACAGCATTTTTAATGTTGAATTTACGTCTTGACACTGTCAAATGAGCTTGATTTCTGAATAAGTAAAGGTACTAACACTGGCTCCTAATGTGCAGTGACTGTGTTGTGCCTCCCCACTTTAATTGCTTCACTGCCTATTTGAAGCTTTATAAACTGGCTGCAACAAGTGTAATCCCCGTTGATTTAAATTTAGTTGTAGCTCTCTTTGATCAGGGCCATGCCTTGACACCTCTCATTGAAACAGCTCAGAAGTATGAAGTACAACAAGTCTGCATGCAAACTGAGCCCTGTTTTGCCTAATTGTCACTACACAGAAACCACTGTACAGTGTGAGAATGAGTGGCAGGGTAAAAACTCAAGAGATACAAGGCAAACCGCATGCCATATTGCATAGTACACACTTTTCTACTGAACACAACTGGTGCAACACCTGTCCCTCAAAATAGTGTAGCCAGGTCGAATCATAGCTGAAAGGAAAGAAGCAGCCTTTAAAAAGTCTAAACAATAGATGCTTTTTGTAGCATCCAACAGTCTGGATTCTGAATGTACTTTATGATTCTATGGGTACACCTTTTTGGTTCTGAGGCAGGTCTTCGACAGCAAACAGACAAATAAAGACTTGTTTACAACTTAAAGCACAAAGTTTCGTACTTGAATAATGTACAAGGCCTAAGATTTGCAAAAAAGGTCTTTGTCCCCCCTGTAGTCTACGTTGTGCTACTGATACATATTAGGTAGCTCAGAAACTGAAATCTAAAACTATTAATTTAAACCTTATTGACTTCTAAAACAATGGTGGCCCAGCATGTACCATGGAGAGCAGACAGTCTCAACTCTTTGGTTGAAATAAAAACTCGCAGAACATTGCATCTTGCATCTCACATGACTGGACACACATAAACAACCCTGTGCACAAACCGAAGCAGTGCTATGACATGTTTAAGGGCTCATATCAATGGTTTTTCAGATTTTATAACAACTTACCAAACATCTTACAAAACATGCCAGAACTTCTGGATTCGTTTCCAACCCACTTGTAATCAAAACTGGTTTGAGAGAGTACATCTATATAAGTGGAAATTTTGGCACCAAATTAAAATGTTTTGCATGGCAATGTAGTTTTCTTTGTTTTGGTGCAATTAGAAAGTGGAATATTGGTTGCATAATCGCCACATTCTGCTTTCCGACCCATTTGTCTGATAAGATCAAAGAAAATTCTACCATATAATGGTTAACATTAAGATCCTGAATTCCAGCCTGGGTTCTTCTAACATATGTCACCTTTAATGTCATATCTATAAGACTTTCTTCGGCTTCCTCTTCATTTTCTTCTTTTTCTCAACACAACAACAACTGGTGTAAAATGTGTTCCTAAAAAATAATTGTTAGAGTTGGGGCTCAGAATCAAGTCTCTGTGCTTTGTATATACCCACAGTAAAACAATACGTTCTGTAGTTCTATTCCTCATTAGAAACATTATATCTTCCTGTATTTTCTGTTTAGAATAATGAGTCTTATAAACCCAGGTGAAATATTTTTAATCTGCTGAAACAACTTTTCACAACATCCATGATAGAACAGATGAGTCACAGCTCAACAAGTCTGAATGTCCTTCACTGGAGCATTCCTTCACAGCAGCATTACTATAACACAACATCTCGTTGATTGTGCAAGTTGAATAAAATTTCTGAGTGAAGGATTCCAAAAATCTGTTGTATTCTTTGGCACGTGATTGGCAGTAATGTCAAGTATATTTAACATAGGACTAAAATGTGAAAATTACTATCTTTTAATGGAGACAAAAGAAAGCTCGGCAGTGTGCTCAAACACATACTGTATACCATGAACTTAATAAAAGCCTCTAAAATTGTAGACAAAGTAGAATCATCAGCTAAACGTGTTGAATCAGTTCTGCAGGATGCTGATCTTTGCCATGTAACGGCTGCTGTTTTAGCAGGCTGAAGCTGCACTGTCGCTGCTGTGTACACTATTGCTCTATTTGATCAGAATCCATAGGGATTGGCCTGTCAGACCATGTTAAGTCAACTAAGGATAGGCTACGCACACTGGTAAATGTGCTCAAGGGTGAACTGGAGAGTCACAGTGAGCATGAGGAGAAGGAACAGGGATGAAGGGCAAGAAGATGAGGGAATTAAAATTGGAAACATAGGGGGAATAAAAGTGGAACAAAACAGTTTTAATTTTTTTTCTGTATGTTTATTTTATGTTATTCCACTTACACATGCAGCATTTGATTGTAACGTTCAAATTCAGCTAAAGCTGAGACTTCAGTTGAATTTGAGACAGAGGAATGTCACTGTACAGAAAAAGATATGGTAGAAATACAGACTGAGTGGGAGAGAGAAGGATGCCGGCATTTTTGGTTTTTGGTTCATTTCGTTCAGTTAGGGTAAACTTACTGCACATCAATTCATTTTATATATTGCAATGCAATTCAAGAAACACAAAAACTTCCAAAATTGATGCACAATTCAACAAAACTTTTCTTAAACTATGTTAGAAAACTGAGCATGATCGCCTATATATGATTTATTTATACAGGTTGTTGTGTTGGCTTGGATTTGATGTAGTCAGTTGTCCTGAATAGAGTGACTGTGAAGTATAATTCTGAAAGGATGAAAAAAATACTCTAGTTGTTACTGCCTTCCAAAACGTTCCAGTTTAAGTGTGTTGTCACACCGGTGCCTTTATTGGCAGTATTAAGACATACCAGCGCTTTCAGTCAGTTCTGGTAGGTATAAGGGAGCGATCATGGTGATTATCATCCCAACATTAACTAACTGTAGGAGAGTGGACCAGAAATTCAGGCCTTTTTTGTTACAGTTCGACACTCAGGGATTAGCATGATATGCATAATAAGCACATCAAGGTAGGGCCTGGGACACACCGCCGGCATGGCGCAGCGCGGCGTGTGTGTGTTCACACTGGCTGCATGTCAACAGCGGTACTGCAGCTGCAGGTCCGACCACTGAATCAAGGAGTTTCTCTTTGATAACGACCATCAGTTTTGATAACGACCATCAATATTGAATTTTTGAGGTTCAACAAGTGATGAGTTGTAACCAAAAGCCGTCAGCTGATTTGTGTTTACCCTGATTTAGATTGAGACACACAGGTACAGTATGAGACAGAGGATCTCACAGAGAGGGAGAGAGGAAAAGAGCAGCAGGCAAAACCCCAGCCTTTACCTGGTAAAGTCGCACCATGATATAATTAGAGCATATACTGTGTTTTTGCTATGATTATACAGTGCACATGTGTTAACGGATTATTTCCCTGTATATTTTAGCTGGGAACCGCATGTGGTTCGCGTGAAAAATAGGCTTCAGGTCTATTTTATAAATGACACGCCTCACATATCTCAGCAGGCAATGTGGCTGCTCTAATCTGTTAACATGGACGCTGAAATGAAAACATGCCATGCAGCAACAAGTCACGCACACACCACCCATCTAGTGTGTCCCAGGCCTAAATCCTGCTTTACAGCTGAGCACAAACATAGAAGGTCAATTTAAGGTGTTTAAACAAGATTAGTCTCCAGAACAGGCTGCAGCCACACTGTATAAAGACACACCTTCACATAAAGGAAAAATCTTCATGCTAACATGCTCAATGTCACAATGTTATCATTCAGATGTCAATCAATGCAAGTTCAGTGTACAGTATTGGGATTGCACCAAATTCCATGGCAATCCATTTTATAGTTGTTAGCACATTTTACTTAAGACCACATGCTAACCTCATGTTTTATTCATCCCCTTGGAACCATCAATACTGTGTTTGTACCAATTTTGGCCAAATCCATCTGGTAGATGTTGATTTATTTTACTGGACAAGTAGACATTTTTTTAAAGGCAAAAGGAGGGAATCACAAAGTCAAAAATGTTTTTCCTTTATGACTATGTTGTTAATGTTATTTAAAAAAAATGTTTTAACTGTAATTGAAGAAAGACAAAGAATGAAAGTGAGTAAATAATCTGGTATTATTGCCCTTTTAAGGCACATGTGTGTGTCTTGGTTAAGTCCAGTTTAGCTGGGCTGTGATGTGTTCCTTACAGGCACAGGACCAGCGTTGCTTCCATCACTACTGATATGTGCTTCTGTTTGATGGGAGCAGAATTCCCCCTGGATGCCCCAGTGCTGCACTCCCACCAATACCATCCACATCAAGCCACAAACACACCCATACATGGTCAACAAGCATTGCATCAGTTATTATAATTGATATATTAATGTGTTGTGTGATGCATCAGCTAGGCTTTAACCCAGATGAAAATCCTTTCATTTACAGAATATAAACATTATAAATTCATGAAGTGACACACACTTTCTATTTTGCTGCAACCCTATTTAACTCTGTTCCTATTAATAAAAAAAGGGGAATGATGTAACATGTATAAAGACACATTATCCCAGTTATGGAGAATAAATGGCTTTAAGCTACACACAGAGTTTCTTGGAATTCCCCAGATTGTGTTGCCTGGGTTGTAAAATTAATTCTAAATTGTTTTACACAAAAAAAAATGTAAAACTTGTACAGCAGTCAATAAAATCTCCATTGTATTGAACATTCACACTGAAAGTCTATTGCTTGTTTCGACAGATGGGTTTAAATCCAGGACAGTGTTTATGTTCCACCAGAACAAATGCAACTTGAAAGAGCCAGCAGCAAAAGTGTTGCTCCTTTGGCAAGATTTCTTCAACTTTTCCTGCCCTGGACAAAGAAGAAAAATGTAGTCGCACTCTGGAAAATACAGTCTCATTAAAGCATATTGACTCTTCTATCAAGAGACAACTTGCCAAAAAGGGGATTTACAATGTTTTACAAAAGGACAGTTAATAGCTACAATCCAGATCATGTGACTGGCAAGATGTCTAATGTTGCAAGGGACACTGGTGTCTACGTTGAGATATTGTGGGAAACATTAAACTTTGTACTCCTAAAAATGACACTTGTGCTCTTTGGAAGCCCGCATTAACACCAAAACATCATGGGTAAAATCTGATTGTCCCACAAATAATCTTCCTAAATTATGCCAAACTTTTAATACTTTTTATATTCGTATTGAGGTTAATTAATAAAAGTCAGCGCTCTCACAAACACAAGACTTTGAGGTCATCATCTGTTGTACAGACTTCAACCTGATGAGGTTGATTCAAGCCTTCATGTCAGCAGGCCCCCACACTGCTGATGAGTAAGACAATGAATCACAGAATTCTTATCAGCTGGAGGGCTGCAGTCTGAGCAGAGGCTGACCTCCACAGAGATGTGAACTGATCTACAGACACTTTAACAGTTTTATAACAATGTGCATTACTATTACATACTGTATAGTAGTAGCAGCAGCAGTAGAAGTGGTATGAGAGGTAGTAGCATGGAAACCTCATTCTGCATGTTTTGCAGTTTGGTGGTGTCTGTGAACAGAATTAGATCTTGGACAGCTTGAGTGAAGATAAGTTCATTTTAACTTCTTCCAAGTCTTCCTACCAAATGTTTTTTATGTCCCACCACCATGGAACAAGGTGAGAGGGACATTATGCATCTTGCTGCCATCTGTTATGCTGATGATGGTCATACTTCAATATCACACCACAGGTATAAAGAGCAATGATCTAATTCGATTTTGGAGCACCTAGCTGGAAAAAAAAGTACCATATTAATGAGGAAATACTTCTAAGCTAAGTTCAAAGTGCTAGATTAGACTATCTTTCTTCGCTGGGTGCTGTGACTTACTGGAATTGGAAAAACTGCGAACAAACCAAGCCAGCTTGGTTTTTGCTTTTATATAAACTAGGCTAACATTCCTAATACCAATAATTGATCTTCTCATTAACTCATAGCAATAAGCATAATTCCCTAAATGTGGAACCATTCATTGAACGTATATTGCATGTTTTAACCACCTTTTCTACATGGCCAAAACATATGACCTATATGCCCCTAATATTGTGTTTGAATGACCTAACATGACATTGACAGTGACACTGGGCTTAAATTAAAAAAAACCTAATGGTTCCATCCAATAATTTGCCCAATAAAGCTTTGTTCTGACGGGATGGCTGGATTAAAAAAAAAAAAAAAACATGAATGAGAATGGCAATGTTACATTGAGCAATTCCACTTTCAATAGAAAATGTGAGATATTTAGGACAATCATTTGTTGTGAAGTCAACTTACCTTGCCTTGCCACTTCTAATAAGTCTCAATAAAGTATGTTTTCTTTATTTTTTTTAAATATATGCAATTAACCAGCAGGCTGAATGTTTTCTGCCTCTTGCCAGGAATGCCATTGAACAAGTTATTTTATATGAGACAAAAATAAAGACTCTTTGATCAGTTCAGTGTGCATGGTTTTAAATTATCGTGGAGTTTCACAGAAGTGTGAGGATTTCTACATTGTGTGACATCACTTTGATCAAAATTGCTCTTTGAAATTTTGCAATACACAAATCATAATAGCATTATAGAGACCATGTGCCACACGCCCGATCAGAGGCTTCTATGTAAAACAGAAAACGTACAAGCAGAACCTCAGAGAACCACAAAGCTCCAGAAAAAAAAAGTTTTCAAAAAGTGAAGAAAAAGAACAGACATCTCTTTTATTGAGATCAACAGTTTTAGATTTCACAATTAATTCCATTAGATTTTAACTGAACTCTATGAGCCAAAAAAGCTATTTTTTTCTTTATCTCCACCTCAGAAAGTATCTGCAAATTCAGTGAGTGACAGCTGACTGTATGGCCAAGGTGGGCACTATAAATAAAAGACACTTGCGATAATTTTGGAATTCATTACGTCTCTCTGTCCCCATCATCAGGTCAGAGAGAGATCTAAAAAAAACCCTCAAAATAACAGCCCTATGATAATTAGTCTGTAAGCACTGATGTTTTTGAACATAATCTAAATGTTCTCAACTGCAACTCTACCAAATTTGATGCAGCAGAAATTATGCACAACACTGCTGCATCCATTCTACATATTTTAGTGCAGTGCAGCCTCTTCAATGAATGTACCACACAAAAATGGTTTAACGGTCTTGTTCTGGTAAAAGAGCCTTCAGGATGGAAAGAGTTGATAATTATGTACATAAGAAATATGAATAAATGTCAGCTGTCAGTTCAAAAGAAAACCTTGTAAAGAAGACAAAATTGGTAATGCTGAGGTCTGAAGTTCCTTCTTGACTGTTTGACTTGTTTGCATGTGGCTAAGTATAGGCAACAAAATATGCAGTTCTGCATGTTTTCTGTGTTAAACTAAATCACAATCTTTCCCTCACACTAACCTAGAGCTGAGTGTCTAAACATAATCACTACAATTGTCAGTATAAGTGTAAATTGTGCTGGAAGATCAGTATGTCAGAAGTACATTTTTTGTGGAAAATAAATATTTTGCCGGTGAATATATTATTGTTATTTTGCCAAATACGTTTAAATTTAAATTATTAAGAGACCATTATATTTTCTTCTGAATATTTTTGCTGTTAATTACTGTAGTTGTACAGTAACATAATATATTTGAGACAGTGTTCTGTTTTTTTCCTTTTCCTCATATGACAATGATGTTTATCAGCTCACTGACTTAGCATCTGGGTAAACCTATACGAGCAACAGTTACTAAATGGACCTTGTGGCGAGATTTGGGATTTCGGGATTCTTCAAAGCCGAGCTCGAGGTGACTCAGTAAACTGCACACACTTTGCTTTTCCTACCATTATGGTACAATCTGTTATACTTCACTCAATGCCGAGAGAGGTAAACCAACAATAAGTAACACTCCTGAGTCCCTCTTTGTCTTGAAGGAAATGCCTCCTCACTGCTACTGAGAAAAACGCTTTGAATTGAGTTGAGTATTTCATCTTATTTCTGAGAAGATTTCAAGTAAATGTCCATAAACTACACCAGAATAGGAATTACTGATGCAAACAGGCTGAATGTACAATATTTCAAATGTACAGTAATGCAGCTTATAGCTCTTCAACAGCATCCTCTCTCTCTCTCTCGTTCATCCTGTTGTCTCAGCCGGTCTTCTTGCTCTCGTATATTTCCAGCGCCTCTTCGTGCTTCGTCATCCCTTCCACAATTTATGGATCTCTCTCTCCTCTCTCCTATCTTCCTGTCTCTAAATCTGTCCTCCCTTCTTAATTCTCTATATCTCCTCTCCCCTCCCGGTTCCACTCTCCTCCTCCACTTCTTTCTTCCGCTTTTATTCTTTACTTTTTTTGCCTCTCCATTTTTTGTTTCCTACAGCCTTGATGTCTTTTTAACATTTTTGAAATTTATTTTACTGGCTTAGCAAGGATTCAATATATCACCGGAGCACCAGGTGACAAAATGAATTAGTTTTACCATGGAGCAATTATAATGAAAAAAACACAGTAGAGATTAACTGCCTCTGCACTGTGCTCCTCCTCTCCCCTATTTTCTCCTCTTCCAGCTTTTTTGTTCCTCTCCCTTCTGTGATCTATCTCTAGTTACTTTTGGTCCCTGCTTGCTGTGAGTACATTGTTCTTCTCATTTCTGATCTCTCCAGTTGTCATTCCTTCTTCATTTTTTTCTGTCTACTTGTTCTGTCTTTGTAATCTCCAGAAGTGAAGAGTAACTCAGTGCAATAGCCAAACTATGATACTGAACATGCAGGAATGTTTCCATTTTATGTCTTTTACTCCGCTACATTTATGTGACAGCTGGCTGGCCATTTCCAAAAAGCCTCTGGCTTCAATAGACTGCTATTCAAAAACCATAAACCTTTCGTATATACAAATAATTCAATACATTTTACAAGTCATTATGATGTCATTATGTTATCAGTGTTCTAATTGTCCTTCTGAAAGTAATTTTATAATTCATTATATATTAGGCATCAAAAAGAGGCATGTTTGGCAGCGTGCCAATTTTAATGGCATGCCTTGGGTGCAGTCAGGTTTTAGGTATAGGTGGGTTGGCTTAGTACCCTCAGGAGCTCAGACTCAGATCACCAGATTCCTCCCAAGCTTGTTCAAATATAGTCACTTCAAAATGCCAGACTCAAGGCTTTATAAGTGCAGGTCATCAACCAATGGTTGACCACATGGTGGCTGAGAAAAGGCCATACAATGCAACGGAGGCCATTTTTACAAGCTGTGTGGTACTGCCATGGCTAAAAAAGATGCAACATCATTGTCAAGCATCTCTGTTACCTCAAATTTGCTCAAGTTGTAGCTGAGAATTTTTTAGAACAGGTTCAATAACATCGGTGCCACTGACTCATTGTTATTATGTTGTTATTTACTCATTTAAATTACAATTTTGATTTGGTGGAAGTAAATTTTGTAAGTTTTGTTGGGGCTTTCCTAACTTCACTGTGGGGTCCTGATAAGGACAAGGACATATGTATTTCAAAATTCTCCCAAGTTTATCTTATCTGAAGACCTGACATTTGTTCATTTGGGCCTTAAAGCTGTGGAGCTGCTATTGATTGAATTTGGGGATGGAGTTCTGAGATGGAAATGATGATTGGCTTAAGGCAGGGGTGTCAAACTCATTTTAGTTAAGGGGCCACATACTGCCCACTTTGATCTCAGGTGGGCCAGACCAGTAAAATCATAGCATAATAACGCAAACATAACGACAATATTTCTCTATGTTTAAATTATTGGTGAAGGTTTTTGGATGATAAACCCTATTTTAAAGGTCTTTCTACAATAAACTAGAAACATAAAGACTAAAACCTCAGACATCAGCCCACTGTTTATCTGCCCGGGCTCTCCTCTGCAGATTCCCTCGTTTTGTGACGCGTTTGACGTCAAACGCGTCACAAAGCGAGCAGCGAGCGCTGCTGCCTGTGGCAATGAGCGCTTCTGCCTCCGGAGCAGACATCGCATTTACGCTGTTTTTGAAGCAATTACTGGATCGATTAAAAAAAATTACAAAACGTTTGTACTCATAAACCTCCATATTCTCATAGAAATGCAATTGATGTCTTTCTGTAATTTTCACACTTAGCAAAGTCATCCGGCGGGCCGAGCTGGACCCCCTGGCGGACCGTATATTTGACACCCCTGGCTTAAGGGGTTAAAGCAAAGCCTCGTCTACTGGTGACCCACTCATCACAAGTTGCATAATGTTCAATCGAAGTCACGTGCTGTTTAAAGGTCTTTATGGGCTTTATTTACCTTGTGACACTTTGAAGTGACCCATCCCTTGGTCGGGAACCACCTACATCTAAAAATAACTACATAAATGAAAACTACTACTTATCTGTTAATCGGTATTGATGATCCACTTATTTAATGTGTAATATTACTATGACTCATAAGAAAGATTTTACTGCAGAATGAGTACTTTTACTTTTGAATATATTGAGTTTTTTTATTTTTTACTTTCAATGGAGTATTTATTCATAAAAGTATTTGTACTCTTCGGCAAAGTATCTAAAAAATGTCACCACTGGTCTTCTTTTGCCCCTCCTCTCCACTCTGTTTTTTTTTCATCTCTGCATCACTGCTGTAAACTACCCTCACCGCCTTCTATATCCTAATAATAGATGGCTGATGTTGGTCAATGTGACGGAGTCGTTCTGCGGCTACTTCATCTACCTACTTGTCAAATCTATACAACACTGGCTTTACGTAATAAATCAACACAAACACACACACCTACAGCCTCTGGTGTGTGCTCAGTCTCACTCCATTCTGACGATTGATGTGCACCTTGTTGCTAAACGGCCGAGATAATGAAACCCCACGCATCCCTTCACTATGTGTGCAGCTGTGTATGAATGCCCTGCTGGTGCATTGTAGCACACACACGCATGATTATAAGACACACATCCACTCTGTCTTCCTTTATCCTCTCATACACACCCACCACTATAAACACACTTTCTGTCGCTGTCCTCTGGCACACGAAGACACACACACACACACACACACACACACACACACACACACACACACACACACACACACACACACACTATCTCTCTTTCTCTGTATACACTGACAGAGAGAGTAAGAGAGAGGGAGGATAAAGAGAGAGAAAGCTTCTGGTAAAGTATTCAGACAAAGAACGCATGTGTTTGGAAAGAGGTGAACAAATGAGAGCATTAATGGTACTCTTTCACCCAAAAGGTGCATCAACCCGATCAACTGAAGGAAATTCTTGGAGCATATATGTACTTTTTTTAATATTGTTTAAGTAGAGTCAAAGTTTATGGTTATTTTTACAGAATTCTAATTATGGGGGTAAAGGATTTGAGCAGATTTTATGTAAAGGTTCTTGAAGAGGCTCAACTGGCACAGACCTTGAGGTCTAAGGCATTACTTGTTCAAAACTTAACCAAACTACGAGACTGAGATGAAAAAAAATATCCACACAGAGATGTATAAATATTGAAGAGAGGATGTGAAATGGTTGTAGAAAGATGCAAATCAGCCAAAAAAGAATTCAAAATGATTGCAACACTATATAACAACCACAAAGACACACAAAAGAAAACAGATCACCCAAAGGAAACAAATATAGATTCACCCACCCAAAAAGATTCAACATAATATTCAAGGAAAAGCATCACAAAAAGATGCAGAACGACTACGAGATGTAAAATGACTACAAAGACCTACATAAAGACATGCAAAACACATATGAGATGTAGAATGATTACAAATATACATCCCAGCAACCAGAAAGAGATGCAAAACAACTGCAAATACCTCTAGTAGGACAGTTATTTTGTTTTTCTTATGGGTGCCTATAGGGAGGGACTGTTAAGTGTCTGTGCTCAGGGGCCCACTGTCTCATGGCCCATCCATGAGTAAAGGTAAAAAAAATTAAATGAAAAGAAGGGATCATAATAAGGCAAATAAGCAAAAAATTAACTCAGAAGATATATAATATTTTCTACGTATTCATTATAATCTTTGGATGTGTTTATCCCGCACTACTTCTCGGCGGAACGTCCCTGATCTTCCCTGAGGGGAATGTGCTTCAACCGTGATGCCCAGCTTTTTTTGTGTTTTTTCATACACACATATGCAGTTTGATGAATGAATAATGGTCAGACTAATGGCCTTAAAGTTGAATTATATGACCAAAGTTCCCCAATCAAGAGATGAAAGACTGGATTTTCCACCAGTCTCGGCCTCTCACAAATTAATGGACACCATTAAACGACACACACGAGCTCTCGCTCTCTCACTCCCGTGCGTAAAAATGCTCTTTATGCATCTCACCTTACCTCTAACACACTCCCACGGCAGGCGCGCGCACACTCGCAGTGGAGCGCACACTCTCTCTTCCGCTCTTATACTCCACACTACAAAAACAGCCCATGAAGTAAACTAATGATACATGCGCGCATACGCGTTAAATTGGACCGTGATATCCACTTACCTGTTTCGGAGGAATTTATCCTGAATCCAAGCGGCGCTGATGACAGAATCTAACACTGGCGAAATAATCCC
This sequence comes from Embiotoca jacksoni, assembly GCF_022577435.1. Lineage (NCBI taxonomy): Eukaryota > Metazoa > Chordata > Actinopteri > Embiotocidae > Embiotoca > Embiotoca jacksoni. The sequence goes on from NW_027185403.1 coordinate 18,759,267, forward strand.
ACGCCTGAGTTTTTCTTCTGTCACAAACTGGACCGGTGGAGACAAATCTCCCCTCTCCAGAGTGACGGAAAATTGAAGGGTAAATAAACAGCTAAAGAAGGTCGTTTCTTCTTCTCGTCTCCTCCCAAGAATGAGATTTATAACATCTATTAGGCAGCCTTTCTATCTGCAAAAGTCATAGAATCCCTTTCCTCTTCTGTCCTCCTCCAAATTGATGGAAGGCTCAAGTCTGCTCCAATTAATCGCAGTTACGCATTCCCCCTCTTGTTTGCTCTCCTCCACCCTCCGTCTATCCCGCTCTTCTCTTTCAGGACGGGATGCAAGTCAGAGACATAGACCTCTGTGTTCAGTCTGTCTCTGTCCGGGCAGTGGTGTGGAAGAGTCGCTCTACTTTGCGCAGCCAAAAATAACTTCCAATCTCCAAACTGGAATCCCGAGAAGCACTTGCACTAAAATAATCTATTAAATTCTTGCAATATTCATAGAGTGGAGCTGTTGTGGAAATTATGAATTTAAATTCATTTTTGTTGTACTTTATGGTACTTTCTGCCCTCGTGGTATCCAAAGATATTCCTACATGGGAATGTACGTGAGCCCACCGAAACGTTGCGGTGCTGAATATTCTATTCTTTATGATCCATTAGGCATGTATTACTCCTAAATTAATTAAACATTTGGTGGTATATATTAGCTCTATCATAAGTTTTACGGCAGAATGCTTGAAGAAAAATGTGCAGGAAACTCAGCCTTATTAATTATATAATCAGCAGCCTCCAACTTTGCCAGTAGGTGTTTTCAATATATTGATTCTTCAATTAATCAATCCAGATGTGCTGTCGGAGTTACATCGTCTTATGCCAAAAGAGGAAAGCTGCAGTGCAGAGTTCATAAATCCCCCACAAGTCCAAGTTTGCTGGGTAATAATGCCCGACTGTCAATTAACCAATCAAGTCGATCAGCTGATCAATAAAAACAGACTATATTTAGATAGCAATCAATTATCTAAAATACAAGAATTCAAGGAAAGGTTTCTGTTTTCTTTCCTAATGCACTCGAAAAGACGTTTTTGGAATTAAGAGACCGCGCGTGTTCTCCATTTTCCTTCTGTTATCGCCTCTTTTCAGTGTCCTTTACTTTTCCTCCTCTTCGGGAATACGTCCCTTACAGATCAGAATGCTTTTCCCCCTTCACTTCCCTGGATGCGATGCCGGTCTTTGCTGCCAAAATCACACACACAAAAAGAAGTCCACTTGAAAAGACTTTTGGAAATCCTTCTTGTAGCGCCGGGAGCAGCGGAAGAAAAGGGAAAGCGCGAAGCCTTCAGACGCTTCTTTTGGATTGTCCTCCAAAACCGTAAGGAGGAGAGGGATAGAGAGGGAGAGGGGAACTGGATCTCCCTCCTTTTAGAATAAACAGAACGATGGAGAGACAAGGAGAAGAGGATGTGATGAGAGAAGTGTCCGCTCCTGTGCTTAAGCCGAAAGTAGAAACCTCACTTTTAGCTCGGTGGCTGAAACAACTGGAGAGAAGATAGCAGATGCGCCTCTTTTTTCTTTCCTGCATACATTAAATACTTCCCTTCCTTATTCGGTTCCCTCAGATACTTCACCACCTGCCCAGTAAAGGACAGATAAGAGACATAAAATCTGCCATTTCTGGCGAAGGCTTTTATCCAAAGTGGTTTAAGAGAGTCCACAAGGGAGCGCAGAGAGAGAGAGAGAGAGAGAGAGAGAGAGAGAGAGAGAGGACGAGAGAGAGAGAGAGAGAGAGAGAGAGAGAGAGAGAGAGAGAGAGAGCTCAGTGGGTGAAGAAAAAAATAAATAACGAAATAACCTTGTTTTCAACACGCACCTGTGTCCAGATGCCAGATATATTTATGTCCTTGATAAAGAATAAATGATTGTGTTTTTGGAGATAAGACACCAAATAGAAATGAATGGCTTCATTGAGCTGCTCTCATTCCCCATGTGAAGGGCGCTGTTCCTTCAGCACCACCAGACACGCACACACAAATAACGAAAAAGCGACAGAGGGACATAGACGCCTGGATTTCTTTTTTTTTTAATTGTGGTTACATTTGAAGTTTTATTTTGTGCATGCATGTTCTTCTGTCTCATATGTTCGACTTTACCATCATAGATTTGTATTGACAGGACTAAATGGAAAAACAGGGACAGCGTTGAAAGAGAGAAGAGAGATTTAAGAAGAAAAGTAAGTCAGGGAGATAAGTGCAAAAGTAGCATGTGTAGGAGAGAGAGAGCGAGAGAGAGAGAACAATAATATGAAAGTGTTGCTACTGAGGTTTTTGGTGTTTAAGATTGTGAACAGTGCCACATTGTTGCCCCCTTTTGGCCGTGGAGAGAAGTACACCTTGATAAATGAATTCAGTATAGAAAGATGTGACATGAAAAAACTTTGACAGCATTTTTAAGAGGGTCAGACACATTACTCATCGAGGAATCATCTCGTCTGACGTTATGGTGAGCGTATTGCGTGAAGTTAGCGAAACCAGCGGCCAGAGTCAGATGCCTTCCCGGGGACAGAGTCAGATGCCTTCCCGGGGACAGAGACAGATGTCTTCCCGGGGACAGAGTCAGATGTCTTCCCGGGGACAGAGACAGATGCCTTCCCGGGGCCAGAGTCAGATGTCTTCCCGGGGACAGAGACATATGTCTTCCCGGGGCCAGAGTCAGATGTCTTCCCGGGGCCAGAGACAGATGTCTTCCCGGGGCCAGAGTCAGATGTCTTCCCGGGGACAGAGTCAGATGTCTTCCCGGGGACAGAGTCAGATGTCTTCCCGGGGACAGAGACAGATGTCTTCCCGGGGCCAGAGCGGGCGACATTGAATCAAACCTGAAACTGCTAGCTAAGGCTAATCGTAAATACAGTCAGATTGTTATTAACGTCGGCAGTAATGACACCCGGTTACACCAATCGGAGTTCACTAAAGTTAAAGTGGAATCGGTGTCCAACTTTGCAAAAACAATGTCGGACTCCGTAGTTTTCTCTGGACCCCTTCCTAACTGGACCAGTGATGATATGTTTAGCCGTACGTCTTCACTTCACCGCTGGTTGTCGAGGTGATGTCCCGCTAACAATGTGGGCTTCATTGACAATTGGAATACTTTCTGGGGGAAAACCTGGTCTGATCCGGAGAGACGGCATCCATCATACTTTGGATGGTGCAGCTCTTCTTTCTAGAAATATGGCCATGTCTCTTAACAGCCCGAAAACCTGACATCAAGGGTTGAGGCCAGGACGCAGAGTTACAGTCTTACAGCTCCTCTGCAGCTTCTTTAGAGCTGTCACTCACCCAAAACATTCAACATCCTATAGAGGTTGTGTCTGTACCCAGACCACCTATATTTAAAAAAACTCAAGAAAACATGTATCAATAAAAATGTAATAAAAATGTATCTTACCAAATTAATGTAACCAAAAAAAAAATCTGACAATTAAAAGCGGACTATTAAATATCAGATCTCTCTGGTCTAAATCTCTGTTAGTAAATGACTTGATAACTGATCATCAGATTGATTTACTCTGTCTCACAGAGACCTGGCTGCAACAGGAAGAATATGTTAGTATTAATGAAGCAACTCCTCCCAGTCATATTAATTATCATATTCCTAGAGATTCAGGCCGAGAAGGAGGAGTGGCAGCAATCTTCCACTCAAGTTTATCAATTAATCCAAAGCCTAAACTTAGTTATAATTCATTTGAGAGTCTGAATCTTAGACTCTCACACCCAAACTGGAAAGCACAGAAACCAATTCTATTTGTTGTTGTTTATCGCCCACCTGGTCCTTATTCAGAGTTTCTAACTGAATTCTCTGACTTTTTATCAGATTTAGTGCTGAGTTCAGATAAAGTGATGATAGTGGGAGACTTTAACATTCATGTTGACATGGACAACGATAGCCTCAGTTCTACTTTTAGCTCATTATTATATTCTATAGGCTTTTCTCAGAATGTAAATGAACCCACTCGCTGTGGTAACCACACCCTCGATATGGTTCTGTCGTATGGCATGGAAACTGAAAATTGAATTGTATTCCTCAAAACCCTGTCTAGGCAGCGACGAGAAAGCTGGAAAATAAATGGCGTTCCACTAATTTAGAAGAATTTCACCTGGACTGGAAGGATAGTCTAATATTATATAAGAAAGCTCTTCGTAAGGCCAGACCTTTATGTTATTCATCATTAGTAGAGGACAACAAGAACAACCCCAGGTTTCTTTTCAGCACTGTAGCCAGGCTGACAAAGAGTCACAGTTCTGTCGAGCCCTCTATTCCTTCAGCTCTCAGCAGTAATGACTTCATTAACTTCTTTACCAATAAAATTCTTACTATTAGGGAGAGAATCGGGCAGACCCTTCCTGCCACCATCACTGATGTAATGTTAAGCACAGCAGCCCTGGAAGCAACTGTAGGACCAGATGTAAACTTGGAAAGTTTCTTTCCTGTTGAGCTCTCTGAGTTAACTAGAATTGTTTATTCATCTGGATCCTCTAGCTGTCTGTTAGATCCCATCCCAACTAAACTTTTTAAGGAAGTCTTCCCTTTAATTAATACTTCCATATTAGATCAGATCAACCTATCTATTGTAACCGGCTATGTACCGCAGGCTTTTAAAGTGGCTGTAATTAAACCTTTACTTAAAAAGCCGACTCTTGATCCAGCTGTTTTAGGAAACTACAGACCAATTTCCAACCTGACGTTTATTTCTAAAATCCTTGAAAAAGTTGTTGCAAATCAACTTTGTGATTATTTACAAAGGAATGATCTGTTTGAAGATTTTCAGTCAGGCTTTAGAGTTCATCATAGCACAGAAACAGCTCTGGTGAAAGTTACTAACGACCTTTTAATAGCCTCAGATAATGGACTCGTCTCTGTACTTGTTCTTCTGGACCTCAGCGCTGCTTTTGATACGATTGATCATACGATCTTATTACAGAGACTAGAAGACATTACGAGGATTAAAGGAATTGCATTAGACTGGTTCAAATCCTACATATCAGATAGATTCCAATTTGTCCATGTCAACAATGAATCTTCCAGACAAACAAGAGTTAGTTATGGAGTTCCACAAGGCTCAGTGTTAGGCCCAATACTTTTTACTTTGTACATGCTTCCATTAGGAGATGTCATCAGGAAGCACTGCATAAACTTCCATTGTTATGCAGATGACACTCAGCTATATCTTTCTTTAAAACCAGATGAAACTAATCAGTTAGTAAAACTTGAAGCCTGTCTAAAAGACATAAAGGCCTGGATGACCAAAAACTTCCTGCTTCTAAATTCAGACAAAATAGAAGTTATTGTACTTGGTCCTAAACACCTCAGAAGCTCTTTCTGTAATCACTTAGTTACTCTAGATTACGTTGTCTTGGCCTCCAGCAAAACTGTGAGGAACCTTGAAATCATCTTTGATGAGGATTTGTATAAAGCAAATCTCCAGAACTGCCTTCTTTCATCGACGTAATATTAATAAAATCAGGAAAATTCTTCCTCAGCGTGATGCAGAAAAACTCATTCATGCGTTTGTTACTTGTAGACTAGGTTATTGTAATTCCTTGTTGTTAGGATGTCCAAATTACTCATTAAAAACTCTGTAGCTGATCCAAAATGTTTTGACGGGATTTAGCAAGAGAGATCATACTTCTCCTGTTTTAGCTTCTCTTCATTTGCTTCCTGTTAAATCAAGAATAGAATTTAAAATTCTCTTGCTGACTTACAAAGCTCTGCATGACCAGGCTCCATCATATCTTAGAGATCTTATAGAACCATGTAATCCTAGCAGAGCACTTCGCTCTCAGAACACTGGTCTACTTGTGGTTCCTAGAGTTTCCAGAAGTAGAATGGGAGGCAGACCCTTCAGTTTTCAGGCTCACCTCCTGTGGAACCAGCTCCCAGTTTGTGTTCGAGGGGCAGAAACCCTCTCTAGCTTTAAGATTATACTCAAAACGTTCCTTTTCGATAAAGCTTATAGTTAGGGCTACCTCAGGTAGACCTGAACCAACCCTTAGTTATGCTGTTATAGGCCGAGGCTGCAGGGGGACCTCGTTACATGCTGAGCTTCTTTTCTTTCCTCCTACTCTTTAACTGACTCATACCTCACCATCCTTTTCTCTCCCATAGATTTTTCTTATTGTCTGTTGTCTCCATTCAGTTCCCTCGCTCCCGTAGTTTCTCTTCTTTCTTCTGCAGATGTCCCGTCATGAAGCTGCATGTCTCTGCCCTGCGCTTGTCGTCTCCACCAACAGTTCTTCTCTTCTATCTCTATGCTGTCCTTTTCTCTCTCTGCTCTCCTCTCACCCCAACCAGTCGAGGCAGATTGCCGCCCACCTCTGAGCCTGGTTCTGTCGGAGGTTTCTTCCTGTTAAGAGGGAGTTTTTCCTTCCGTCTGTTGGAGGTTTTTCTCCCTTAAAGAGTAGTTTTTTTTCCCTCCTAGCTTATGTGGGAATTGTTGAATTGCTGGGTTTCTCTGTATAATATTGTAACGTCTTGTTGTAAGGACTTTAATGTGTTAAGTGCCATGAAATAACCTATGTTGTGACTTGGCACTATGTAAATAAAGTTGAATTGAATTGAATTGCAGGACTCCCTTCAAAATCATACATTTTACATTTTCTTATTGATTTTCAAGGTTTTCGAAGTTTTTCGAGGTGAGGTCATACATTTTTAGTATTGCATCATTTGTATGTGGCTTTAAAAAGTGTTCCAAATAAAAAAAGAAAGAAAAACTCATTTTTATCTGCATCTGTAACTGCTATTATGAATTGGTTTGGTTTGGTTTAGGCACTGGCAAGTTAGGGTTAGGGAAAATATATTATTTCATTATGATTATGAATTGAAAGTCCAACAGTATGGGTATTTGTTATGCTTTTGCTCCTGAAAGTTATCCTTATTACAGCCACTTGTCATGTGCACCTTGTTACTTGTAAACATGTCATTCTTTTGCATTTTCTGAAATATTTAATATCTCTCAAAAAATATCCCTCATCATTAATCAAAGCAATCTGTCTTCTAAAAAAATACATTGAAATTGACATTGAAATTATAGATCAAACTGTCAAAAACTTTCAAAGACATTTCAGTCAAAAATACCCCAATTACACCTTGTATCAACATGTGATTTGTGTCCAGACACATTATAGTTAATGAGATTCAATCCATGGATCTTTCAATTTACACTTGGTACTGAATGTGTTGTGTTGTTTTTTGTGGGAGTTTTTTTTCGATTTTGCAAGCTAACGTTACTCTTACTCCCTGCAGTTTTTGTTGGTCCTGTTTAAGTTTGCAGGAAGAGGGGACATTAAGTCACTTTTAAAATTATACGACTGACGTCATTTCTTTAGAACGTGGTCACATTGTAATACTCCATCTACGCCTGTGAGCCTGACCACCATCTGATCTGACTGCATGCTGATCTCAATACAGTTTGCATTCACACCTTGTATTTGCATTTGTTTTTCTTTACTTGTATAAGTTATCTGGACATATAGATTGATTGTTGATACCATGAAACGGGGTTAAAGGTCCCTGTAACCGCTGTGCAAAGAAACACCACAAACAAGATCTGGCGGGATTCTCGAATGATAAAAAAGGGAGACATTTTCAAGACTGCATACAACTATAGCAAGGCCTCACTTACAATGAGCATTTGGGCAATGATACAAACAGTACAGTTGTAGCTCTAGGTGGAAGTATAAGGACCATTAATTAATGGAAGTGCATGGGTCCAGCATACCATGAAATAAGTTAACGTTAACAGAACGAGATGCATGAAATTAATCATGGACATTGGAGACGACACTGTACATTTCAAAGGTGTAACTGTGTAAGTATCATAAAATCATGCAAATGGAAATACATTAAATATAAACGATTGTTAAGATAGACAGGTCTGTTGTACAGTGAGGAACTGTGTGTATGTGGTAAGTCTTGTTACGGCTGGTTGTCTTGAGGGATAGCTTGTGTAAAGACAGAGTTTGTATATGCAGATGATTTTGGGTACCATGGACGGTCTCCAAATGGAAAGCTTTGGAACAGATGGTAAACTAAATTCTTTGGGTCACTGGCAATCCTTTCTGCCCCTTTTCTCACCCTGGTGTCATGCAGCCCCAAGATGGGACGGTAGTAGACATCCAATGAGCATAAAATACACTGGACCTTGCCATTGGAAGAGGAGACTTTTATTTTACTTGAATAAAGAGATGTTAAGTAGTCATTGTCAGTAAAACAATCATGTTTTACCCCAAAACAGAGGTTCTAAAATTTGTATATAAAATATGAAACCAAATTTCCTAAGTATCGCTTTAACTTTAGATACCCAAAATATTTCTAATAAAATTCACAGATTTTACTATACAATAGCTTCAACAGTTCAAAAATAACATAACATAAGTTTTGATAACTTTATCAAAATAAAGGAATGTATTTAAAAATGTTTGCAAGAAAAGGCGCCCTCTTCCTGTGTCTCCCAATGTCTGCCAGTTTCTTCTTTGTGGCCAAAAAGGACTGCTCTCTTTGTCCATGCATTGACTATTGAGGTTTGAACAATCCCACTATTAAAAATAAATTTCCTCTGCCTCTCATTAACTCAGCTTTAGATCCCCTCCTGAAAGCCACAATTTTTGTCTAAATTGGACTTTGGAGGAAAGATCTGTGTGGTAGCAGACTGGCCCAACCCCTTCCACAAGGAAACATCTTCAACGCTTCCAAGGGTTTGTTAACTTTATCGCTGTTTCATCAGGGATTACAGCAGAGCGGCATCGCCCTTAACTAAAGTCACTTCTTCCTCTGTTTCATTTTCCTGGACCACTGAGGCTGATTCTGCTTGTGACAACCTCAAACGGTGGTTCACCTTGACACGTACCCATCCCTCACTTCATCGCTAAGGTGGATGCCTCGTTCGAGAGTAGAGACGGTCCAATCCCAGCGCTCTCCAGTCAACCAAAAGCTGCATCCCTTTGCATTTTTTTTCTGACCCCTGCTGGACGGAATTGTGACATTGACCCCCGTAAACTGTTGGCGGTCAAGTTAACTTTAGAGAAGAGTCACTGACTGGAGGGAGCTGATCAACCCTTAATCATTTGGACAGACCATAACCTAGTCTCCATCCAGTCAGCCAAATGTCTGAATCCCCACCAGACCCGGTGGTCTCTGTTCTTCATGCGGTTTGCTTTCACTCTCCACTTACCGACTTGGATCCCACAACGTTAAACCTGATGCTCTGTCTGACTGTCCACTCCCAGGTCACTCCGCTAAGATGCCCTGCCAACTAGGCATCAACCGCACTCTGATGCTCCTGAAGAGGAGTTTCTGGTGGCCTCAATGGTCCAGGACTTCCGAAACTTCACCAATGCTTGTAAATCAAGAATAGAATTTCAAATTCTCTTGCTCAATTACAAAGCTCTTCATGACCAGGCTCCATCGTATCATAGGGATCTTATAGAACCATATCATCCTGAAAGAGCGCTTCGCTCTCAAAACGCTGGTCCACTTGTGGTTCCCAGAGTTTCCAAGAGTAGAATAGGAGGCAGAGCCTTCAGTTTTCAGGCTCCTCTCCTGTGGAACCAGCTCCCACTTTGTATTTGAGTGGCAGAAACCCTCTCTAGTTTTAAGGTTAGACTCAAAACTTTCCTTTTTGATAAAGCTTATAGTTAGGGCTCGCACCATCCCTTACTTATGCTGTTATAGGCCAAGGCTGCTGGGGGACCTCGTTATATACTGAGCTTCTTACCTCTCAATCTTTAACTCTCTATAACTCATATCTCATCATCACATCTCCTTAACTTTATGCTTTTTCTCTCCCATAGTTTTTGCTTATTGTCTGTTGTCTCCATTCAGTTCCCTTGCTCGCGTAGTTTCTGTTCTTTCTTTTGCAGATGTCCCACCATGGAGCTGCATGTCTCTGCTCTGCGACTGTCGGCCCCACCACCAGTTCATGTTTTGTATCTCTATGTTGTCCTTTTCGCTCTCTGCTCTCCTCTCACCCCAACCGGTCGAGGCAGATGGCCGCCCACCTCTGAGCCTGGCTTCTTCCTGTTAAGAGGGAGTTTTTCCTTCCCTCAGTTGAGGGTTTTTCTCCCTTAACGAGGAGCTTTTCCCTCCTAGCTTACGTGGGAATTGTTGAATTGTTGGGTTTCTCTGTATAATATTGTAAAGTTCTACTGTAAGGACTTTAAATGTGTGCCATAAAATAACCTGTGTTGTGATTTGGCGCTATATAAATAAAATTGAATTGAATTGAATTAAATTAAATTGTCTCTGCCTCCAGCAAGTCTTCTAATTGGCCACCTGTCAGCTTGCTTCATCCTCTTCCCACCCAAACTGCCCTTGGTCACACACAACCCTGGATTTGGTTACCAGCCTATCTGAATCTCAAGGGAACAACACTGTCCAAGAGTGTCCACTTTGTCGCTCTCCCCAGTCTCCCCATGGCTCATGAGATGGCAAACCTGTTTTCCAGTTGCACGGAATCCCACTTCACATTGTCTCTTATCAAGGTTCACAGTCTGTGTCCAAGGCATGGAGGGTGTTCTGTCAGGCACTTGGCACTATGGTCTCTGGGCTACCACCACTCAGACTAACGGGCAGACCAAGTGGGCCAACCAGGACTTGGAGGCAGCTCTTCAGCTTGTGAATTATAAAAACCCTGCCAGCTGGAGCTTGCATTTTCCCTGGGTAGAGTATGACCACAACTCTCTCTACAGTGCTTCAAAATGTATTTCGCCATTTGAATGTTTCCTTGGCTATTAGTCCCCGCTTGCAGTTACTTCTGTCCAGGCTCATCTACATTGCTGCCAGAGGATTTTAATAAGAACCGTCGGACTGCTGACCGCCGTCAGGCCATGGCCCCCATGTATGCTGCCGGACAGGCTTTCTTCAAAGAACCTGCCCTTGAGAACAGACTCCTGGAAGCTGTCTCCTTGGTATGTTGGCCCTTTCACTATCAAGTCTGTTGTTAACCCTTCTGCTGTCCGTTTAAACCTTCCCTGGCACATGGGGGGTTCATCCTCTCTTTTGCCAGGACCCTAGTTAACCTGCCGGCCTGCTGTTGAATCCGGCCTGCCTAGTCTCTGTGTCTACTCGGTGACTGCGGCCTTCTGCATTGCTGATCTCCAGTCAACTGTAAGTGTTAGAAAGGCTGTAGACTATTGAACTGACGCCCCCTGGTGTCGAATATGAAAGTGCCATGTAGAGCTGCGCTGATCAAGCACATGGAGCGATGCGGTCAGTTGGAGTTAGGAGTAGCCAGAACTTGAACAAGAGTGGACTTTCTAGCTCATAAGTGGCGTGAGGAGTGTGTGACTCTGATGAACTACCACACCTATAATAAGCCTTCAACCTCCCTAATGGTTGAATTACAGTGCTGTTGTGTGACAACTCAATACAGAAAAGAGTGTTTAACTGAAACGGAGCGTCCTGTTTGTTCTGACCGACACCCCAAGGCGAACATCACTATTCGTAACCTCTCCATACAGTCCTAAGCATCACCTCCACAAAACTAAGCCAGCCAATTCAGTTCTCTGTGGGCCTCCAGTCATGGCCTGGCAACTCACCTTGTCTGCCCTGCTGGCTCCCAGGCACCTTGACTCTGCAACTCACCTCATCTGCTTTACCTCGCCAGTTCCACCTGACTCCAGGCTCCAACAACACCCACACCTTTCTAATAAATAATTTAACTTCCTTAATCTGTCTCGGGTCTTTCATTTTGGGTCCAGACATTCCCATTCCTGAAACTACAGTGCATCTGGAAAGTATTCACAGCGCTTCACTTTTTACACATTTTGTTATGTTACAGCCTTATTCCAAAATGGATTAAATTATTTTTTTTCCTCAAAATTCTACACGCAATATCCCATAATGACAAAGTGAAAATAGTTTGTTCAAAATTTTTGCAAATCTATTAAAAATAAAGAACGAAAATATAACATGTACGTAAGTATTCACAGCCTTTGCTCAATACTTTGTTGAAGCACCTTTGGCAGAAATTACAGCCTCAGTCTTTTTGAGTATGATTCTATAAGCTTGGCACACCTATTCTTTGGGCAGTTTCTCCCATTCTTCTTTGCAGGACCTCTCAAGCTCCATCAGGTTGGATGGGGAGCACAGACATTTTCAGATCTCTCCAGAGATGTTCAATCGGGTTCAAGTCTGGGCTCTGCCTGGGCCTCTCAAAGACATTCACAGAGTTGTCCTGAAGCCATTCCTTTGTTATCTTGGCTGTGTGCTTCGGGTCGTTGTCCTGTTGGAAGATGAACCTTCGCCCCAGTCTGAGGTCCAGAGCGCTCTGGAGAAGGTTTTCATCAAGGATGTCTCTGTACATTGCTGCATTCACCTTTCCCTCCATCCTGACTAGTCTCCCAGTTCCTGCCGCTGAAAAACATCCCCACAGCATGATGCTGCCACCACCATGCTTCACCATAGAGATGGTATTGGCCAGGTGATGAGCGGTGCCTGGTTTCCTCCAAACATGATGCTTGGCATTCAGGCCAAAGAGTTCAATATTTGTTTCATCAGACCAGAGAATTTAGTTTCTCATGATCTGATAGTCCTTCAGGTGCCTCCAGGTGGGCTTTCATGTGCCTTTTACTGAGGAGTGGCTTCCGTCTGGCCACTCTACCATACAGGCCTGCTTGGTGGAGTGCTGCAGAGATGGTTGTCCTTCTGGAAGGTTATCCTCTCTTCACAGAGCAACGTTGGAGCTCTGTCAGAGTGACCATCGGGTTCTTGGTCACCTCCCTGACTAAGGCCCTTCTCCTCCGATCGCTCAGTTTGGCTGGGCAGCCAACTCTAGGAAGAGTCCTGGTGGTTCCAAACTTCTTCCATTTATGGATGATGGAGGCCACTGTGCTCATTGGGACCTTCAATGCTGCAGAAATTTTTCTGTACCCTTCCCCAGATCTGTGCCTCGATACAATCCTGTCTCGGAGGTCTACAGACAATTCTTTGGACTTCATGGCTTGGTTTGTGCTCTGACATGCACTGTCAACTGTGAGACCTTATATAGACGGTGTGTGTCTTTCCAAATCATGTCCAATCAACTGAATTTACCACAGGTGGACTCCAATCAAGTTGTAGAAACATCTCAAGGATGATCAGTGGAAACAGGATGCGCCTGAGCTCAATTTTGAGTGTAATGGCAAAGGCTGTGAATACTTATGTACGTGATTTTTTTTCGTGTTTGATTTTTAATAGATTTGCAAAAATTTCAAAAACATTTATTTCACATTGTCATTATGGGGTATTGTGTGTAGAATTTTGAGGGAAAAAATGAATTTAATCCATTATGGAATAAGGCTGTAATATAACAAAATGTGGAAAAAGTGAAGCGCTGTGAATACTTTCCGGATGCACTGTATGCCGCTGGTCATTATTGGTCATTGGACATTAAGGAAATATCCAGGCTCATCTGATTTCATCTGGCTGATATATAGTTCAGCTCAATAACTGCTGTAATGTAGCTACAGCAATATATGTGTGATGGGTCTGTGATAGACATGTTTGAGTCAAATCGTGAAGACAGATTTTTCACCTCGGGGAGTCACTTTCATGTTCTCATCACAATTAAGGATGTTGTTGAAGGTTTTCCTTGAAAATTGGTACAACTTTATTGGGATGAAATTAAGCTCTTGGTCTTTCAGGGAATCTGAGCAGTCGTTATATAGAAGTTGGCCTTGAGTTTTGAGTGCTCAGAAGTTAGACTCACTGACAACTCTTGGCAGGTACCTGAGAGACACTCATTTTGCAGTGATTATGGAGTCATTGCACTCTCACTTTGGTATACTTCCAAACTTAATCGTAACTATGTCTGGCTGCCTTCAGTATTAGTATGGTGGAACCATTGGGGCCTTGAAAGACCTTGGGAATGAGGGGAATGAACCTTTAATGGTTGAGTAAATGAGCCTTCTCTGTATTTTGCATTCTCTCTTGTTTTGGTAGGGGAATTCATTCCCTTAGTTACCATGAATTTGGACTGCAGAGCTGGATGTTTGGTTTGTATTTTTATCATCAGTCCTACTACAAGGCATGAAATGCCATTTGCTTTTGCTTGAGGGGAGATTTACACATAGGCAAAAATTATTGAAGCCAACTCCAACAGTGAGTAAAAGGACTTCCAGAGACAAAACAGCGGTTTCCAGTGGGAGTGAGCTGAGTCGTAATTCAACAGGCACAACCGTGCAAAACTTGTTTTTGTTATTAAAACATACAGTGTATGTGCAAAGTATTGAGCAATGGCTGTGACTACTTATGTACATGCTATATTTTTGTTCTTTATTTTGAATAGATTTGCAAACATTTTAAACAAGCTTTTTTCACTTTGTCATTATGGGGTATTGTGTAGAATTTTGAGGAAAAAAATGAATTTAATCCATTTTGGAATAAGGCTGTAACATAACAAAATGTGGAAAAAGTGAAGCGCTTGTGAATACTTTCCAGATGCACTGTATATCCCTTCCACTTTGTTTTCCTCCTGCTTTTTGTATCACAGTTTGCCTTAATCAGTGTAATTCTTATTGTTCAGAGTAAGGAGAGAACCAATTTTACATTGAAATAAAATGCTGAAGTGAAATCGTTGTGAGTCCTGGTCAATAGGCGTAATTATTTTGTTGCTTTGGGTGTGAACATTGAAGAGAATACTCGAGGTAGGACAGCATGGTAACTTTTGTGTCCTCCAGCAGTGATGTGCTCCAGTATGTTTTCTTCTTCTCAGGGCTCCAATTATACAGATCTGGGGAAAGGAATCCACATCTCATCAGCAGCTGTTGGTTAAAATGTCCAAGGGAGAGCTCAGAAATGTGGATAAAAGCCAGAAGGCAGAGTGTCAACTAGTATTCAGAGGCAGATCCATATAGAGAAAGAAAATCACAATTCAAATCTGAAGCAACAAATCTGAACAAGAGGAGGACAGTGCAGTTTATGGAAGATATTGATGAGAAAAAAAAAAATCTAAAACCCTTTAGAGAAAAAAGGGATTGGGATTACTTGTGTATCTAAAAAATAAAAATCAGCCTTCCATCTTTTGTTTAAAGGAATACATTGGTAAATATTCATCCTGACTTTCATGCAGAGATTTTGGAAGATTTGTACCACTATCATATCTGTACATGCAATGGGAGTCAGGAGGTTATTTAAGTCATTGATTGAGGAGGAACCTGAATCAATAACAGGCCTGATGTTCGGGTTGAGCAGCATCCAATATTCTAACCAGTAATTCTAGCCCATCACAAATATGGATGAAGTTGTTACACCTAACTTAAAATGCTTAATTCTTGCTGAAAAATAATGAAATTAAAGCCATTTTTCATGTATATCTGCCTGCCTTTAAAAGAAACTATTAAAAAAAAAAAAAGATTGCTTATTCTACAAAGATTGTTAAAATATGGCTTCAACAGATTTGCTTGTACCCCAGAACACAAATAGGACTGCTTGCTTTAAATTATTTGCCTGAGTAAGGAGCTCTCCGAGAGAACAATACAAATATTCAGAATGTTTGTGAATATGGCCCTAAGTTAACTTGCTTCTGGAGATGAGAGTAGAGCCACTGCTCCTTTGCCTTGAAAGGATCCAGTTGAGGTGGTTCAAACATCTGATAAGGGTGCTGCCTGCCATCTAATGGAGATTTTCCTGACATGTTCAACTGGCCATGGTGGAAGAAGTAATCCGATACTTTAGTAAAAGTATCAATACAGTAATGTAAAAAGAAAAATGCTCCATTAAAAGTCAAAGTCCTGCATGAAAAATCCTACTTCAATAAAAGTATACTAGTATAGTCTGCTAAATGTCTTTAAGTAAAAGTACTAGTTTAGTCCCTCTGATTAATATATAGTATGATATATAACATCATTAGATTATTTTTTTTCTGAAACATCAGTGTGTCAACAGCATGTTACTGTAGCTGCTGGAGGTGGAGCTAGTTTAAACGACTTTGTATCCAATGTCTAATTGGATTATATGATGCAGTGATAAAATTTTATATCAAAAAGGTAACCTTCCCTGTGAGATCATAATGTTCTGCAAAAACTGTTTTCTGGCCATTGTTTAACACTATAACTCATGAACAGAAGGGGAGATTATAAACATATTTTTACATTCATGTCAGATGCTGCATTGGATTCCATCTAGAAATTATGGTGATTATATCAATATTCTGTGCTGTCAAGATTGTCTGTGAAGCATTCACATTTTAGAGGTTAGAGCTTCTTTGCAGCAGCATTTATATTTGAAGCATTGTCGACTATCAATCCGCTTTATTAGGGGAGCATGTGAACACAAGAATTCCTTCGTCTTCACTACAGATATTTTATGAGTTTGGACTGATATGCATGTAAAATACAACTTGAGTGACGGAGCCATACAACAATGAGGCAGCATTCCTTGCTCTATACATTGTGTTAATGAGAGAGTTTTAGGTGGATTTTGTTACCTTAAGCAAAGCCATGTGTTTCCTGGGTCCTGTTAAATGGACATGAGAGTGGTATTAAGTTTTTTTTTATTTAACTCTCAGCATATAAACAATTGATTGTTTATAATTATTTCCCAAAATGATAAGTTAATCAACTGCCAGCTCTAGCCTCATATTTATTGCACATATCATTAATCTTTTGTCAAAAAATAAAAATAGGTTTTTACTAAAATGTTGTTAAAATGAAAGGGATAACTGTTCAATAAATTCAATGAGGAGTTCAATAAAATGTTGATATCATGTGGGGTTTATTGATTATCATACTTCAGTAAAGCTCTTACATTCTATGTGTTGGCCCCTGACCTCTATGATATCTAAAGCACTGTGGATATTTTTTGTTTCCTGTAATACTTGAGTTACTTTGAGAAAGTATTTGACGTTGTACTTCACAAATGTTTACATCTTGTTGTAAATCCATACTTGCTGCCAGTTTTATCCAAAGAGGTTTTTTTAGACAAACATAATAAAAATACATCAAGCTTTTTACATTTGAACCTGTCAGAGGGTTGGTTATAATCAGATGGAAGGGAACAGTCAGTTCTTGAACTTGACGTGGTGAAGCAGCAAAAAATGGGCAAGTGTAAGGATCTGAGCAACTTTGGCAAGGGTCAAAGGGGGATGGCTAGATGACTAGGTCATAGCATCTCTAAAATATCAGGTCTTGTGTGGTGTTCCTGAAATGCAGTGGTTAGTACCTACCAAAAGTAGTCCAAGAAAGGACAACTGGGGAATGGGTGACAGGGTCATGGGCACCGAAGACTTAATGTAGCATGGGAAGGGAAGGCCAATCCCAGAGAAGAGCTAATATAGCACAAATGACTGAAAACCTTAATGGTGGCTATGACAGAAAGGTGTCAGAACACACAGTGCATCACAGTTTGCTGTGTACTGTCTGCCATTGATAACCATTGGTCAGCTTCCTGAACCTACTATTTGGTTTCAGTAGCCCCCTACTAGCCAATTTATTTGGAGCAGATGTGTGATGATAAGTGCCTACTCAATAGTCTGCCTGTTCAATACTCTTTTAACTGTCAAGCTGGGTGGAACTTACAAAAAAAAAAAAAAAAAAAGTACCACATAATATCACATTTAACCTGTCAAATGTTTTTGCGTTTAGTGGAGTGTTTTTTGTTCTGTGAAGTGTTTTTGTGTTCTGTGAAATGTTTTTGTGTTCTGTGAAATGTTTTTGCGTTTAGTGAAATGTTTTTGCGTTTAGTGAAATGTTTTTGCATTGAGTGAAATGTTTTTGTGTTCTGTGAAATGTTGTGTTTAGTGAAATGGTTTTGTTTTTCCTCAGGCTCACCGTAGGAAGTGGCTGGAGTTATCCTGAAAATGGTCAAATCTGAAATGGAATTTTGGGATATGTCTCTCAGCAGCCTCAAAGACTGTATGACTATATACACTAATGTATACAGTGGGTACGGAAAGTATTCAGACCCCTTTAAATGTTTCACTCTTTGTTTCATTGCAGCCATTTGCTAAAATCAAAAAAGTTCATTTTATTTCTCATTAATGTACACTCAGCACCCCATCTTGACAGAAAAAAACCAGAAATGTAGAAATGTGTGCAAATTTATGAAAAAAGAAAAACTGAGATATCACATGGTTAAACTGAGCGATCGGAGGAGAAGGGCCTTAGTCAGGGAGATGACCAAGAACCCGATGGTCACTCTGACAGAGCTCCAGCGTTGCTCTGTGAAGAGGGGAGAACCTTCCAGAAGGACAACCATCTCTGTAGCACCCCACCAAGCAGGCCTGTATGGTAGAGTGGCCAGACGGAAGCCACTCCTCAGTAAAAGGCACATGAAAGCCCACCTGGAGTTTACCAAAAGGCACCTGAAGGACTGTCAGACCATGAGAAACTAAATTCTCTGGTCTGATGAAACAAAGATTGAAATCTTTGGCCTGAATGCCAAGCGTCATGTCTGGAGGAAACCAGGCACCGCTCATCACCTGGCCAATACCATCCTTACAGTGAAGCATGGTGATGGCAGCATCATGCTGTGGGGATGTTTTTCAGCGGCAGGAATGGGGACAATAGTCATGATGGAGGGAAAGATGAATGCAGCAATGTACAGAGACATCCTTGATGAAAACCTTCTCCTGAGCACTCTGGACCTCAGACTGGGGCGAAGGTTCATCTTCCAACAGGACAACGACCCGAAGCACACAGCCAAGATAACAAAGGAATGGCTTCGGGACAACTCTGTGAATGTCCTTGAGTGGCCCAGGCAGAGCCCAGACTTGAACCCGATTGAACATCTCTGGAGAGATCTGAAAATGTCTGTGCTCCCCATCCAACCTGATGGAGCTTGAGAGGTCCTGCAAAGAAGAATGGGAGAAACTGCCCCAAAATAGGTGCCAAGCTTGTAGCATCATACTCAAAAAGACTTGAGGCTGTAATGTCTGCCAAAGGTGCTTCAACAAAGTATTGACAAAGGCTGTGAATACTTATGTACGCGTTATATTTTCGTTCTTTATTTTTAATAGATTTGCAAAAATTTTAAACAAGCTTTTTTCACTTTGTCATTATAGGGTATTGTGTGTAGAATTTTGAGGGAAA
Organism: Embiotoca jacksoni; assembly: GCF_022577435.1. Taxonomy (NCBI): domain Eukaryota; kingdom Metazoa; phylum Chordata; class Actinopteri; family Embiotocidae; genus Embiotoca; species Embiotoca jacksoni. Next base: position 18,778,306 of record NW_027185403.1, read on the forward strand.
AAAGTATTCACAGTACTTCAAGGTTAAGGAAACACATTACCTGAGACTTCATATAAACTAAGAATTCTTTCTTTGTAGATTTTCTTTCACTGAAAGATATTTTTACAGCCATTTAAATCATTCTTAAGAGAATTTCACAATTTGTCACCTGCCACTGAAATACACATCCGTTTTAAGGTAGTCCGTGCATTCTGGTGCTTAAAATGAAATTTCCTTCTATGGTCTTCATCCTCTGAACTAAAATCAAACCATTTTTGTATATTTTCTACTAACATCCTGCTTTTTGTCCTGTACATAGCAAATAATATTTGTAACTTAATTAAGTATTTTAAGTATTAGTATCCTCTCTTTTATCCACCTTATAAAAACTTCGTACTGCTCCTTTCGGTAGTACAATGGCTTTAAATTGCTCACGTACTTGTTACACCACACTTTCACACAATAACTAAAATATGACAAAATAACTGAACAGTACAGAATTCACATTGGTTTGTAGTCAAACACATACTTTGCTTTGTTCAAAAGCAAACACTTTTGGTTTTACATATGCAATATGATGTTTCCACATTAGTTTGTTATCTATCAGCACCCAAAAATCAAACCTCAGCTGAACTCCATCTATAGCCAGTGAAACATTTTCATCCTTAAAATGGTGTCCCAATATGAGGCTGTGAAAGCGTCATGATGTTTTTGTAATCATTCTGCTGATGGAAGGCTGTGACAGACCCAAGTCCTCACAGCTGCACTGCTTCATTGTTCCAACTGGCAAATATCTTAGTGTTGTGATCATTTTGACTTATGCTGTGTTATTGTGTTGGATGGGAGACGTAAGCTTGGCTCAAATAAGATTGACCACACACGTCTTGATGTAATCTGTAGCATTTCATTAATTTACTGTCATTCATCATTTGAAGAATATTTGTCCTCCGTCTTTATCTCCTGCCATTTTCTCCTTTGCTTAAGAAATGTTAAAAGTCCTCCTCACTACTTCTATCAGTTTTTCCCCTTTGGAGCTTCAAGGGCTAAGATATTTTATAATCTTTACCAGGATTAGTTTAAACTATAAGGGGAGATTCTTAGAAAACATATTAATTTTAAAAATGTTCTTAGGAGCAACTCTTGCTTTATGAAGATTTGAAGATTGCTTTATGACACAGTGAACCACCAGATCCTTCTTTCCTCCCTTCAGGACCTCGGTGTCTCAGGCTCTGCTCTCTCCCTGTTTTCATCCTACCTCAATGACCGCACGTACCGGGTAACTTGGAGAGGATCGGTGTCTGAACCTTGTCCTCTCACTACTGTGGTCCCTCAAGGCTCCGTCCTGGGTCCCCTCCTCTTCTCTCTGTACACCAACTCTCTCGGCTCTGTCATTCACTCGCATGGCTTTTCCTACCGTAGCTATGCTGATGACACCCAACTAATCCTCTCTTTTCCCCAATCTGAAACACAGGTAGCAGCATGAATCTCTGCCTGTCTGACTGACATCTCTCAGTGGATGTCCTCACACCACCTGAAAATTAACCTCGACAAGACTGAACTGCTCTTCCTTCCAGGGAAAGGCACTCCCACCCACGACCTGACTACTACCTTTGACAACTCTGTGTTAGCCCTGACCCTGACTGCTAAGAACCTCGGTGTGACACTCGACAGTCAACTCTCCCTTACTGCAACATCACTGCAACAACACGTGCTTGTAGATACATGCTGCACAACATCAGAAGAATATGTCCCCTTCTCACTCAGAAGGCGGCGCAGGTTCTGGTCCAGGTTCTGGTCCAGGTTCTGGTCCAGGCTCTGGTCATCTCATGCCTAGACTATTGTAACTCCCTCCTGGCAGGTCTACCTGCTAATGCCATTCGTCCTCTGCAGCTCATCCAGAATGCCGCAGCTCGACTCGTCTTTAACCTCTTTAAATTCACTCACACTTCACTGGTTACCAGTAGCTGCCCGCATCCGTTTCAAAACATTGGTACTTGCGTACCATGCTGCGAACAGATTGGGTCCAGTCTACATCCTGGACATGGTCAAATCTTACATCCCAGCCCATTCACTCCGCTCTGCATCTACCAACCAAGCAGTGAAGATGGGGACAGGTTCACCACTCTGAACGACTGCGTGGAAATAAAGTGCAACGAAAGTTGTACAGATTTCATCAACGGTACATAAAGTCATTGCATGATTCAAGATCATTTAGGATGAAATGAGGCGAGGTGAAAAAACTGACCCATAGTCTGACAAATCAAAATTTGAGGTTTTGTTTTTAAATCATGATTGTAGCATTCTATGGGCTGAAGAGGAGAGGGACCATCCAGCTTGTTATCAGCACAAGGTTGAAAAGCAAGCATCCATAGTGCACATGGCATGGGTAGCTTGCACATCAGGGAAGGCATCATAAATGCTGTACGATGTATGCAAGTTTTATAGGCTGCCATCCAGATGTCTTTTTCAGGGAAGGCCTTGCTTGATTTAGCAAAACAATGCCAAACCGCATTTTGCACATATACAGCATGTTTCTGTAGTAGAAGACTGGGTGCCTTAATGTAACTGTTGATGAATCAGCTGATTTGTGCTAGTAGTTTATTGTTTTCTGTTTTGTGCTACTTTTTAAACCTCTGTGCTCAGGTTCTGGTATCAGAATCCACACACATACACAAAAATACAGTCTCCTGATCAAAGCTGAGCCATATGGTGTGAGCCTGATGATGTATATGCGAACCGACAGACGATTAGACAGCTGATTAGCTCTACGTTGAACAGTGTGTTATTCTCTGTATGGGTTGTGAGTGCATCTGCACGTGTCCATGCGTAGGAAGGTGTGAGAACATCCATCTGTGTGTGCTCCCACTGTAGTCAACAGCTGACAGAGCAATTTTAGTCAAATACTAAATATGTTTCTATATCTCATTCATTTACACTGTCAAGCAGCCACCCTCATACCCGGGGGTCTGTGCACCAGCAAAGTCACTTCCATTTGGCTTTGACTGGTATGAAAATTTGCATAATGTTGTGAGATTATCTGTCTGTTACAAAATTCAGGAATCCCTTAAAACAAAACAAAAAATAGCATCACACAGGAATCCCTTTAAACATGACATCATAACATAGCAGCATATGACATGGGTTAATTGTTGAGAGTGAACACAGTATGATTGTGTGGCAGCTATCTTGCACATCTTTAGTAATCAGGTTGGACAGTTTTCCATTGCAGTCACAGAAGGTTGCCATTGCTTCAATTTTATTTTGCAAAGGACTCAAAGCTGCCTCTCAGAATCAATCACTGCATATCAGAGAACGTGCATTAGTTTCACAATTCATTACACAACATATAACATATACAATGTATACAATGTCACTGGCAGTATATCACTCATGCTGCAGTTGTAAAAACAGAGGGAACAATTTTACCCTCAAAATCTTTTTGGCTAGCTCTGTGCAAAGCAATAATATATATTCACCTACCAGCGCCTTGAAGACTCACTCATTTGAAGAAAAACGTTTTAGATTATCTTACATTTTTAGGTCCACAACCTAAAAGGTAAAAGTTGTCATTGTAGGAGTTTCATGATGAAATTGTTTCTCTTTGTAGTATGTGGTTGCTCAATACAGTGGTAATACAGTCTGTACCTTTTTCTTGCAGATCTCAAAATAAGCATAAATCACTGCACCGAGCTGTCTGCCAGTAACTACCTAGCACTCTCATTTCTTCATTCTGTTTGCTTATTAACAAACAAGATCAAATATGCTTCAACTTTCACACATTAAACCTACATGGTGCAAGACTTTTACATATAAAGTATGCCCGTTATATTCAAGCTCTTGCCAAATGAGTTTCCACAATGCTGACTAAGCCTACCCTGGTAAATCTGTCTGTATTTCACAATATATTTATACTGTATATATTAAAATCTGGTGTCTGATGATACATTTCTGTGCTGGGCTGGATTTGCACACTTGGTGGAATGCATACTGGGCAAGCTCTATGGACAGAGCATGCTTTCGAGACAAGTTCTAGAGAAGATAGGGTTGAAATGCACTTATTGTAAGTCGCTTTGGATAAAAGTGTCAGCTAAATGAAATGTAATGTCATGTAAAAGATAGATAAGTCCTGGTTTAGGCCTATGATAACCGGAAAAGAGATAAAATAATCAAATAAAGGTATTCTTCTAGATTTTCTAAATATTATTGGAAACATTTATCAAATTATAATGGTAATACAAGTAATTTTGCAGGGTTTAAGACACCTTTTATGCTATTTATCCATTTTTCATCCAACGTCTTATACAGCTGCAGCTTTGGCAACAGAATCATCTTTGGCGGAGCCTTTGACCAAAGTGCGTGTGGACAGGGTTTTTGTAAATTAGTCTCACTTGCAGAAGGGATAGGCAGAAGTTCCCTTTAGTAGTGTATAGCCAGTATGTGTATTTTTGAACTTTGGACAGAGCCATGCTAGTTTTGTCAACCTGTTTCCGGTCTTTATGACAACCTGTCATAGATTTGGTCTGTCTGCTTCACCTTTTGTTTGGTTTTGGGGCCACCCCCTCTACCCACCTGTGGGTCGCTTCTGTCTGTGTAGCTTTTCCTCTCTCTTCTTGTCAGTACCTGTGTCATTCCCCGCCCGCCCACTACACGTTGGTCTCATGCCTACGACGCCCACCTCACCTGTTCCCAGTCTTCCAATCTACCCTGTAGTGGCTGTAGCCATTCTTATATTAGTATGCATACACCATGTCATGTCTCTACTCCTTCACTGGATCAACACTGTGTCAAAAATTGGTGCAAGTTTGCTTGTGTTTTGAACTCGGCTTTCCCACACGTTTTTTTCCCCCAAATTGCAGAGACTTTGTTTGTATCCATCTTGTGTAAGTGAAGTTCTTTTGTTGTCTAAGCAGTAGTGTCTCTGTTGTGTGTTTGGTTCCTAAGTAGTGGTGTGTGGATCGAAACTAAAATACCTTTCAAGTATTGATTTTCTAATTTAAAGATTGACATTTAAAGTCAGGAATTTTGAATAAATGTGTATTTTATAGTTAAAAGGAAAATAAAATACACTATCACCAGAATCAATCTAAAACATATGCACACCTGGAGCTCTGATGAAAGCAAACTGTCACATGTAAGTCCGTTTGAAAACAGCAACAATGGTGTGTGTGATGTTTGTGGAGGACTGTGAGGTGCTGTGGCAGCACCACAAAGTTGATGAAAATAACTCTGAATATAATGAGGTTATGCGGTGGTGGTCTGAAGAGGAGGAGAAAGGTGCTGCTGGTGAGACAGACTGAGCCCGGTCAGTGGCAGGACACATCCAGGTACAGAGAGAGTGTGTCGTTAATTGCTGCTACAAACCGTGGGTTTCCTATTTGTTTGGGCTTCAAGTGTATCCATGTTCAATTAACAGGAATTTGTGGGACAGGAAGTGTATTTTGAGAGGCTGTGCACATAGTTTATTATTTCCCTTTTCTGAACACATAAAGTTGTTGTCGAAAGTATCGGTTTTGAATCGGTATCAGCGATACCAGCCCTGTTTTACTTGTTATCAGATTGGATCAGAAATCTGTGGTATTGCACATCCCTATTCCTAAATCCTATGAATCATGGCACAAATTAGGCTAACAGTATTCCTGCTGCATTAGGTACTGAAACAGTTATAGTTATAACTGTATAATATACACATAACATAAATAAAGAAACAGTGATTATAAAGATACTGTTGTTTAAAGAAGCAGACATTTCCTGAATTCTGCTCTGGAGCAACTCAAGAAGCATATGGTCTGCTTTATCTCCGTAGTGGTCTCTGAGCGCTTTACAGCCTGTCTTCCACTCACAACTCAAACATTCGCATACCAACGGTGGCAGAGCTGCCATGCAAGGTGCTTGCCTGTCATCAGGAGCAACTTGGGGTTCAGAATAAGGAAAGCTAGCTGGCTATCCTCCAACAAGCTATATGGACATGATTTATTTAAACCAATGTGTGTAACTTGTCAATAACTTGGCAACGCACCATGGTGTCAAACATGGTGGCTTGCGAACTGTTGTGTTGAAGCTTTGAGTCTAGCATTTTGACGGTCTTCATCTTGTTTTTTAGGGTCCACAAGTGACAATATTAGAATAAGCTGGGGAGGAGCAAGTAGTGGATCGAACTAAATCTGTATGTGAACCCCAGGACACAAAACGCACGCCCACTATTACCGGAAACCTGATTGCACCTCATGCATATCAATCCAACCCAAACACACCCCCAAGCATAACCCCTCCATAATGACTAATATCTAAATTATTGAGGATTATTTTTAGATAGAAGTTGAGAACACTGTCCAGAAGAAATTATTTTAGTGAAGGACACCATAATGATATGCAGAAAAACATGATTGCCTTAATATTTCATGAAAGAAGTTGATGCTTTTTGAATGGACGTCTACTAAAGCCAGAGTTTGTTTTTTTGAGACAGTACTTATAGCAACCTTCAGTGGTATTGCACTTTAAGACTCGTCCATATTGGCTTCACATTTGTGATCTGAGGGCAACTGCGCTCACAATATCATCTTTGGGCCAAAGTGAAAAAAAATCCATGTTGTATCTTAATGACTGATGGTGCCTTACACTAGCTGCTCTTTACACCATTCTGTGTGCAGGTCTGTATGATACAATATATCCTGTGCAATATACAAAATACTTTGTATGACCTATGTGCAGTAATAATCTGTTTCTTCATGTGAAAACATGTATGGTAACATTTTACAGTATAGGTGTTTTTAGTGTACATAGTTTGTGTGTGTGTGTGTGTGTGTGTGTGTGTGTGTGTGTGTGTGTGTGTGTGTGTGTGTATTTATCTTTTTTAATTATATTTGTAAAAAAAAATTATTCAATTTTGCATTGTATGGGTTGCTGCTGTGTCAACTGAAATTTCCCACTGTCTTGTTTTATCTCATCTTATTTACTCTCATGTCATGTCATGTCATCTCATCTCATCTCATCTCATCTCATCTCATCTCATCTCATCTCATCTCATCTCATCTCATCTCATCTCATCTCATCTCATCTCATCTCATGTCATCTCATCGAGTCTCATCGAGTCTCATCAAGGTGGTGTCCCGCTAACAATGTGGGCTTCATTGACAATTGGAATACTTTCTGGGGGAAAACCTGGTCTGATCCGGAGAGACGGCATCCATCCTACTTTGGATGGTGCAGCTCTTCTTTCCAGAAATATGGCCATGTCTCTTAACAGCCCGAAAACCTGACATCCCAGGGTTGAGGCCAGGACGCAGAGTTACAGTCTTATACGCTCCTCTGCAGCTTCTTTAGAGCTGTCACTCACCCAAAACATTTAACATCCTATAGAGGTTGTGTCTGTACCCAGACCACCTATATTTAAAAAACTCAAGAAAACATGTATCAATAAAAATGTATCCCACCAAATTAATGGATCAAAAAAAAATCTGACAATTAAAAGCGGACTATTAAATATCAGATCTCTCTGGTCTAAATCTCTGTTAGTAAATGACTTGATAACTGATCATCAGATTGATTTACTCTGTCTCACAGATACCTGGCTGCAACAGGAAGAATATGTTAGTATTAATGAAGCAACTCCTCCCAGTCATATTAATTATCATATTCCTAGAGATTCAGGCCAAGGAGAAGGAGTGGCAGCAATCTTCAAATCAAGTTTATCAATTAATCCAAAGCCTAGACTTAGTTATAAATAATTTGAGAGTCTGACTCTTAGTCTCTCACACCCAAACTGGAAAGCAGAGAAACCAATTATACTTGTTGTTTATCACCCACCTGGTCCTTATTCAGAGTTTCTAACTGAATTCTCTGACTTTTTATCAGATTTAGTGCTGAGTTCAGATAAAGTGATGATAGTGGGAGACTTTAACATTCATGTTGACATGGACAACGATAGCCTCAGTTCTACTTTTAGCTTATTATTAGATTCTATAGGCTTTTCTCAGAATGTAAATAAACCCACTCACCATGGTAACCACACCCTCGATCTGGTTCTGTCGTATGGGATGGAAACTGAAAATTGAATTGTATTCCTCAAAACCCTGTTTTGTCAGACCACTTCTTATTAACATTTGAAGTTACAATAATGGACTACACAGCATGTGGGAATAAATCCCACTACAGTAGATGTCTGACAGATGATGCCGTGGCCAAGTTTAAGGAAGCAGTTACATGCTTATCCTCTTCGACGCCGTGTGTTAAAGCAGTGGAAGGCATCTACGTTGACCTTAGTCCCACACAAGTGGATCATCTCGTAGAAAACACTGCAGTATCTCTGCGCACAAGTCGAGATAATGTTTCCCTTTTGAAGAAGAGAGTAATGAACCAGAGGAAGTTGTCTCCATGGTACAACTCAGAATTATGCTCCGCTATACAGGCGACTAGAAAGCTGGAAAATAAATGGCGTTCCACTAATTTAGAAGAATTTGAAAAGTTTCTCTCCTGTTGAGCTCTCTGAGTTAACTAGAATTATTTATTCATCTGGATCCTCTAGCTGTCTGTTAGATCCCATCCCAACTAAACTTTTTAAGGAAGTCTTCCCTTTAATTAATACTTCCATATTAGATCAGATCAACCTATCTATTGTAACCGGCTAATCACTTAGTTACTCTAGATGACGTTGTCTTGGCCTCCAGCAAAACTGTGAGGAACCTTGGAGTCATATTTGATGAGGATTTTTCCTTTAGCCACCATATAAAGCAAATCTACAGAACTGCCTTCTTTCATCTATGTAATATTAATAAAATCTGGAAAATCCTTCCTCAGCATGACGCAGAAAAACTCATTCATGCGTTTGTTACTTCTAGGATAGATTATTGTAATTCCTTGCTGTTAGGATATCCAAATTACTCATTAAAAACCTTGCAGCCGATCCAAAATGTTGCAGCAAGAGTACTGACGGGATTTAGCAAGAGAGATCATATTTCTCCAGTTCTAGCTTCTCTTCACTGGCTTCCTGTTAAATCAAGAATAAAATTTAAAATTCTCTTGATGACTTACATGACCAGGCTCCATCATATCTTAGAGATCTTATAGAACCATATAATCCTAGCAGAGCACTTCGCTCTCAGTACGCTGGTCTACTTGTGGTTCCTAGAGTTTACAGAAGTAGAATGGGAGGCAGAGCCTTCAGTTTTGTGTTCGAGGGGCAGAAACCCTCTCTAGCTTTAAGATTAGACTCAAAACGTTCCTTTTCGATAAAGCTTATAGTTAGGGCTACCTCAGGTAGACCTGAACCAACCCTTAGTTATGCTGTTATAGGCCGAGGCTGCTGGGGGACCTCGTTACATGCTGAGCTTCTTTTCTTTCCTCCTACTCTTTAACTGACTCATACCTCACCATCTTTTTCTCTCCCATAGCTTTTTCTTATTGTCTGTTGTCTCCATTCAGTTCCCTCGCTCGCGTTGTTTCTCTTCTTTCTTTTGCAGATGTCCCGTCATGGAGCTGCATGTCTCTGCTCTGCGCTTGTCGTCTCCACCAACAGTTCTTCTCTTCTATCTCTATGCTGTCCTTTTCTCTCTATGCTCTCCTCTCACCCCAACCGGTCGAGGCAGCTGGCCGCCCACTTCTGAGCCTGGTTCTGTCGGAGGTTTCTTCCTGTTAAGAGGGAGTTTTTCCTTCCCTCTGTTGGAGGTTTTTCTCCCTTAAAGTGGAGTTTTTTTTCCCTCCTAGCTTATGTGGGAAATGTTGAATTGTTGGGTTTCTCTGTATAATATTGTAAAGTCTTCCTGTAAGGACTTTAAGGTGTTAAGTGCCATGAAATGGCTATGTTGTGATTTGGCGCTATATAAATAAAGTTGAATTGAACTGAATTGAATCTCATCTCATCTCATCTCATCTTAAATGACAAACACTATCCAGAAAACATTGACCAGAAATCCCTGAATGGTTTTGCTGAGTATTAGACTTTGGGACCAAGATTATTGGCTGCAATAGGATCATTTAGAATAATATGCCTACCCTTCCCCAACATCTACTATAAAAGTACCCTTCAGCGAAACACTTAGCCACCAGTTGTTAACAGTGAAGTGTTGCTCTGGAGGCTGCAATAGGAGACTTTAGGCGTTCTGAGACGTCCCAGGTGTGAATAAACAACCCTACACAACTGTGCAGCAGGAAAAGAATATTCATTCAAACTTACATATAGACAATTACACTGAAAACACAATATATTTTCCAGCATTTCAGATCTATGCTTATAAAATGGATTTTGAGATGCTGAGATGCAAATGATCTGCGGTGTTTTGAATTAAGTGACACGTTTATTCATACATATGACAAGATTTGGAGATGCTGGAATGTCTTGTTTTTGAAGCTTCCTGCAAAACATGTTCCTTCAGATGAAAAATGTCTTTCTTTTATGATGTAGGAACCATAATATCTTTACACAATTTAATTGATGACTGCTATTTTCAGTTGGAATTCACAATGCTGCCGTACAAAACGGAATTTGCAGCATTGCCATCAGAGAAACAAAAACATATCATTACTGTAAAGCCGTTCTAATGTTTGAGTGCATTTTTTCAAAAACATGGAATTTCTCTTGTATGATTGGCCCACGGAGATAGATGCTGGACAGTTTTTGCAGTGAATTTGACTCACCCTAGCCACTTAATAGTAATTAATTAGTAATTAATAGTCTTTTTTCTATATCTCTTCTGTAATAAGCAGTTAAATACAGCTTGAATCACAAACAGTGACATTTAAGCCTGGATGCTCCTAATTGTTACCACAACCAGACAACCTCCTTTTGTCCCTTTTACTACATATTTGCCCTTCTTTAATTCCCACTTCAATAGTTTTTTTTTCCCTCTATATGATACACTCTACATGAAAGCGGATATGATGTTTTTTGTGAACAAGTACATTCCCACCATTAATGTATATTAATGTTTTTTCTTTCTAAAAGATGAAAAAATTGTTGTGTATTAAACTTGACAGTATTATTAACATTGTACAGTTTCTACCCCCTGCACCTCGATTATAGAGTGTATAATAATAACTTCTGTCGCATGAATGTGTTGTTCTGTTCTGACTTGTCTTCCTGTTCCCTGTGCATTCGCATGTTGTTACACTTGTTTGTTTCAGTGGAGACACAGAAAGTGAATAAGTATCTCTTTTCAGTATTCCACTTACTTGGATTTCCTACTTGTATCCCATTTGTCTTGTATATATGCTTTTGCATATGGAATGGGTACTGTATGATCTCAGCATGCACTGGCAGGCTTGTCACATCACATACAGACATAATGTCTCTCTCCCAACCTTCCTCTCTCACTCTCCCGTGCACTCTCTGCATGTTACTGGCATGCACTGGTGGAGGCGTCACTTCTGATTTGCTTAGGGAGCATGATTGTGCATGTGTGCACGTGTCATGTGTATTATGGGTTTTATGTGCATTTGTGCTTGTATTTCTCTCTTTTTTTGTGTGTGTTTTCTGTCATTTAGGAACCATGTGAGAACACCACTTTTTTTTTTTCCAGGCCACTTTGTCTCCTGCCCAAAACATGTGTATGAGAACACTGAGACATATGGTTGGCTTTAACACAGCTAGGTGAGTTCCCTGTTAGTACGCAGAGAATACTGTATGTATATGACACAGGTCCTTCTTATTTTTCTGTTCCTCAAAGACTCGTATATGCTAACTGTATGAATAAAAATGAATGCTAATAACAATTATTACTAAATTGCATTGTTGGAATCTATTAGCATGGTATATTAAAGGATATCTTGTACAGGCGCGATTTATGAACAAATAGCAGCAACAGAATCACTGTCAGCTGCAGAGCTGAGTGATAAACGTTCGCATGCTAACAGGCTAAACAAAGGTGGTGTAAGCCAGCAATTTGTTTTTCTTTTTTGCCCTGCACACAGAAACAAATGCCACTTACATAAACAGATCAACTGGATATACCGTTCCTCATTGCTGACAGGCCCTTTACCCACACTACTCAAAAGTTTTGCATCATGCATTCTAGTTTAATATACAGTAGCTGTCACACTACACACTTTGGAGCACACATAGGTACAAATACAGTGGTGTGAAAAAGTGTTTGACCCCTTCCTGATTTCCAATTTTTTTGCATGTCGGTCACATTTAAATGTTTCAGATCATCAAACAAATTTAAATATCAGTCAACGATAACACAAGTAAACACAAAATGCCATTTTTAAATGAAGGTTTTTATTATTAAGGGAGAAAAAAAAAATCCAAACCCACATGGCCCTGTGTGAAAAAGTGTTTGCCCCCTCCTGTTAAAACATAACTTAACTGTGGTTTATCACACCTGAGTTCAATTTCTCGAGCCACACCCAGGCCTGATTACTGCCACACCTGTTCTCAATCAAGAAATCACTTAAATAGGACCTGCCTGACAAAGTGAAGTAGACCAAAAGATCCTCAAAAGCTAGACATCATGCTGAGATCCAAAGAAATTCAGGAAGAAATGAGAAAGAAAGTAATTGAGATCTATCAGTCTGGAAAAGGTTATAAAGCCATTTCTAAAGCTTTGGGACTCCAGCGAACCACAGTGAAAGCCATTATCCACAAATGGCGAAAACATGGAACAGTGGTGAACCTTCCCAGGAGTGGCTGGCCGACCAAAATTACCCCAAGAGCACAGCGACGACTCATCCGAGAGGTCACAAAAGACCCCACAACAACATCCAAAGAACTGCAGGCCTCACTTGCCTCAGTTAAGGTCAGCGTTCATGACTCCACCATAAGAAAGAGACTGGGCAAAAATGGTCTGCATGGCAGAGTTCCAAGACCAAAACCACCGCTGAGCAAAAAGAACATTAAGGCTCGTCTCATTTTTGATGATCCCCAAGACTTTTGGGAAAATACTTTGTGGAATGACGAGACAAAAGTTGAACTTTTTGGAAGGTGTGTGTCCCATTACATCTGGCGTAAAAGTAACACCGCATTTCAGAAAAAGAACATCATACCAACAGTAAAATATGGTGGTGGTAGTGTGATGGTCTGGGGCTGTTTTGCTGCTTCAGGACCTGGAAGACTTGCTGTGATAAATGGAACCATGAATTCTACTGTCTACCAAAAAATCCTGAAGGAGAATGTCCGGCCATCCGTTCGTGACCTCAAGCTGAAGCCAACTTGGGTTCTGCAGCAGGACAATGATCCAAAACGCACCAGCAAGTCCACCTCTGAATGGCTGAAGAAAAACAAAATGAAGACTTTGGAGTGGCCTAGTCAAAGTCCTGATCTGAATCCTATTGAGATGCTGTGGCATGACCTTAAAAAGGCGGTTCGTGCTGGAAAACCCTCCAATGTGGCTGAATTACAACAACTCTGCAAAGATGAGTAGGCCAAAATTCCTACACAGCGCTGTAAAAGACTCATTGCAAGTTATCGCAAATGCTTCATTGCAGTTGTTGCTGCTAAGGGTGGCCCAACCAGTTATTAGGTTTAGGGGGCAAACACTTTTTCACACAGGGCCATGTGGGTTTGGATTGTTTTTCTCCCTTAATAATAAAAACCTTCATTTAAAAACTGCATTTTGTGTTTACTTGTGTTATCTTTGACTAATATTTAAATTTGTCTGATGATCTGAAACATTTAAGTGTGACAGACATGCAAAACAATTGGAAATCAGGAAGGGGGCAAACACTTTTTCACACCACTGTATGCCATCTGATTGGAAATGAAATTAATTCTCTCTCATTATCTCAAGAACTCTTTGGGTGTACCAAAGTGTGATGACTTTGAATGACTTTGCAATGACTTGGAAGTCAAGCCTTTGTTTAAAAATGTAGGTCCAACAATAGCAATGGTCGTAAAGCTAGATGAAACGACATGAAGAGTTGTAGCAACGCTTGCAAACATTAAAAAAAAAAAAACATTAAGCCAGAGCAAGAAAAATGCTTTTTGTATCCTTAAATTGACTTTACCAAGTATGCAATGGACATTTACCAAAATGGCATTGCACTCTGCTCATATTGAGGGAGGGTCTCTATAGTTTACAACATGGTGAGTTTCGACAAACAACATACGTCAATGCTGATTGGTTAAAGACGGTTTCAATAGTTTCAAAATTGACCTAAAATGAATTAAATTATCCTAATGGTCTATCCCCATTAGGATGCAATAACTTGTGGTTATTATATAATGTGGGTATGTTAATATGTGGCTAACTGCAATGGGAAACCAAAGTACAATTTATTTTCTGTATGTTCTTTGGGAAAAACAAAATTAAAATTTGTTATTAAATATAATGTCCATAATTTGACCTAAAAAGGGGTGAGACACTTAACGTATGAGTGAAAATTTTCCAAAAATTGGAACATGTTTCTAACTGTCAACAAATCCGTGTTCACGATATCACACTGTTGACTGAGCTCTAAGGAGAATGGATAAACTTTTATTTCTGTCTTTCATCACCTTCTGGAGATCAGCTCACATGCAAAATTCATATGGATCATCCCACTTTTAGCAGTATGCACTTCTATTGTATGCACACATCGACACATGCAGTACAACCTTCTCGATATTACTGTCACACACATGTACACACACTTGGCTGTCTGTCTCAGATCAATTCAACACATTGTAAAAGGGCCAGACTTAGCACAGGCTAAGAAGGAATGTGGACAAACTAGAGGAGCGTGTTTGAAGCCAAAATGAGCCTTGGATGCCCAGAATATCTGGGGTACAGCAAACTAATTAGCCACAGTAACCATGCTAATGGCAGCATTAAAAGATCAGGGCCTGTTCTCAGTAAAAGGTTCAATTATAATGTCTGTACATGCATTAATGAGAGACTTTTGATATGAGGTCTTCCAGACTCCAGCAGCAAGGTTACTTATGCACATTCAGTCTGAATAGTATATGTTTGCACTTTGAGTCTACGTTCTATGTTTGACATGCATAAGAACAATGGCTCTGTATTGGGCTCAGGTACAGCCTGCATTTCACAAGTGTTTGTTTTTTGTTTGTTTTTTAAGTTAAAGGTTCAGTGTGGACTTTCTGACCTATAGTCATTATATGCATCAATGTGCAAACAAAGACAGGGGAGGAAAAAAAGCAAGTTAACATATGTATAAACAATACTGGAATTAATTGAAAAAAAATTCACAAATGTTTTATGAGGAAGAAAATGCATCCAACATTCAACACATTTTGGTGAGTAACTGAATGGAAAAATACAGTATGTTTACTGAGCCTCTTTAAAAGTAAGTCCACTTTCTGGAGTTTTTAAACTATACATATACACATTTCATTTAACTATAATTTCATTCTGGTCTAATTTTATTGAGATTATAAATATATATATATATATATATATATATATATAATATTTATTACACTCATTTAACATCATAGTCCAAGCGTAACCCAGGATGAGGGCAGTATGTAATCTCAGCAATCTCTCTGTACCAATCCCTCTTATTCCTTGTCTGGTCACTGTTGATATTGAATTGAATGAACTAACATTCTCCAGGCATGTTTTCTGAAACTGTATCCCTGATTCAGTTTGATCTCAGGTTTTTCAGTGGTGCAGCATTTAACCTATCCTGCCACCCTGAAATTAACACTGAAGCAATCCGGTTAACCTTCCAGTCTTGTGTCTTTGCTGGCTCAAATTGTGTCCAAATCTCCTACGTCAAGTAAAAGTAATTTTTTTTTAACACATTTGTTCTCGATAGAGATAGATAGGTACTTTATTAATCCCGCAAGTGGAAATTTTGTCATTATAGCAGCAAAGCAATAAATTACAGAATATAAAATAGAGGTAAAAATATTAAATATAAAAAAGATTTTAAATGCACATTATATATGATTTATATGTCTCCTTCGATTTTTATCACATGGCTACTCCACCATCCTGACAGTTGTGGATTTGTTCTCTGGTTCCACAAGCCGTTTGAAAACTCCTTGATTAGTTTGTCAGTTTATAATCTTGTTTCCAGTATTTTATAATTGCTTGTTCTAATCTACTCTGCCCTGCTTCCAGGTATCAATGTCATGTCAACCACCTCTGTACTCTACTTTGATGCTGCAATATAAGATATAGAGTTGTTTTTCTGGTCTAGCCTTCCTCTCTAAGTTATGTAATTTCATTAGCCTACAGTATTTCCCACTGACAGCCCATCCATGTCAACATTTGCCTGGTAATACCAGACTCAAATTCACTGTGTAGTAACACAGTATGGGTTAGTGTTCCATTGGGGATTTTTTTTTTTCCAGTCGTTGAATCCCAATAGAAACTTAGGTTAATTTAGAAACTATTGAAGCAGCCTTTAACCAATCAGCATTGGCCACCATATATCTAATGTTGTGCATCAAAACTCACCATGCTGCATATAACAGATACCCTCCCCCAATATGAGCAGAGTGCAACGCCATGTTGGTAAATTCCCTGGCAGTATTCTAGCACTAAAAATACTGCCATAAGTGGAACTACATTTTGAAAGAAATGCTTGACTTCAACATTATACTAATTAGTTACCTAAGTAGTATTACCTTAGATTTGGGTCATTCTATATAATTAAATTTATGATATGAGGTAGAGGAAAAAGCAGTTGTAGCAGTTGTACGTCTTGTGCACTTTTCTAGAACTTTACTTCACAGTCTATAATTTCTGCTGTGGTCTTAGTAAATTCTTTCATGTAAACTCATCAGTGTACCTCCAGGTTTCTGTTAAACCTAAGTTACAAACTCACACGGGTCCAACCCGCTCGTACACTATTCAAATTCCCTTCTCACTTACATATCAGTCTTTTTAAGTTGTATCAAAATATATAGTTCAAATATAAAATGATCAATATGCATTTCAAAGGCGCTGTAGTTCAAGTGGATGGCAGGTGCAAGAGAGCTTCAGTAGTTGCTAGTTAAAGGCTAATGTAAGGGATACGTTTTTAGCTTCTTCTTTTTTTTAAGTATTAACTGAGCTAGCTTCCCTGATATTGACAGGTAGTTTGTTCCACAGCTTTGGAACGTAGTTGACAAAAGCTGAATCCCCTATTTTCTTTCAGCTGTTGCTGGGAACAATCACAATAAAAACTGAAGGTGTGAGAAATAGCTGGGCAGAGTCAGGTTATGTCAGCTTATCTTGCACAATGAATACTAATGCCACATTTAAAATATCCTTGGTTAAACCTGGTGTGGTTAGTTCAGTTGTCTTACCCCAAATCCTCCTCCACCTCTGCATCATTGACAGTCACACAATGATGTGCTCTTTAGAGGTCTGTTGCTATGGTCTCCGATGTATGGTTGGCTGGACGGACTTGGACCCAGGGCAGAGAAACTCCAAAGTCTCTGGGACCTACCCTTATGTCAAACATAGGTGGTATCATTCTCAGATGGTGGGGTACCTGGTGTCCTGTCATGGGCTGGAATGGATTGGCTACCATTGTCCTCATTCAGCTCCAGCATTTGCCAGCTATCTTTTCAACGTTCACACCCATCCTGCTACAGATACTGCTGTAGTTGGTTAGGGCGAGCCCTCCACCATGCCACTTTCTTTGATAAGACATATTTTGCAGCATTTTGTGAAGAAATCCTAAGCAGTGCACAGATCACTGAGATGGAAGCATTAATGTGAAAACAACTCACAGCAGAGGGACGAGAGTAAGATCTGTTGATCTATGAGGGCTACCAGGTTTGATGAAATCAGCAATGCAGGGCAGGCAAGTAAGACAAAGTGACACACACACACACACACACACACACACACACACACACACACACACACACACACACAGTGAGATAAGGGTATTTCCTAAATCCTATCCCAATGTACTTGTACGCCCCTCAAATACAAAGTATGCTCCCTAAATGGATTAAAGTGATTTGGAGAAAGTGTGTGTGCATATGTGTGTGTGTGTGTGTTGGGGTGCCTCAGCTCCATTAGATTGACTGAGATCATTATCTCTCTCTCTTCTCTGGCATCTTGGAATAACCTATCTGGACACATACTCACCTGCACATGACTCACTGCCTGTGTGATGACAAGGACAAAGACCAACAGAAAGGATAGCAAGAAGAAATGAGAGGAAGGAGGGGGGAGTGAAGACTGTCACCAGACTCTGTAGATGCACTTTTTTTTTTTTTAAATATACAACGAAAATATATGAGTGATATAAAGTTAATATTGTCTCACTGTGTGGTATCACTGGATGTATGTAGGTATGTTTCTGTGTGTGTGTTTATCCGCCAGTGTGTAGTTTTGTCTGCAAGCGAGTCTGTTGATAGTGCAGTAATGGGTTTTAGCGCAGTGCTGAAGAGGGTTTTTAAATGGAGTCAGAGAGAAGCAGGGAGGACAGGGCAGACTGCTGATGTCAACACAGAGAGATGAGATAAAGTCCGTGGAGAGAGGGTGGGGGGCATTACAGCACAGGACTGGACCCACAGGAGAGGCTGCTGATGCCAAAGATAAGACTGAACTCTGGATGCTCAAATCACATCAGCTCACTGAGTGAACAACAGTATATCTCGCTGCCTGGTTTCTTAAATAATAAAAATAACTTTAAAAAAAAAATAGCACCAGGACAAGAAACTTGAAACAATCAAGTTCTGGCATTAGCAGCACAAATCACTGCCAGATTGCAATAATATGACTGAACCACACTGCCAAGTCTGAAGTTTGTCTTTCAGTCTCCTCACTGGATGTTTGGTTTTTGTTTTGAATTTCTCCCGCCTTTTTTGAGCACTTAATTTAAATACCTTGAAATGGTGAGGTGCTTTTCTTTTTTAGATACTGCTTTTGATATCTTTTTTTTTATTAATTTTTTTTTAGTTGTTTTGATGTCTGTTTGGACATTGATTTGTTGAATGAATGCCTTTTTCTAGGCATCCCCAAAAGGCAAAAATTGGATATTGAAATGACAACTTATAAACGATGAATGCTCCCCCCCCCATCCCTCCTTCCTGATCAGTTGCAGTACTGTCTTTTTTTTTTTTTTTTTTTGTCTCAGTCAGAACAAACCAAAGCAAACAAAAGCTACCTGTTAACTTCGCAGTGAGATTTTTCTGATGCTGCAGGTCAGCAAGTGTGAGAAGGTCAAATGAAATAAGAAATGCAATAGTTAAAATCAAAGATAAAAACAATGGCTATAGTAACTCATAAGAGAACCAGATGAAAGGGCTGTTTGGTTCCCTCCAATCAAAGTATCCAGTCCTCCAGGGCAGAATAAATATCCAAACCTACCACTTGATGTCAAAATCTTTGGGTAAGGAGGGTACACTGGTGAGACAGGTCAATGTTAATCAGAGGCCTAGGGCTGCCTCAGTGGTCCAAAAGAAACTGAACGGGAGGTGAGGGCCAACTGCTGATAAAGAGTCAAGGTGTGACAAAAACCATAAGAGACCAAACAGGTATAGAATTTCCAATTCTCCAATGTGACAAACACACTGGTGTCCAGTGGCAACAGCAAAACTTCAGTGACAACTGAAAATTTGAGGCTTTCTAGGCACTAATGTGGAGTGTTAAAACTAAAGACAACTCAGAACTGACATCACTCAAAATGCAGTGTCCACCAAGGTAAACATTAGTGTACTATGCTAGATTTAATACATATTATCTAAAGCATGTACCGATTATACTTGGAAGGCTTTTGTGTGTGTAATACCACGAGTAAATTGATGTAAAATATTTTCTAATGTAGGATCACCTCGGATCCGTTGTTTATTAGTCTTTTTTGTTGAATTGAGCTCTGCTAACCCTACAAATATTTAAAAAATTTGCCAGCCATAAAAATATCAGTTTCTTCCTTGTGAGTAGCGGAACTCTTTCAGCTCATAATTTGAAATTTTTCAAATTCAGTTTTTCAATAAGAATGGAAGTATTACCATTAAATTCACTGGAGCAACTAAAAGCAGCCTGGAAGACTTGCAGGACCGATGAGCCCAAGGTAATCCAGGAAGACCCAGGAGCTTTCACATGGTGCAGAGGGCCCCATCATGACAAGGAAAAAAGATGAGGCCATGAGCCACTAAAGCAAAACAAATACTGCATACTCACAATGAACATTGGTTATGTTTTTCTTCACTGACTCATGGAGCAATCAATGTGCAGTCACTGAGATGAAACTGTGTGTCAATGTGTTCTGTGAGTTTGGAGTTCATTCTTTTCTTTTTGATGGTCTTCTGCACCAGAGCTTTTTTTTACCAGGACCCACAGAAGGTTAAACTCAGTCATGGAATTATTCTGGAGAAGTACAAGTTAAGGTAAATGGTAATGTTTTACAGACCTTTCTTTGCATTGTGGTCTGCTGCTGTGGGGAAAGTGCTGAAGCCAAAAAAAAAAGTAAACGCCGACCGTCAATACTCCAATTTTAGCAAAAATCTTCCCCTTGTTTATTCATACATAAATTTTAGGTCATTTAAATTGTTTTATTCTAAAAGTATGCCATATATTGTAAATTCTGTATTAATTTGTTTCAACTGTTTATTGAAGGGAAACATTAAAACCCCAAACTCACTGTTTCCATTCTTTCAAATGGACAAATTCTCGACCAGTGTTTCTGTTTCAAGTTTAAAGTGGTGATGTTCATCTAGTTTCAAGAATCTAAATTGAACTGTGTGAAATATGAAACATGAAGAAAAACTTATTGAAAACTAATCCTGTGTACAAATGCTCTGATGACTCAACTCAAAATGCCCCCACAATGCACTTTTGGGCCTGACCCAAAAAAAACCACCAAATTCAGAACCACTGTTCTAAACCATTATTATATATGCATTTTACAAATTAAGCCCAGCATAGTATCTTTGAAATGACATCTACACTTGTAAAATGTTACCCTAACTCATATGGTTTGGGAATACAAATGACCAAAAATGTATGGGCTAATATACACTCACCGGCCACTTTATTACATACACCTTTATTACATACACCCAGCTAGGGCTGGAACCCCTTCTGCCTTCAGAACTGCCTTAATTATTTGTGGCATAGATTCAACAAGGTGCTGGAAACATTCCTCAGAGATTTTGGTCCACATTGACATGATAGCATCACGCAGTTGCTGCAGATTTGTCAGCTGCACATCCATGATGCGAATCTCCCATTCCACCACATCCCAAAGGTGCTCTATTGGATTGAGATCTGGTGATTGTGGAGGCCATTGGAGTACAGTGAACTCATTGTCATGTTCAAGAAACTAGTTTGAGATGATTTGAGCTTTGTGACATGGCATGTTATCCTGCTGGAAGTAGCTATCAGAAGAAGGGTACACTGTGGTCATAAAGGGAGGGACATGGTCAGCAACAATACTCAGGTAGGCTGTGGTGTTTAAACAATGCTCAATTGATACTAAGGAGCCCAAAGTGAGCCAGCCAAGAAAATCTCCCCCACACCACCACCACGAGCCTGAACCATTGATACAAGGCGGGATTGATCCATGCTTTCATGTTCTTTACGCCAAATTCTGACCCGACCATCTGAATGTCGCAGCAAAAATCGAGACTCATCAGACCAGGCAACTTTTCCAATCTTCTATTGTCCAATGTTGGTGAGACCTGTGCAAATTGTAGCCTCAGTTTCCTGTTCTTAGCTGACAGGAGTGGCATGCGGTGTGGTCTTCTACTGCTGGAGCCCATCTGCTTCAAGGTTTGACATGTTGTGTGTTCAGAGATGGTCTTCTGCATACCTTGGTTTTAATGAGTGGTTATTTGAGTTACTGTTGCCTTTCTATTATCTCACACCAGTCTGGCCATTTTCCTCTGACCTCTGGCATCAACAAGGCATTTTTGCCCCAGGAAACTGCCACTCACTGGATATTTTCTCTTTTTTGGACCATTCTCTGTAAACTCTAGAAATGGTTGTGCGTGAAAATCCCAGTAGATCAGCAGTTTCTGAAATACTCAGACCAGCCCTCTGTACACCAACAACCATGCCACGTTCAAAGTCACTTAAATCACCTATCTTCCCCATCCTGATGCTCGGTTTGAACTTTAGCAGGTCGTCTTGACCATGTCTACATGCCTAAATGCATTGAGTTGCTGCCATGTGATTGGCTGATTCGATATTTGCGTTAATGAGCAGTTGAACAGGTGTACCTAATAAAGTGGCTGGTGAATGTATATTAATCTAAAGTGATCTGCTCTAGCTAAAACAAAGTCATTGACACACAAATCACAACTGAAACCACAAGTCCACTCATTCAAATTGAATAACAATACCATTTATTTTCCATTATTTTGGAACATAAGCTATCTTCTCATCTCACATCATGTGGCTCTTGACTCTTTTTAAGTCTCAAAAGTGTCAAAACAAATCAACCACATCTTGGCTTGCTCGCATATTTGTAGCCATATTTAGATGGATTTCTGCTCATGTCTGCATAAGCTGTCCTAACCCCTTCATGTAGTAAAGTTGATGATTTAGAGATAGTTCCACCTGCAGCACTTTCAGCTAAAAGCACACACACTAGAAAAAATGAGAACTTAAGGAGACTTGGGAACTGTTTTTAACTTGCAGCAAAGTCATGCTCATCATATGATCGCAATCTGGTCTTGAAGTCCTTTTCCAAAAACTAAATGGAAATCTCGCTGATGCATTTAACGCAAATCCTTTTTCAGATGAAAAACAAGCTGCTTAAAACCCTTTTCTGCATTTTTTGAAGATCTGCATATAATCTAAGGGATAAATATGGTATATATTTGGAATGATTTAATGCTTGACGACTCAATCAATAGACAAATACATAAAAATATACAGTACAGTTTAGCCATGCCAACCAATACGTAGAGCAATTAAGAGTATTAGTTGCTGAATTGCAATACTGTTAATAGCTCTAAATGTTGGGTGAGGTGGCTTGCTGTATTTTCTTACTTTTTGCAGTGTGAACTCTGTTCTACTGAATAATCAAGGTAGAAATCCACTTACCCATCAACTGGAGTTTTATTACATCGTCAGCATCTTCAGGTACGCCGCTTTCTTGCAAGCACGGATGTGGACACACACACACGCACACACACACACTTGGTATCTCTCCCCACGTCTGTCTCTTTTTCTTCCCTCCTTAGCTCACTTTAAATCCCTCAAACTCTCTCCATCCCTTTCTCTCTCTCTTTACCGAGCCGTGGTTTTTATTTTCATCACTAGCTCAGCTGTCCAGCAGGGTGACTTGCTGTTTTAGCTATTGGCTCACTTTGGCTCGTCATCCATTTTCTAGTTTTCTTCCTTTTCATATTTATCAAGCCTCCTGACTGACCCTGAGCATTACGGTAAAAGCAGTGTCAACGAGCAAGGTTAGAGATCACATGGTTACAGCAAATCATAGGTAAAAAGAAAAGAAAAAAATATAGAGGTGGGGCATTGGAAAAGAGTTACATTTTATGTTTTTAAAACTTCTTAACACCAAACATTGCAATCATTCTCACATTTGTTAAACTATTTCAATACAATACCTACCTACCTACCTACCTACAAAACATCTGAGGTATAATAATAGTATCCACTACCCTTTTTCTATATTCAGAGGTTACTGTGATTAGGATTAGGGTTAGGATTATAGTTAGGGTTTGCTGATGAAACGTGATACCAAGTCAAAGCAGATCTTGATAATACTTCTAAATGCTTGTCAAGAACACCAGGACTATATCGAATCTCAAACACACTTAAACATGTGCAAGTTGCTTTCAGGATTTTCTGTAATTCACACCGATATAGAATTAAAAACTCTTAACAATTAATAGTAGGAGTAACATAAATGTATTCGCGGTATGTTTAGCTGTTGATACTTTCACAGCATTTTAGTTCTGAGGCTAAGAATGTTTAACACAAATATATACGCAATAAAAAAAAAAGTAAACTACAAACTAAAGTCAACAAAATGTGTAATAAAGTGTGTGACATCAATAATAGGGATTGGCGGTGTGTGCTGTGGTTGAAACTACAAAGTAAGTCAGCAGGATCCATATCTGATGACATATCTGAGTCAGATAAGCATTTAAAATGTAAAAACATTTTGGTGAAAGTTATAATGGCAGAGTCTAGTATAAGAGTCTAAGTAAATTCACAAATATTTCAGTGTGTCAGTTTTACCAAGGAAAACTAAGGTTTAAGTGCCAAGAGATGAAAAGCTATGATCCAACAAAGTTGTAGCGGCAGACTAGCGATAGAGGGTTAGGGTTGCAGAGTGGCTGCAGGTGGGACAGACTGGGAGCAGGTGAGGTGGGCGTGGCAAACAGGAAACAGGGCAGAGAGTGAGCCAGAAAGATTGAGAGAAACATGGGACATGGGAAACATAGGTTGAGGAAGTGAAACAGGGAATAAACTGGATAACTGAAAGGCAGAAAGGAAAAAAAATGTGACACTGTGTTTATAATGCAAAATTTTCCCTGTTGACAAACACCACACTGTCTTGACCGTGTTTCATTCTGGCTCTAACACGGCCGCCGTTCATGAAATAATGATGAGCATGAACGTTTAACAACAACAACAACAACAACAACAACAACAACAACAACGGTGTTAACTTTGTCCGTAGGCTACAGTACAAAGTAGGAAATAGCAATAAAGAAAAGAGGGACAAAATTAACTGGACACTTTGCATCTTAAGCACTCTGAGTGGGTAGTTAAGTTTTGCAGAGGACAAAACAAAATAGCGTCACACATGAACCGTGACAGACGTGTGCTCTGTGGAATCCCCATGTCACTGTTTTAAAATGTTTTCAATTCAAATCAATTATATTTACATAGCGTCAAATCACAGCACAGGTTATTTCAGGTCACTTAACACTAAATTAGTGACAATGGAACTTTACACATTATACAGAGGAAATGTATATTGGTAAGTATTCCAAGCACACATCAAATTTTGTGTCAACATGAACTCTTAAGGTGAAAATTATTTTGTCGTCATAAGCTTGTATCTGTCATCTTTTCTGGTTGGCACATCGAAGAAATGCAAACTTGCAGCAACTAAATTCCAGACTCATCATCAGATGCAGACAAATCCTTATAGACATGTTTTACTTTGGGGTTCCATAAGAGATTAAAGTGGGCTTGCATTAGAGTTTGATGAAAGCCATAGTTGGTGCCTTATGCAAAGAGCCGTTGCAGTCACTTTAAAACTTTAGATGATTTGGAGTATTAAAAAAATCTTCAAAGAAATTGCATGACATGCCATCAAGTGTTAGGCTTACATGTGATGACCCCACCATGCTTCAGCCCACTCCAACATACTACATTCTCTTCTCCAGCAGTAATCCTGCAGCAACTTGGATGAAGCGTGTTCTAATTCATGCTAAAAAATATGAGCATTCCCTTATATCGCACATTTATGTATACACTAAATCTGCATTGAAGTGATTTCATAAAATTTTTCAATCACTCACCCACTGGCCCCATGGGCTGTAAAGAGAACACAATATTAAGTTAGGTTAGGTTAGGTTAGGTTAGGTTAGGTAGTTAATTTATTAATCCCCGAGGGGAATTTTTTTTTCGCTACAGCAGCATACAGAAGCAATAAGATAATAATAGAAATAATAGAATAAAATAATAGAATAGAATAGAATAGAATAGAATAGAATAGAATAGAATAGAATAATAGAAAAGCAATAAAATAGCAGTAAATAGCAGTGAAAAATATAAAATATAAAATGCACAGTATATACAGTATATACAGTACAGTATATATCTATATATATTATATACAAACAAACCAAGAAACACAGTCAACAGTGTTATTGTTACGTGATGGATTTTGCCAGAGGTAAGTTATTGTACAGTCTTATTGCGGTCGGCAGGAATGATCTCCTGTATCGGTCCTTGTGACAGCGGAGCTGGAGGAATCTTTTGGAGATTCCAATTTTAATTGAACACACACATAAACAAACACACACACACACACACACACACACACACACACACACACACACACACACACACACACACACACACACACACACACACACACACATACAGCTTTTCTTATTCCTATATGTCTGGTTTTGCATTTATAATCAGGTGCTTGATGAACATGTGCAGATTAATGGCCCTTCTTTGGAAACAGCTAATAGTATGCAGAATGTATGCATTCAGACTTCATTTCAATGGGAAATGTGTGCATGTCTCACTTTAGACAGAACAGCCTCTCTCTCTCTCTACACTTGTTTTATGACAGTAAAGTGGGTTAGTGTGCTGTGGCTTCTTTATAGCCCTTTTTAAATATGTTACTGCTCTGCTGGCTTTTTCCAGCTAGGAAAGGGACAGCTTTGTGTCATTCAGAATGAGGGGACTTTTAGATTAACACGGTAAACATGGCAATAAAACTATAAACCCTGCTTTAGTTCCCCTGAGCCGATATTGAAATGAAAAGTTGCTTTCATATATGTTTCAAATCAACGCAAAAAAGCATACTTTTTCCTGAAGAAAACATAATCAGAGTAGTAGAATGCATTGTTTGACAAAAGGACTGACTAAATAAAACATGAGGCTTGAGGAAGCAGTTCATTAATATCCAAAAAATATAACAACAAATAGAATCCTTATTATAAAGTCTGTCTTGGTTAAAATCAAAGACAGTAATAAAAAACAGGATGTTGTCTCCAGCTCTTAAAAAAGAAAGCCAATGAAGAATGGCCTTTAAAGTGCAATATCACTTAGGGCCACTAGTGGCTAGCTCCAAAAAAATGATCATAGAATAAATAGTCAAAACATTTTTTCCACAAATCATTATGGTGTTATTAGCTGAATAACTTTTCTGATCCGTGTCATGGTGGTCTATCTGAAAATAATTTTTAAAAAATTAAAAGATATTAGGCCATAAAGAGAGGTACATTGATTGGTGTGCCTGAGGTGCAGTTGGATTTCCAGTATAAGTGGTTGGGAATAATGTCTCAGTTAGATCCACCACTTGTTCCTAGCCAGCTCATCCAAAAATGGTCACTTCAGGTTATAGGCTTAAAAATGGCAGTTTACAAATAATGGGTGATGTCACGATGGGTTCCCACTTGGTTAAAATGTGTTTTATTGATCCAGTTATGAGACAAATGTACAAATGACAAAATACTGTGATGCATTTTTCCCACCTGACTCTGTCACTGAGAGTACACAGTTGTTCTTGGTAACTTACATAGCTATCAATCAGGTCCATAATGTTTGTGTAAATCTGTCTGATAGAAAATCTTCCTGAATCTACCTGAAAACCTGGGAAACGTGCTCATCTGGAAGCACACACTGGCTCAAGACGTGTTTGGAGGCAGGTGCGCAGAACATAGTTAGATATAGTACAATTTTAATTTATGATGAATCCGTGGAAACACACACACAACCACACACAAACCAGTACAGTAGAGCCTCACTTACACATCTGTGTAGTCATAGATTCTGTACAGTGTGTTAGGTGCTCACTGTGCCCACAAACTGTAAGGTTGGCGGTCCTCCTGTCCACATGTCAAAGTGTCCTTGGGCCAGACACCAAAGTTGCTCCTGATGGCAGACAAGCACCTTACATTGCAGTCCCGTCACCATAGGAGTGTGAATGTGTGGAGGCAAATTGTAAAGCGCCGTAAAGGTCAAAAAGCACGATATATAAAAGACCATTTATCATTATATTATCAGATGCCCACACATGTATTAGGAAATGAATTAATTTGCAGAGGCATTAGTATTTTAACATTTTGAGATGAGCACCCAATTTCATACACACTAACTGACATAAAGAGACACACACACACACACACACACACACACACACACACACACACACACACACACACTCAAAGAGCGATATTTCACTTACAATGGGGTGCCGGGGCTTTTATTAAACCTCTCCTCTTAACTTGCACTGATAAGAAGCTTCTTTATTAAATGTCTTTTTATTCAAGCTGCCACTGATTAATTTTAGGAGGCTTTCCAAAAAATATATTTCCATACCACAGCTCCTGCAGCTTAGTAGGACTTTGACTCTTGATCTGGTTCTTTCTCTTTTTTGATTGATTGTCTCGCACTTTCCTCGTTTCCTCTGCAATGTCTGTCTGAGCAAAGCTTTTCATAAGTTGTCAAAAGGAGAGAAGAGCGATATGTGCCATTAAGAGCTCACATGGGAAAATGTAATATAATAATTAAAACTGCAAGCAGTGATATACAGGCCCTCACACACCTGTGCCTGTAGTGGGGCTGCCACGCTGCGGTGTTTTTTGTGGCATGGCAGCCATTTTGCACCTTTTGCCATGAAACTGTAAGTTGTTGTAACTTTGATTTACTTTCTCCAATCTTCCCCAAACTTTACCAGTTAGATAACAGTTCCGGCCTAAGCACATCTACATGCCAATTTTCCATTATTGTCATAGCACCTACTGGCAACAGGAAATTGCATGTTTTCTGATTTCAAGTTTTTCAATTTTTCTTATCAAGAAATCTTATCCACCTCTTTTCTACAGAGCTTCATGGCGAGAATTTTTTTGAGGACTACTTTTGTGTTACCTCGCAATACTTTTCTTCTTCCGTTCGTTTTGAGACATTTGTCTCTGTGCAATCAGCTGTTCTGGTCCTCATGAACAGTAGTGTGCTGGTCCATGTCAAGTATAACACACTTCCAGTTAAAGCAAACACTCTACAGATGTTACTGGAATTAGAGACAAGTTGTGCATTTGGTGCTCATTCATGTTAAAAGGCGGATCCGGACAGTATTCAGTTTCTTGTCTGCAGAGCTGCAGCTGCTCTGTCTGCTGTGATGGGTGAAACGGGGGTTATATTGGTTATTGTTGGGACTTTAACTGCTGCATCTGTCATGTCCGTCTTTATGTTTTGTGTCGGGGGTTGGACGTGGGTGTGTCTCCTCTTCAGGTTCCTCCCTTGGCTGGATCTTCTGGTGGCTGGCACAACAGTGGCTCATCTCACTAATCACCTACCTGCAGTATATCTACCCTGGTCACTCACTCCAGTCAGTTCACTCTGTCAGTTTACCTGGTAACTCGTTCCTTGCGAGGTCTTTTGAGGACAGTTGTGAACGTGATCTGAAATAATTACATCTGATAACACCTGTTTTGCCAGATTTGGCAGATATGAAACTGATTACTCGGTCAAGCCTTGCCTTATTCCGTTATCATAGATTTCTTGATTCTGCTTTTGTGAAACAGCCTTCTGGAGTGGCAGCAGACGCAACAAAACACTGACACATCATCACTGTTTAAGTTAACATGACAAACCTTTTAGCAAACTGCATTCAACAGATATGATACAATCATTTTGGAGATTTCTCTTAAAGTAAGTCAGTATGACACTTTTTTTGGTTTTGTTTTGGTCTCCAACAACTAAAAAATGTTTGTGGCTCTTAAGCTGATAAATTATTCACTCTGATCACTAGCTAGTAATTTTGTGTTGGGTTTCCCTTTTTAGCTGTCTGTGGGATCTCTGAAACAAGGTTGAAGCAAATAGTTAAGAGAGTAAAAACCAAACAAATGGCTAAAAGACTCCAAAACACTCCTGAGAGCTGAAGTGAACTGCAAAATTTGTTGAGTTTGTCACTATAAAAGAAACTGTTTATATTACACCGTTGTTTGATACGAAAGAGAGGGACTACAGAGTGTAGCATATCTTTGCTAAGCTGCAATCATCTTTGTACATACAGTACACAAAGAGTTTCTTTATATGTGGTTACTTTTTAAAGTAATTTTTCCACGATGTAGTGTGAGAATTGTTGCATTTAAATGTTTGTTTTATGTTCTTAAAAAGGATTCAAGACACTCAACGCATGGAAAAACAAAGTCACATGTTTTCATTTGCTTCTCTCTCTGTCTCCACCTGTCTCTCTTAATACTCCTACATATCCCAATGAGACGCAATTAGGTTTCTTCTAAGTGCTCCTGTCACATTCAAAAAGCAGGAGGGAAGTTTGCATCTCAGATGATTACCTTTTTTTTTTTACACAAGAGAGTCCTTAACCTTAAACTTACTAGACAAGCCAAGAGAAGGATATACACAATAATGGGATATTTTATAAATTCAAATGTCTAAAAAAACAACTAAAGTATGTTTTTCTTCATGTAAAAGTAGCCATGAACCACAATGTGTTAACAACTTCCTAATTCTCTAGATACAAGTGGAGCTAGAGTCTCTTAGCTCTCCTCTACTTTTATTTTGATTACCAGTGGCCCACACAGTGCTTGTTCCTCCTTGTTCCATGTTCTTCACTTCTGATCAAAACAATAGAGATTGCTGTGGGTTTCAGCACTGCAGGCAGAGAGCAACAGTAGTTGGCCCATAATTGACTGAAAATGTTTTGATTATCTGGTTACATCTAGCTGGGTTGCATAATCAATTCAACAAACCCAGACACACCCAACAAAGATCATCTGACGGATTGAAGGGCATGGCTCTGAGTTGTGAGGATTCTTTGCACCACTCATGCAAGTTGTAATTGGGAAAACCAAAGGGCGAAACCTGTCCTGAAACACTCCTTCGAGTCAAAATCCCTTCTTAGAATGAGCATTTCATCATCATGCACAGAACAAATCTTACCAGGTGCATTCTTTGACATCTATGGGGATGTGCACTGTGAATTCATCCCCCACGATCAGATTGACCACGCAAGTTTCTACTGTGACATTTTGAGGCCTCGTTTTAAGACAAACTGAACTGAGTTTTCCAACAGGACAATAAGCCGGCCAACACCAATGAGTTTCTCACCCGTAAATACACAATCGTTGATGCCAACAACACATTTTAAGAAAGTTAGGACAAGAGCATGTTTACCACTGTGTTCCATTGCCTCTCCTTTTAACAACATTCTGTAAGCATTTAGGAACTGAGGAGACCAGTTGCTGACATTCTGAAAGTGAAATTCTTTCCCATTCTTGGCTGATATAGGATTTCAGCTACTCAACAGCTTGGGGGTTGCCTTTGTCATATTTTTCATTCATAATGCACCAAATGTTTTCAATGGGTGACAGGTCTGGACTGCAGGAAGGCCAATTTAGCACCGTGTTACACCTGCTGCCGTTATCCTCCCAAGTATAATGTATTGCCCTGTGTAGTGAGGACAATGGGGAGAGCATCGGTGTGAGGGCAAGGCCCCATTTTTCAATGTCTGAGCTGAGGCTCCTGTGTAGTGTGCAGCCAAGCTCTTAACGCGTCTCTCCCTTGCCGGGAGTGTCAGGCCTTGAGGATGCAGTGGGCCCGATTTAAAAGAAGACGATTCCTTTTAAGTGTAAGCAGCGCTGGAACTCGATTTACTATGGGGTCCTTTTCCCTCCCTACCTAAGCGTTAGGCCGGCACATAACTGATAGGTTGAGACTTCCCTTCATATACCTGCTTCTTGGATATGCCACGGATAGGCCTGTGATTAGTCACCCTAGAAATATATAACCTCACAGCCTTGTTCCTTGCAGGCCCCACGGGAATGCCGGTGGGTCATACCATCTAGAATTATTTAATCTAGACCTAATTGGCATTTAACCTTCAGTCACCATGTGGAGGGGGCCCTACCTGAAAGCTTTAGGGAGGACCAGTCCTGGCTGTTGAATTAGAATAGAGCCACCTTAAATTAAGGTTTTTACAATTTGTCTTTTACCCAAAGGTTAAACAGAACAAAATATCTTCAAAAGAGTCACTTTTATAATAATTTGGGCTGAGCCCCACTTAGAAGCAGGATTAAGAGTTCAAGACAAAGAAACAAGAAAAAAGACCCTCTCTTTAATTGTGCAATCTATAGGCAAGAAAGGCATGTTATCACTTGCACATTGGTCCATTTACCATAAAAGGCAACCGCCCACTAAGGCCCCTCTGACCTGTGGCTTTTATTTCAACTCACACAGGGAAATGTTCCTCGTATGGCAAAAATGAAACTACCACCTCTCCTTCCTGTGCAATCAAGACGCTGGGGCACATAACAGAGTAACATAAATGGATCAACACTACATTACTATATATGTTTGCAATTGACATACTATTAAAGCACATGAGATTACTTATTCATAAGCAAGAAAGTCAATAATTGGATACAATCACACCAAAATGTTGGATAAGTACAAAAAGGGCATGGGGTAATTAATGAGCGTAAAAAGAAGTAATAGTGAAAAGGAGAAAATGCAAATGATCTTACATGTAAGTATATGTCTGGGCTATATTAATGTGATTATATAAGAATAACATATCTTAAATTAATACAAGGCAACAGAAAATGTAGAAATCAATAGCATTTGAGTAAATACATATATTAGTGTGTATAAGAGTAATAATCAATAGCAATCAGATTGCATAAGAGTAATGATGAGTAAATTAATAAATGCAGATATGCAAAATTAAGTCAATAAATGCAGATAAGATCAATTCAATCAATGAGAGTTAATCTGAATAACATATTTTAAGTCAGAAAGGAAGGATAGAACAGATTAATGATGACTGAATTTAATCAGTGAGAATAGATGGAAAGTAGCACACGTTTGAATACCAGATGGATAACAGGGCCTGTTACAGAAAGATACATTCACATTCTGGTCTTTTTGATTGTCTTAACAGTAATGTTTCTCATCTTGTATGCAAAGCAGGTTGTACGATCTTTGGCCCATGATTGGTCCTTCTGCCCTTCTAAATGGAGTCTGATTATTGAATTGGTGCGCACCTAATCCTTTACAGCATCTGGGAGAAGACCACCGTGAGGCTGTAGGTGTTAAAACCCAATCTGATATTCGGCGTGGCTGACAGAGCAGCTTTCCAACAGCGCACCTCTTGTAATGTCTGTTCCTTTTGTGAACTTAATAAATCTGATCTCTGGGATTCATATGAGGTGTTAGTTATACCTGAGGAGGGGCAGGTATTTTTACTTTCAAACTGGCCGCACACTGTACTTTTTCATGTGTAATAACAATACAAACAGGAGGTGATGCTCCTTGTACTTTTGGTTTTAAGTCACAGTAACGTCACATAGCAGAGTATTTGGTCAAGTTTTAACTAATTCCTTTTTTTCAAGTAAGTTATTGAAAGCTCTATTCTCCTTTTTTAAGTTTATTTATATTATGCTTCCTTATTGATTTGAGCAGCACCCATTTTGCCCTGTTCCCTCCTTAAGTTCACCTCGTTTTGTATAAACTTTGATCACTTTTTACTAATAACGCCTTTTGGCCATCAATTCCATCTCATTTCCCTTTCCCCTATGAGCAGGGTGGTCATTTTTTAATTTCATTGTACTCTATTAATCCCCGAGGGGAAATTCTTTCGCTACAGCAGCATTCCGAGGGGGAGCTGCTGCAACCGCGGCGCCAACTAACCTGAGGTGCATGTTTTGGGTGTTGGGAGGAAGCCAGAGAACCCGGAGAGAACCCACACAAGCACAGGGAGAACATGCAAACTCCGCACAGAAAGGCCCAGGACCGGATTCGAACCCTGAACCTTTTTGCTGTGAGGCGACAATGCTAACCACTGCACCACCGTGCTGCCCCTAACACAGGGTTGTTCAACCATGGAGCCCTACTGTTGTAATACGTGCAGAATGTGGTTTGCATTGTCTTGCTGAAATAAGCAAGGCCTTCCCTGAAAAAGATGTGGCTTGGGTGGCTGCATATACTGCTCCAAAACCTGTACATATCATTCAGCATTAATGGTGCCTTTCTAGATGTGCAAACTACCCATGTCATGGGCTTTAAAGCACCTTCATACCATCACAGTTGCTGGCTTTTGAGCTGTGCGCTGATAACAAACTGGATTGTCCCTGATGAGGGAAGGGCTCACCTCTCTATAATAAAATATCACTTACCTTTGTAGTCCATGTCCTGCATTTGGGTCCAATTTTATCACAAAACCTAATAGCCTTCAAATGGCAGTTGTGCAGACATATGGTACACACACAGACACGGATATCACACAAACTTCCCAGATGAATATACACTTTGAAGTGCACATGCTTCTCCCACTTGTTCATCCTCAGTTGCTAAGCAGGCATCTCTTTGTAGCTCTCCTAACAACTCTTCTCAAGACTTTCACTATTCCTCAAATATCTATACCCTGCCAACAATCTCTCCATATGCATCCCTCCATCCAACCTCAAATTCATTGCTGTAATGCTTGCCTATCTAATCCAAACTGCTTTCAATTCACATGGTTTCCTCCCTTTGGGACTCCTTTCTCTTGTCATCATTCTTTGTCTTCAACCTGCTTTTTCTTTCTAGAGGTCATCCCTTTCACACCATTTCTCTTAGATCTGTCTCTCTTTTTGTGTCTCTCCCATTTCTTATCTCTTCATTGTTTTCTCTTCATCCATGTTGCTACATTTTTATCTCCTTTTCTCTGTTGCTCTTTGTTAGGTCCAACCATCCTCCATGTTCTCTGCAAGTTTATCCATCTGATCCTCATTTTCTTTTGAGGCACCTTATGGTTTTATCTCCTGTTTAAACCCAACTAATCTGTCTTTTTACCTCTAATTTACTCAATCTTTGTCTTAACATGATTGCAGGCTGAGGAAGATTGAAGATGTCAATCTTTAAGACACTGATGACAGTCCAAGGCTCTTTAAAGAGCTATCCAAACCTCTCAATGCCGGTGTAACAGGCAGGTTTTGACACATCAGCAATGAAATCCTCTATTCGCTCATTAGCAATGTTTGAACAAGTCAATGGGGGCAAAACCTATTTTTATGAAAACAAAATCTGATTGCTTGTAATTTCATCATGGGGTTTTTACTCTGTCTTCCTGGTATAGGTTTATCCTTGCCACACCAAATTTGGCATACTGACTGAATTGTCAGGTTTTGTTATGAGATGGCGTTGTTTAAACGGACCCAGACGCAGACACAGCACACAGGATCGTCTCTCAGAAAAGGGTGTTTTATTCCCAATAGGGATGAAAACAGGAATATATGAGCAATGTCCAGGCACACAAAACGGCCCAAGGCCGATAGTCCCAGAGTGAGCTCCACTTGAATCCTGAGCCGGAAGCTGGCTCCACCGCGATCACAGCTTGCAGACAGGCAGGCAGGAGTCAGAATCGGAACTTCACTGAGTGAAACGAACAGACTTACGGGACAGAATACCAGGTAGGTAAACGGACGGACTAACAGTTTGGAGGAGAATGACCGGAGCATTTATACCAGCTGGAGGTGATCACAGGAGATGAAGCACAGCTGTGCTGATGGAGAGAGGCACAGCAGTGGAACTTGGAACTCGGAGGAGGGCACTGCTGAAGAACACAAAACAAAACACAAGCACATGGCAAAACAATAACAAACAAGGGAATGACAGCACACATGAGGAGAGGTGATCAGGGACAAAAAATAGAGGGAAGCACACTAGGATCAGACAGGAATCCTCACAGGTTTGACTGTTTTTAATCCAATGAAATAAAAATGGTACATTGATCAAATAAAAATTCCTTTTAAGTTACAAGCAAGACACTGTAACTTCTGAAAGATTAAATAACACATTCTACCTCTTCAAAATGCAATGAATTCATCAACAAAAAGACTTACTGAATTGTATTTAATTAAACAATAACACAGCTATTCGTTTTGTTAGAAAGAGAGAAGAAAGCAGGGGAGGAAAGGGCCCAGATAGGCAAGCATTTTAGCATATTAAATAAATGTAGGGAATGGGAAATGCAGGTAGCTCTGCATGGAAAGGTTGTGATTTCAGCAAAGTATTTCGATCTAGCGGTTGAGGTAGAGAGGCGGGGTTGAAGCTGCAGGGTGCGCCCAGGTTGTTGAGGGTTCATTGCATGGTCAACAACAGCTCTATTGGGGGTGCTTGGAATCAGGGCAGATCCTGCAGCAGGCAGTAAGGGAGATGGTGGAAGCAGCTGAAAAGGGAAGTCTTTAGATTTGGTGGAAAAGGAATAGTATTGGTGGTCGTGTATAGCATATATGAGCTTGTGGCTTTCAGCGAATATAACTTTGCCAAAGTAGGCACAAGCCATACTATCAGGGTATTCTCTGGATTTAATGGAGAAAGAATGGTTTTGGGGGTCATGTGTAACAGGTATGATTTTGTGGCTTTGAGCAAAGACAACAGTGCCAAAGTATGTCGGCACAAATCATACTAGTTTAGATGTAAACAGAGCAGGAGTGGTGGGTGTGAGTATTGAGCGGAGGACTTCTGGGATGCCATGACTGCTGTTGAATCTTTCCGAGGTGTCGTGATCCTAACTTGACAAAACACCATTGAAGGGTGGTGCCCACTTGATAACCCAAGTGAGATACTGTACACTCTCCTCTTATTACTGAGGTTTTGTGGACTAGTATTGGATCCTGTGAATTAGTGAGACGTTTGGCAGGTAATAATGTTGAGTTAGTCAACCCTTCCGCATCAATTTGGTACTTTGTGTGTACTATGAAACACCCAAGGATTCGGCTGCAACAGCATTAAAATTTAGGGTCTTGATATTTAAACATGATTATGTACAATTATAAAGCTAGTTGCTGACTAATGTATAGAATACTCATTTCTAGGCAGGGCAGTTGTTTCATCCTTTCACCTGAAGCACCCAAAGGCCTGTAGAAGGAAGCGAGATTAGTATGTTATTTTGCTATTTGGGGGTTTAGCTCTGGCTTACCAGCCTTACAAAGTTGGCTCACTTTAGAGCCAACTTCTACAGGTGATCGCCTTTAGATCACAATGGCAACCTATAACCAAACTGTTCTGAGGGTTCCCTGAAAGAAACTACCCTCTTGGGAGCTTCCCGGAGAACTACACATCTCCAAGGGCCTTTTCTCATTGAAGTCATATAAGTCTCGGTTGGTATCGTAATGAAGCAAAGCAGCAGTACCAACACAGAAGCTAAGCTTTGCACTGCTTTTGAAAAGGTCAGCAACAAAACTGGCAATTAGTCAACACAACCAAAAAAGGTACACCTAACCAAATTTATCTGTTTAAATATACACTATATTTAGAATATTTTCACCACTTCATGTTGCCATCAGACAGCCTCTCATGACAGGTGTTGCATATACTCTCTTCCAAACACATTAGTTTGGGTCCAAACTAATATCACATTTACAATAACAAATATAACTGCAAGCATACATTTGCAGTTTAAGCCTTTTTGCATTCAATGGAAGGAAGCACCCCCATTTTGCTAAGAGGCAGCAAAGAGCTGATTGAACATCTACCAAGTTTTCAAATTTTTCACTTTTTGACTGTTAATTATCGCTCCACCATCTGGCCAACAGTAATCATATTTCTTGGGAAACATTAGCAGATCATGTCAAGTTATTTTACCAAGTATCATGTCTCCAGCTTGTATCCACTCACAGAAAATTGAACAAAGGCATAACATTGAGCATAATGATGAATATATATTCAAACTTCACTAAGTGAATATCTTAATAGTTGAAGTTTAAGCAAACATTTGGCAAAGTAAAAAATCTTGGGTATACAGTACAAATTACAGCAAGATATTGAATATGGCTGTGAACTCACCGCTTTACTAAACTGAACCCTATTGATAACATGTAATATATGTTGTCTAAAAATGCCTGTGGTCATTTTTGGGTAGCATATGAATGAATACTTATGGAGATATAGATGTTAAATTAAATTTCATATTTAAAAAGATATAGAGTGATGGGCTTCTAAATTGACAAGCGGTTGCAGCAAGCCAAAGTTTTGTCCCAATTCAGTTGACGTGCTGAAAAAAAATTCTGTTCTGTAGGATGTAAGATTGAATTTGATTGATTTGAATTTTTTTATGTTCGGAATGTGAAATTTAGATTTCCTGTGATAAGCCACACCCACTTTAATCTATCATGAAAACATTTTCAGCAGTCATGACCATAGATCAAGCAAACCAAATTGCATGCAAATCTGTTACCAACACCAAGATATGAACTTTTCACATTTTCACATGAAGCTTTAATGCACCACTACTAAATCTAATTTATAAACCAGCAACTGTAACACAACATTTCCTTTTCCTCTTTGACTTTGCAACAGTAGTTTATGTTTAATGCAGCAAAAAGAGATTAACCACAGCTCCACACAGTATACAGCACAACATTGTTGTGTTTATTAAGAAAGACTATGTATGTTTATCAGGTTTTTAATAATTAGAGCATAGTTTTAGCTAAATTGTTTCAATAATGAAATCAGAATTATATTTGTAAACACCAAACAGGTTTACTAGTGTAGTAAAGCTGAAAACAAAGAGCTCTGCAAAATAATCATTGAACTAAATGTACAAACAGAGAGCCAGATAGTGAGGAAAGAAGAAGACAGGATACACAGGGAGAAAAGAAAAGAAAAAAGTCAGGGAAAGACTGGATATTGGAAGAATCTCTTTCTGTGACTAATTCTCTGCTGATCTCTCAGTCTCCCCCTCATTTAGAAAAGACCTGTTCTCTCCCCCTCTCTCTCTTTCTCACTCTCTGACACACACCCACACCACTACCACAATATAAACACTCTAACATGCACATACACACTCATGAAACACTGCATACACCCACACTTGCAATTCCTCTCTTTCTCTCTCTTACATACACACATATACACACACATACTAGCACAATGAAAAAAAAAAAGGTGGAATCGCCCAGAGTGTTAGCAGCCCACACTGTTTCCTATGTGTGGATAAACACACACACACACACACACACACACACACACACACACACACACACACACACACACACACACACACAGTGATCTAAGACAGAGGAAAAATTATATTTTGTCGTTTGATCCAAAGCCGTTTGATTTTCTCCGCCTCGCTTGCTCAGCCACTTAGCAGCTGTATGCTTATATAACCAGTCTGTGTCGTTTTGTTCTTACAGCGTAGGATTTCTTTTAGCATACTTTGGATCCATGACCCTAAGAAATGCTCACAACAAAAAGGTTTCTAAGAACACAAGTTTTTTTTTTAATCCAGCATTGAGTATCGGAACCTTGCTTAAGGAAATTGTGTTCAAGGGATCCTCAAAGAAAGATTTTTGTTGTGAATTTTATATTTAATTACACAGCTGTCCACACTGCAGACTGCAGAGTGATAATGGTGTTAAGTGAACCTATGATTACTTGAGTAAGTGAGTAAGTCTGCTCCTGGCCATATTCTGAGGTAAGATGTTATTTGTTTCAGCTGTTTACACAAACCTTTGATAGCCTGCCTAAGTATCCCCACTGCCCACAATAAACCTGTTAAAGGACTGAGCAGTAGAGAATCAGTTGTATGCCGAGACAATAAGTAGTGATCCCAGCTATTTTCTGTATAATATAACAAATGATTCTTAAATAAAAAAGACAACAAAGCACTTTGTGAATCCAGTGGTGGAATTTAACTAAGTATATTTACTAAAGTGGTGTACAAGGCAAGCCTGCCATTAGGAGCAACTTGGGGTCAGAAGGACCAAGGGAACTGCCAACCTTATGATTAGTGGACAAACCGCTCTACAGCCAACCAGAGTTTGAAACAATATTTGATGTAAGCGCTCTGCTCAAGTCCATGTTGAAATAGCAAATGTATGTTAAACATGTTTAACTCTGGTGCTGATGTCAATGAAGCCACATAACTTGGAACCCTTACTCAAAAAGGTTATGGCTTCCTCTTGCTGCATGTGCATTATTGTAAAACACTACCACTGGTCTGTCAATTTGGTCTTTCGAACCTGCTGGTTGGCTGGGGCCTTTCTGTGTGGAGTTTGCATGTTTTCCCATGGGTTTAATCCAGGTGCTCTGGCTTCCTCCCACAGTCATGTATGCTAGGTTTATTGGTAATAGTTGTCTGTTTTGCTGTATGCACTGACCAATCGGTCCAATCTGACAGATTGAATGGCTGCAGGTGATTGTAGTAAGCATCTGAGCTATAAATTCTATGATGAGTATTACCATTACCGTGCTTCAGATTGCAACATATAGAGGTAGATGGTGGTTTAACAGGGAATTTGTGATGAGTTTTTGAAGTTTCAGACACCAAGCTATTTTTCCTATTTTTATTGAGTTCAAAATGTATATTTGCATGACAAGTATATTTGACATATTTTTAACACCATTTTATGTACATTTAGTTTAAAAAAACAAAAAACAAGGCAAACAGGTGTATGGAACACTAATTTGGTACAAATGACACCAAATCGTGGAAAAATCTGCTTTGCACATGAGATGATCAATTTAGTCAACTGTTTCACTAACCGTTTTTACAATCTCTCATAACTTTGCTTTTTCTGTGTGTATCCATCCTTTTTTTTTCTCTACACTTAGTGTCTCTCCATCCTTCCCTACAATTTTACTTTGTCTCAACGTCCTCTTCTAAATGAAGCTGTTTATGTAAGAGTACAATTGAAATGTGACAAGCAGACGCTTTACCAGATTTACATAATGTGTTCAAACACTCTATTTTGGTGTGAGTGTGTGAGACACTGGATCACACTGGTGGTACTGAAAACCATAAGGCAGGAGTGTGCCAAAGCAGTCTTGATGATTTGATTAAAAAGCAGTATTTTTAGTGAATAGTGAAAAGTGAAAAGACAAATATAGCAGGCAGTCATCATAAAAGGTAGAGATCAGATTAATGTTTAGGCAACTAATGCAACCGAGAACAGACAGCTGATCGTTAAAAAGGAACAGTTGGCTAGGTGATTGTGAGTTTATGAGCTGTGGTAAAAAAAAAGAAAACCTTAGTAATGACAGCTGGCAGGTGTGGTTAGTGTATTATAACAACAACAACAACAACAACAACAGCAACAACAAAACTCAGGTTGGAAAAAGAAAATAGGAGAGGATAGGGGTGTCTGACATTATGGTGACATTATGGTGAGCATATTGCATCACTTCCTGTTACAAACGTTCACCCTATCATTGTGTCAGATCACATTTTAATTACATTTGAATATACAACAATGGACTACACAGCATGTGGGAATAAAATCCATTACAAGAGATGTCTGTCTGATAATGCTGTGTTCAAGTTTAAGGAAGCAATTTATTTTTTTATTTTCTTCAATGCCATGTGCCAACGCAGTCAAAGGCAACCACCTCGACTTTACTCCCACACAAGTGGATCATCTTGTAGACAACACTGCAGCGTCTCTGCTACAACTCTAGATAATGTTGCCCCTCTGAAAAAGAGAGCAATGAATGAGAGGAGGCTGAGGCTGTCTCCTTGGTACAATTTTCAATTATGCTCTGTTAAGCAGGCAACACAAAAGCTTTAAAGGAAATGGCATTCCACTAATTTAGAAGAATTTCACCTGGTCTGGAAGGATATTCTAATGCCATATAAGAAAGCTCCTTTAATGCCAGAACTGCATATTATTCATCATTAATAGAGAAAAACAAGAACAACCCAGGTTTCTTTTCAACACTGTAGCCAGGCTGACAGATTCACAGCTCTGTTGACCCTTCTATTCCTTCAGCTCTCAGCAGTAATGACTTTGTCAACTTTTACAGCTAACAGCTGTAAACAGCTGGCTGTATGATAAAAGAGGACGTATACAGAAAATGTGTAAAATTTATAAAGGTATTGATAGGGAATAGATATATTGGGACCGAGCTGGCAGGCAAGAGGAGTCACTGGTATTTCTCAGAAAAATAGGTTTTATCTACCCCCAAAAAAGAAACAATTTACTAAAATGTGTAACTAAAGTTCAGGGCCCATAAAAGAGGTCAACTAAACAGAACTTAACTTAGGCTCTATCAACACAACAAACTGAAAATTAATATGCAACTGACCTAACAACAAAACATAATGGGGAACATATATACTGGCTGATCAGACCATTTACAGAGAGAATCTTGGAATGGCAGACTTATTTAAGTATTGTCCAAATCAAATTATACCAAAAAGTAATACATTATAAACAAACCAACAAAGTATCTAAACAAAGGAATACATTGTCAGAGGCATTTTCTTTACCTGAAAAGTGATGAACTGCAAACCAGAATGTCTGCATGGCAGGGTACCACTGGGTGATTTGCCCATTGGTGTCTTCCATCCTTTTCAGCCACTGTATTGCTTTGTGGTCCGTCTCCAAGGTAAACTCCCTCCCAAGGAGATAATACTTGAAGGAGTCCAGGGCCCACTTGATTGCCATGGCTTCTTTCTCCACAGTTGAATAGAAAACCTCCCTGGGGAACAGCTTTCTACTGAAAAGAGGAGAAACCAGTAGGGGCTTGGGGTATCTCTCTGTAGGCAAAGAGGAGGTAGGGAAGCCACTGATCCCAGTCGGATCCTGTCTCATTGACAAACTTCTGGAGCATTTGTTTGAGGGTCTGGTTGAAACACTCTATCAGTCCATCCGTTTGTGGTGGTGCACACACTTCTTATGCCCAGCAGCTGATACACCTGTTTTAAAAGTTAAGACATAAAGTTAGTACCTTGGTCAGTCAAAATTTTGCAAGGGAAACCCACTCATGAAAAAAGCAGAACCAAATAAAAAAACAAAATTTGAGCAATGGTCTTGTGTTTCCCTAGGTGGAATCATTTTGAGAGTGCAGATAGCATTAGCTCGTACATAT
Source organism: Embiotoca jacksoni (assembly GCF_022577435.1). Taxonomy (NCBI): domain Eukaryota; kingdom Metazoa; phylum Chordata; class Actinopteri; family Embiotocidae; genus Embiotoca; species Embiotoca jacksoni. The sequence goes on from NW_027185403.1 coordinate 18,820,656, forward strand.
TGTCAGTGCACAAGGGTCTGAGTACTGCCAGTATCAATCAGGGCTGTGAGATTTTTTTTCCTTTAATCTTAACGTCAGCCAGTTTAATGGACTGGCTACTCTTAGGTTTAATGTTAATGCTTTGGTATTGAACAAAACATATTTGAGTTAGCTCACCTGGATTCTTTGGAAACATTGGTTTGGTATTGCCTTCCTGTCCACACAAGTAACAAATGGGCACTTTACTGGGACCTTTTCATGGTGTATGCAGATTCTCCCTTGTATGGGGCTTACTCAGACCTAGTGTTGACCTGTGGTGGTATTGTGGGAGTGTGGGCCTGCGGTGGTATTGTGGGAGTGTTGGCCTGCCGATGTCCTTTGCAGCATTTCAGGTTGTGTTACTCTATGGCTGACTCTTTTTTTGGGCAGCAACAAACACATCAGCAAGTGTGGCAACTTCAGCGGCTGACTTTGGACCATGCTCTTTTACCCAAACCTGAAGCTCAAGAAACAACATTTTCAAGTATTGTTCCATGATAATAATTTCACCAATTACCTGAATTGTTTTACCCTGAGGTTGGATCCAATTCCCATATAGCCATTCTCCAATTCTCCCATATGTGAAGAAAAGGTAATATACAGACACACATTGAGTTTGCCCTGTAAGATGATTGCTTATTTTATGCATTGGTGTTTGGCATTAAAGGTAGACAAGTTTGAGTTGCTTTGTGATTCATTAGCCCTGGATCAGTTTAAAAACTCAATACCGGGTAGAGCATTTTACATGTTAAAGTAGTATTTTTTTCTTTCAATGTTGGTGGTGCCCCAGTGCCCCGTATTAACAAACCGCCACCATTCAGGTTCTCCAGAGCTTCTTTTGGCCAAAGCTTTTTTTTTGGAAGAAATATATCGTTGCTTACATTAAAACATATTACACGTACCAGATCATGGGAAAAGCTAATCAAAATCCAGGGATTCCAGTGTGTTCAGTGGGGAGGGTGCCAATGCTTTCAGCCCCGCAGTCTGTGCACAGTGACACAGTGGCCTGCTGCTTCCCCCTGTCTGTCTGTTTCTTTGCAGGTACCTGGTGGGCGGGGTTAATCAACGCAACTGGGAGCACCTGGTCAGTCTCCCAGCAGTATAAAATGACCTGGCTTTCACACTGTATATCTCTCTCATTTCTCTTCCAGATACATTCAAGCTCTACACACAGAACACACTTACAGCACCATTATAATATTTTGGTTAGATTTGGTCATTTTGTTAGCATAGGTTTACACCATACAGCACACTCCATTCACCAAACAAAAAGCCATTCAACAGCTGGTACTCTGACCAGACTCACAAACACATCTCACAAGTTAAAGTATGCTTTCTTTTTTCTGTTGTTATGATAAATATTATTATTTCTTCCAGTTAAACTTGTGTCTCTCCTGTTTTCGGTGTGGCTTGCAAGCCGGTCATGACAAGCTCTTTCTTACTTTTTCTCTCGTTCACATTATTTTTTTCTTAATTTACCTTATCTCTCAGTCAATCTGCCTGATTTCTACCTGCCTACACCCTCTCCTCATCTCTCTACCCCCTCCATCCCTTTCTTCCCTGAGTCCCTGTGTGCCCTCCTTCCCTCATCGAATCCCCTGTTACCCATCCATCCTTCCATTCCTCTCAAAGGAAAATATCATAGAGAATTTGGAAGGTACTCCAAAGATAGAGAGTGGGCTGCAATAGTAACACAGAGACAGTCAGAGCGAGAGAAAAAGAGAGGTAAAGAGGGGAGGAGAGCAAAAAGCAGTACAAAAACACTCTCACATCTAATTTTTGGACAGTGGTTTCTCTTTTGTTGTAAATGATTTATAGTTTCCATTCTCCTCAGCATGTTCTGCATTTGATAGAGATGTTTATTTAATGCATTTATAAAATATGTTAAAAACAAAAAAAAGGAATGACATGTAAATTATTGCATTTGAGAATAGACAGCCACACTTAGCACATTTGTTTACAGTCAGGAAACATCATAATATCAGTGTCAGACTTCAGTGATTTAGTGAGGCATCCACACAAAGGTCAGCTACCACAGCACTATTGCAGCCTCTGGATGTTATTTGACTTGCTAAAGGGAACAGAAGCAAAAAGGAGCTGCTCACAACTACAAAAAAATGACAGAAATATTTTATTTAAACTAATAGAAAAAGGCATGTGTTAATGCATGAATGTGCACCCCTCCCCATCCCCCCCCCCCCCCCCACACACACACACAGTGTGATGTAATTTGTTGAAATGTAATTGAGGAGATAGTTACTGAATGAATTAATATGTTCCTACAAGCAATCCATTATACTACTGTTCACTTTTGTTTCATTTCAATGTAACTACCATACCCCAATTCTTATCTTAACATAAACCATTCATCAAGACATAAACACAAACATACATGGATATACCATAAATATATAAAATATTGAACCAACTAACCAGGATGCTAACAGTTGCTTATTAGTGGAAACAGGTACAGCAGAGCCTGATGGGGAATGTCTGTTTTCCAGATATTTGGTCACAGAAAGTGTTGGAAATTGGGGAAATTTAAAATTGGGTCTGTTGATGGCCATTGATGAAACAGTCCTCTGGCAAATTATTCATCCTGTGGGGAACATCAATGTCTGTACAAAATTACAAGGTAGTTAATTTATTAGTTTCGGTAAAAAACAGAAGAGCAACCTCATGATGCCACCGAGGAGGACTGTGTTCGCTAAGTGGAGGTATACTTGTGTTATATTACTCTTTTCTATTGAAAAGCTTTTAACTGTGACATTACAGTTTTAACTTAATATTATATTTCATGCTGTCAATGCCATGAGCATGCCGATCCCTTCAGTGGGACACATCGTGGTATGATGCTCCTATTTCCACCACTACTTATCATTTCTTATGATGAAGAGCACCATGTCGGTACAATGTGCCGTTGTTAGGAAACCTGTGCCAGTTGAAAACGAGCAGTACAAGTCGCTGAAAGGATCTACACCACTTATGGAAAACTACAGTTGTAACCTCGTTAACTTCTTATCAGCTCAGACCAGGTCTAAGTGCGCACAGCTGGTAGTGGGCATTTCAGTGACCTCAGTGGGCAAGAGTTCACAAAATCCAATGTTTGATATGGCCAATGTTTTCCCTACGTACACAAATAGAACAAGACTTTTTTAATGCAAGCTTCCGATTCAGTTAATCACTAAAAAAAATTAAAAAAAATTAAAAAAAATAAAAAAATCAAGATGACTCTTGTTGAATCAGATGTGATTCCGGCAGTTGGTGCCTGAATCGCAGTACATGACGCAGTAGCCAATCTCAGCCATAAAACATTAAAGGTATGTTATTACTTCTTTCCAAGCCGATTTAACACGATCAGCCCATGGAGGACGATTGGTAGTACAACAAATTTGTGATCAAAAATTGCCAGCATCACTGATTTGCTGATTTGATAGACTATGATTGAAGTCGGCTGTCACACACAGTCTAATCATCTATTCCTCCTACTCCACCACTGTGCCACGCTGCACTAGAGAGCGGCATTTGTTTTCACCAAAATACCAAACAAGTTGGCCACACCTTGCACACGCTCATTATTTATTTCATAGGGGGTTGTTTTCACTCAGCTGGCATCATGATAGACTGCCACTGTTTAATGTACTGGAATCACACTGAGCTTTTCATCAGATGATGTCTAAATGTAGTTTGATTAGTACAAACAGATACTAAACTTCTCTAGTTACCTGTAATAGGCTTCGGCGGACTTAGCTGTCTGTCCAGTTGGTTGACATATGCTAATCAAAGAAACACTGTGTTGCAGGATGTCCCTACCATCCATATGCAAACCTATGTTCTAACCCAGGACAAACTTTTACAGAGATATTATAATCGGACAGCAAACACAGACATAGACACAGAATGGTACGTTAGCTTTATGTAAATATAAGGAGCTGACTGCCGTGAATCTTAATCATTTGAGCCATCATCATTCTTGTGATTGTTTTGTTTCCTCTAATGATGATTTTGCTGTTATTGTCATCATTCTTGATATTGTTATTGTGGTTGTCTTTCAGTTGTTATTTTTATATGCTGTCCTTGTTGTTTGTTTACATGGCTGTTTTCTCCCCTGTACCAAAGGGGAGAAGTTTACAGAGAAAATGAAACATGTCCATCACACACACACATTTGCACAATGTGCACAATGTACACACATACACCAGTTCTACTCTCTCAAAATAGCGTGGACACATACATCATGACCATAAAGAAAGAGCTTTACTGTGAAACAGTTGGATAATATTTTAACTTTGTTTCCGGATCAAGAGATTTCCTGCTGTGTTTATTGCATGTAAATTTTATACATGTGCATGTTAATCAGTATATGGCTTTACCATCCAATCTTTCCAGAGTGAGTATGTATGTGTGAACGTAAGCGTTTGTCTGTGTACTCAGTTTAAAGTACCACGTGTTATAAACATCTTTGTGAGTGCATGTGTATATGCATGTTTTTGGCATGGTGTTTGAGCACAATAAACCCATTTCCCAGAGCAGGATTTGGTATACAAAACGCCATCCAAACACTTCCTGGGGCTCGTCCAATGAAATGGTCCAGGAAACAGAGCAATACTCCTCCATTGGCTGTAAAGCTGGAAGGACTGGTTTTATCAGGCGAGATTGACTCATGACAGCTTTGTTGTCGATGGCTGGATTATAATGGCATGAGAGGGGAGAAGAGAAAGGGAGAGAAAAAGAAAAGAAAAACCAAAAGGGAAAAAAAAAAAAAAAAAAAAAGGTCAAAAGAGGGAGGGAGAGGTGGGAGTAATGGAAATGAAAGACATTGTAAATGAGTCCTAATTTTCACATTTTTACGTAGGTCTCAAGTTATGTTTCAGGTTCTTCCACAAGCTAAACAATTTATAAATTCCATCATTAAAGGATTTTAGTCACAATCTATGTATTCCAACACCTAATTGGCCATTCACTAGGACCCTCCCCCTTACTGGATTTTAGTGACTGTAAAGCTATGACAAACTTTCAACTCACAGCACAGTCCATGCAAGAAGGGGCAGAACACTGCACAAAATTCTTAGAATATTTTTTAACAATACAAAGGCAGACAAAAGCATGATTCTATTTTAAACCAATGACCAATTAGTTTCATCAATTGAAATGACCGATTGATCATTGACAGATTCCATAAACTGAAAATAAGCTAATCAAGGTAAAATAACGTATGAGTTGGTTGCCATCTTTGTTTTTAAAGATCATGTCTGAGTAACAAATAAAAGTGTTGGGAACTTGAGTTAATTTAATCTAGAGGATTCCAGACAAGAGTGAAATAGTGTTTTTGCAACATGATTCCAACTCAAAAGAAATCTCTCCTTCTTCCACTTCAAACTTTAGCAATATTTGAGGCTAACTGAAAAAAGCATTAAGGAAGCAAGGTAAATAGACAAGCTTTACTAAGCTGTAAAGATCTATAATTTGGATGGTGTCTAACATCATACAGTTATTGATCCAGCAGTGTGCTGTCTGCTAATGCTTGTGTGTCTGGAGCTCAATCCAGGGTACAGCTGGGAGTTCACATCTGTCAACAAAATCATTCCAATTATGGCTGCAGTGCACTCATCCCATTCTTATGATTGTATCTTGTCAACGGTAATTTATTTTTATCCAAACCACACTAGCCTTTTTATGCCTCTGTGCCAGCAATATTTGCAGCTGGAAGCAGGGGCGGAGCTAGACTCTCTCAGCACAGAGGGGCCAACGCATTGTGAATGGGCCCTACTATTAAAGTGATTTTCAAATTTTCAAATTCACAACTGTAAAATAGCTTATAAGTCATATTCTATGAGGCCAGAATTGTCAATTATTAAGCCAAGCAAGCCTTTTTCTAAAAAAAAAAAAAAAAAAAAAAAAAAAAATTTAAAAAAAAAACAGTAAAGCAACTTGTCCGTCAAATAAACACAAATAAAAAAAACAGGTTGCTTGTTGCATTCAAATGCCACGTGACACTTTACGTGCATCAATACAGGATTGGTTTAGCACCATTACTAATTGGCAGTGACTGTCAGCTACACTGTCTCACTATGTCTTCCTTAGAGGGGAATTAACAAACATTAATTACACACAGTGGTCCACAACACCTATTCAAATACAAGGTGGATAGTCTACAAAACCACAGGCCGTGACGGTGCTGAGGCACATCGATTTAAACAAGACATTATTTCAATATTCTGACTGATTTCTTTATAGGCCTACCCAAAATTTAAGTTCATAAAACAAACTATGCATGTTTCAATCACAAATAGTTTTCCCTGCTCAGGCTCCTGTTGTTTTGAGCGGTTCATCATTCTCCATAGAACAAAAAAATCCCAACAGTTTAAGAAACTTTGAACATCACCATAACCGAACTTTACAAATTCACCCTCCTCTCGTTCATTTTGACAAACATGCCTACCACTTTGTCAATGTTTATGTCCCGAACAGCACACAGCAAAGTGAGGTTAGAAAGTCTGGCCTCATCCATGCACAAACACAGGGGCAGTTGAAGCATCAGGTATTTAAAGGAGAGACATTTAACTGCAGCCTTATTTTAATGTTCAATCTGTTTGAAACATATCTATTTCACATTCATAAATAGACACAGTATTGTAAGTTTGTAATTTACAGCCTGAACTCTCAGGACCGATCGGTACATTCAGATTATTTCATTGATCCAGTGGAATGCTGATGGACAGCTCTTAACCATTGTGAAGTACATGAGGGGGCAAGGCTCTTCCACAGCTGTGGGTGTGGTGCGTGCCAGAAATTAGAGAAGGTAAACTAAAAGAAAAACAGCTAAACCCAGGGGAGGCTTTGGTGAAACTTGTGATTTTAACCATAAAACAGAGGAGAAAGACATCCGCTGTTGCAGTCCAGCCTCAGTAAGGGGCCCCTCCTGAGCATGGGACCTGGGAAGGCCTTACCCTCTGCCGCCGTGGTCACTCCGCTTATTGCTGGGGGCATTATATTTTTTTTATTATTTCTTACAATCTCTTACTCTTTCCTCTCCAGAATTAATTGGATTTTCTTGTGGTACCAATTATATATTGCAGACAGTTCATAAGGGTATAGAAAATGGACCAAATTGTCTATCACTGTATATGTTAAACGTATGCTTTGTGTACAGCCTTAACACCATCAGTATATATACACATAATCAAATCATCCAACCCGAATTGGTCAGGCTTAGAAATATGGCTAAGCAATGCTAGTTCTTCTACTGGACATAACACTGCATGTAATGTCAGCCCAACAGGGAGGGGGTTTGTAATTAAATAATTTTAACACACTAAAAACTTTAAAATTAAATAAATAGAAGTTAAAAGGTTGCCTGACTAAGCCACCTAGTTTGAAGAGTCTAGGTCTCCATTAAAAACACAGGCTCTTTTAAAATCGGGGGGAGAGGGGCAGGGATCACCAAGACATAAAAATTAAGGAATAGTAAAAATGTTTATTTAAAATCTAAAACCTAGAGAATAGTAAAAAGTAACTGTGCAATTAAGAGGTTAAAAGACTAAAAGTCCAGTGTCATTTCAATAAAACAAGTTAAAAGTCCAGTTTAAAAAGGATTTACTGAAAGTTCAGCACCAGGTAAAAGTAAGCCTGCCATCGGGACGGGAATCAGGGTCTGGTTATTACTTCTGGCTCTTCCGGCTCAGCCACCTGTCCTCTCCAGAGTTCCTCCAACCATTAGGGACACTGCCGCCTGTCATCTTCACATCCTCCTCCCATTCATGGCCACTTTCCTGGTGCTCCCGTCATGCTCTCTCTGCTCCTTGCTGAGCTGCTTCCTCTGCCTTGCTCCCTTGTTGGGCTGTAGTCCATCTTTTATATTGGCTCCACTGATTGATGTCCACCTGGGGGGCAGGGAAGATCCTGCCCTCCTGTGACGCTGTTGGCCACTTCTGTCCTGCCAGCACTCACGATTGGCCCTTTAGGCAAAAATAACTTTTGCAGGTCCAGGAGATCAGTGATTACAAGCAGCTTCATTTTGATCAGAACAGAGTGCCCAATAACATGCCTGATAAAATAAGTAGGCAAGTAAAACACTACATGCTAACCCACAATTGTGTTTTTATTTGCCAATGCAAATAAAAACATCCCGTGCTAAAACCAATATAAAAGCAAACAATTTGAATCACAGCAATACAAACGATCTAGACTGCAAAAAATATGTCTCACTCTCTGCCTGATGACATGTAATAAAACCTTTTGGTGTATAGTCCTACATACGCTGTCGTGGTGAGGTATTTGGCACACAAGAAGAAGCACCCAAATGCAGACAAAACAGGCAGGCAAGCAAATGCATCGAAGTGATTCAAATAAAATTTGATGAAGGATTGCTTGCAGGCAGACAACAAGCAAGAATGAGGATCCACTGCATGAAAGACTACAACAATCCTGCAAATGGAAAGGGAAAGGTGGCTGCTATAGAAACTAAGGGACGATGAGGCGATGGGAAGTTGGTGTTTAAGGGGGTAATTACGGTAAATATTAAATAAAATAAAATAATATGTAATAAAAAGTTTCTAAAACCATGTTTCCCATGGGTAAAATACCTGTTTCACATGTGTAAATGTAAAACATGTTTAACTATTTTACGTTTTCACCTTTCAACTTTCACGTGTGTAAATTGTCACATGTGATCACATGTGTTTTGCATGGGAAATGTATGTTTTTTTCCCTGTAAGGGATTTTCTGTGTCACATTTTATGGAATTAGGTCCACATATGAGAGCTGATAAAATGCAGAATGTTAATGATTCAGGGTGTTAATATGCCAATATTTTTAAATTAGCACAGAAAACAATATGATACAAGGTACAGTTGAAGCAAATGGAAATGTCATCAGATTTGCAAGTGTTTGGTCACTAACCAACACATACAGGAATACAATACTCCTTATTATATTTTCATTATTTTATAATCAACTGAAACTAAGAATAGTTGTGTTTTTTTCACCTTACAATAAACCCTTCATAGGCAGCAGGTCCTGTTTCACAGAGCCCACCATGTTGCACTTCTATGTTTCTGTAGTCCAGACCAGACAAACCACAATAGCTCCAGAGGGCTTTTTGTGTTTTGCTTGATTACATTCTCTTACATGCTTGGAAGGGGAGGGTGAGGCAATCGGTGTTCAGCTGGTTGCAATAAGAAACCTCATCCTGAGATGCCAAATAAATCCATCATCTTTAAATAAATTAATCATTTAGGAACAATTACATTTATTCCACCACGTCAGATATTCCAGGCCTGTACTGTGTTAACCTGGTCATGGCAACAGGGAACATGTAAAGGTGTTTTTAGGTTTAGCATGAAACTAGCTGCATACTCTTTTCTGATTGGTTGGTTGGTAGACATGGATTCATAGCAATAGCTTCAATGTTGGATTTTGTTCAAACATCTCTGACACATTACAAATTTCACAGTCAGTAACAATTTTTCAAAGCACAGACAAATGATGTTTTCCTGCTAACAGCACTAAAGGACACACCTGTATCTAATTGCATGTCTGGCATGGAATTGGTGAGGTTCAGCATGACTTTGTGTCATTATTGTTAGTTATCTCTGTAGGTATACATCTCACTATGTAAAATTCCTAGTGAATGGTTAATATATTGCATCACGTTTTACTTCTCCCCTCATGTCACCTTCCAGTAATAGGAAAGTGGATAAATAGCAAGCTGCTGTACTGCAGGAGAGAACTTGAGCTACAGGAAGCAAATGTACAACATTTAGTTCCTACTGTGTGTGTGTGTGTGTGTGTGTGTGTGTGTGTGTGTGTGTGTGTGTGTGTGTGTGTGTGTGTGTGGACTGCTGTGTAAGTGGTCACTATTTCTCTAATGGCCACTGAAATAACAGATCTGGAACCCACAGCATGGGGCAGTGAGCACACACATACACAGACCAAAAGTGAGATCTCTGTTAAGGTCTAAAAAGTTTTCAAACCAAGCTTCTTTTTAAAGTAAACAAATACAAATCTGCAGGGAACACTACTGGCACAAGTGTCACATTACGTCTGATTGGCTGACTTCAGGCTGGTGCTGAATTACCTCTGCTCGAGTGATTACAGTGTTGAATTGCATATCCTTATTGCTGTAAAAAGCCATTTCACGATCTGTAACGGCAGCTGGAATGTGATATGTACACAAATTTGGCCAAAATACAATGAAACACTTTTGTGCACCAGTGGAGATGTGTGAGCATAACATGTATGCTCAGGCATGTGCATCCCCAGAAGTTAAAGCAATAAAAGACATGGTTATGTCTGGCATATTTGGTAGCAGCAGTAGCATTGAGAGCTTCAAAAAAACTGTTGCAACATGACAATTCAGCAATTAGACAGACCCTATGCGGTGATTTACCAGGTGTCCAGAGGTGAGAAAGAACTGTATATAAAAGTCAGTCATTTTTTTTCTATAAGTCATTATGATATCATTAAATTCACTCCTTCTGATGAGTTTTCTGGTGGCCCATCTATAAAAAATATCATCATTAATTAGATGTTAGGCCTAAAAGGCCAGTATATTTGGGGGTGTGACTACTGTTTTGATTGACATGCCTGAGGGGTGCGGTTAGGTTTCTGGCATAGGTTGGTTATTGTGTCTTTGGGTTCCCAGTCAGATCTGGTAAGATCCACCACTTGTTTCTCCCCACTTCCTCTAAACATGAGCTGTGTTTCAAATGGTGCATTTCCGTTAGTACACTAACAAAAAGCCTCAAAAGGCTCTTGTATATTAGTACTCTTACTTGTGTAGTGCTTGAATTTCATCAGGGTGACGTTGTCTCAAATCACACACTGCTGTCCTGCTCTTACTATTTTGGATTGAGTTAAAGGCATTCTGTTTCTGACCCCTGCCTTGATCCTTTTAGATGAGATCTATTTTTCTTTTCATAATTTAAATGCATGTCATATTCAGTTGGGGTTTCAAGGGCTAATTTCAGTTCCAGAATTTTTCTATTTGACTTTCTACCTTTGAGGTAAATAGGTTTTGTCCAGAACCAGTTCGTGGCAATATTTGGAGATTTTGTGAAAAGTTTCTTTGTTTAGAAATCAGCTGAGTTTCTATTGCTCCCCCATTTGGACCACCTGGTGCCTGTAGGTCTAATGAGCAGGGGGGTGTGGTCAGCCCAGCTGTAGCCAACCCTGTTGTATAACCAGGAAGAGTTTGAAGTGTCAGCTTCAGCGTCTAAGACTCTGAGGATAAAGACAAAGGAGTCTTTCGTTGGAGTCTTCGTGGGGCCACTGAGTATAACTACTGCTATCTAAATGTGTTTACTTTCCGTGCCTGTGCGTACATGTACTCGTAGATACTATAGGCCTCACACTCGTTCACACCAATAACCTTTCCTCTTTTATCTATCCCACCCGTTCCACACATACCCAACATCTTGTCACAGGGGGACTCTGGAACTGCCAGTCAGCTATCCGCAAGACAGACTTCATCTCTGGCTTCGCTATCCAGCAATCGCTTTGACTTCCTTGCTCTCACTGAGACTTGGATCAACACCGGACAACACATCCACCCCTGCTGCTCTCTCCTCTGCCTTCTTTTTCAGCCACACCCCCAGACCCACTGGTAGGGGTGGTGGTACAGGTCTACTCATCTCCCCCAAATGGAGTTTTTCTCTTTACCCACTTCCACTTCCTACCTCACTGTCTTTTGAATTTCATGCTGTGACAGCTACTCACCTGGTACAATTAAACATTGTTGTTCTCTACCATCCACCAGGTTCTTTGGGAGATTTCTTGGAAGAATTAGATGTCCTCCTATCAAATTCCCTGAAAATGGTCCTCCAATTGTCCTTCTGGGTGACTTTAACATCCAGACTGATAAGTCATCTGACCTATTACTTTTACTGTCTTTCTTTGCTCTCTCACTCAGTCCTTCCCCTCCTACTCACAAAGCCGGTAACCACCTTGACTACATTTTAACCAGAAACTGCTCCACATCTAACCTCACTGTAACTCCACTTGATGTCCATTTCGGCAGCCAAAAGCTCTTTCTTCCAAACCAGAATTCTCTCCCTCACTGCGAGCTAAACACTCTACAAAATCACGACCGTTTGCTGTCCTGTCTCCTAAATGGTGGAATGAGCTCCCCAATGACATTAGGACAGCAGAAAGTCTGTACATCTTCCGCCGCAAACTAAACACACACCTCTGCCGACTTTACCTTGAATAGGAAGCACTTTACTAGCACTTAAAATGGCACTTACTTATAGCACTTTGAAGTTTGGCTATCTTGAAGAAAATTGTACTCTTAATTGTTGTTGTTCTGAATTTGTACCCTCATGGTTGAAATGCACTTATTGTAAGTCGCTTTGGATAAAAGTGTCAGCTAAATGAAATGTGATGTAATGTAATGTACCCAGTGAAAACCTCTAGTCTCAAGGACAGCATTATCCTTGCTCTCGACAAAGTTTTCATGACCATAAAATCTGATTGGATTGGCACCAAATTCCCAAAGGTTGTCTCCTAATGAATTTGGGGATCCTCTGAACCCTGTTCTAGCACCACCGTGAAGCTGTGGAAAGAAAAAGTTGAGATTCATGTCTTCCACAGAATTACTTGTAACAGCCTTTATTTTTGGCACCGTCATCCAATCAGACTTTTACTTTGTCTCATGCTTTGACTTTTGACCAAATGTCTAAGGACATTCTCATCGGCCTCAGATGTATAGTGTTAATCAACAAATGCTACCATGCTAACATGTCAATGGTGAACGTTAAAAACATTATGCCAAATATCAACATGTTTGCAAGTGTTTCCTCATCCTGACTTCATCTACATACTTTTCAGTTTTATGGTGACTAACACAGTGCCTGTTCAAAATAATCTGTTTGACAGTATGATTGCCTGGCTTGTGTTATTGCTCTGTAGCACTCTTGAGAACAGCTTGCTGTGGACATAGGTGAAGACACGCTGGACTATGTCACCAGAAAGTTTCATTTTATGTAATTTTATAATTCAAAGGAGAAGGTGGAGAGGCTTCAGAGGCTACCTCTCACAGGTTGGAGTTAGATCGCACTTCCAGGAATGTTTAAATCCAAAGGCGTTGCCTTGTTGCAGCGATAAATTGAAGGACTGCTTTAAGCCTGGTTCTGTCTGAGGTTTCTTCCTGTTAAGAGGGAGTTTTTTTTTCCCTCCTAGCTTATGTGGGAATTGTTTGGTTTCTCTGTATCATCTTGTAAAGGCTTGCTTTAAGGACTTTAATGTGCTAAGTGCCTTGAAAAAACCTGTGTTGTGATTTGGCACTATATAAATAAAGTTGAATTGAATTAAAAGTCCTTGGTTTGTCCATTGTTGGATTAAGAAGGCTCTTTAATGTGACCGTCTGTATTCCAATTTGTGATCATGTGGAGTATAACTGAGTTCTTTGTTCTTCGTACACGCTACATTCGATAAGAACATATTTAACAGTTTATTGTTTCCTGCAGGTTCCACACGGTCCATCTTCATGCTCCCCCGTCTTTACGAGATCCCATGCCAACCCACAGTGCCCGAGTCTTAGTGATTACCCTATCTTCTCTCGTTGCCTAAGTAGCACTGTGCTGTCTTTCCACTCTTTTGAATTGAAATGTAATGACAACCTTTTTTTCCTTTTCCCACTGATCCTGCCACATAGCTGTTATGTTTACCTTCATAATAGAATGCCACTTGCATATATATCATATACATTCCCTTCTACCCCTACATGGGCTGGCACCCAAAACAAAACGCACCACGCCTCCAGCCTGTTCTAATTTACATAAAAGAACAAATAGCTGTGATCGGCCCCTAGCTTGTTTTCTTTCAATGTTGTTAAAACTGAGGCTGAGTCTGAGCATATGACTGCCCTCCTTGTCCTAGTCTCCTCTACCCATTGTAGTGCCCATATAATAGCCATTAGCCTCTGTTGTGTAGACACAAACCCCCTCAGACATTCGTTTGAGCTCCATAATTTCAAGGTCTGGCATGCAGCTGGCAAAGCCTGATTTTCCAGTTTTGGGATCTTGGGCCCCATCTTTATAAATGTGGAGGTGGTGTTCCCAGTTGTTTTTGAGTCTTTCTTATACCATGCCAGAGTTTGCTGTATTACTATGTGCTCTTATACTTTCCAAAATACTGAAATCTATTTCTGGTGAAGGTAGAATCCACGGTGGTATAGCTGGCTACTGTACTTGGGGGACCACCCCTACTCAACCCAATCCCAGCTTCTCCACTTTTATATTGAATGTGGCCGTGCAGATACCAGTCAAGCACTAGCACCCATGGAGGAAGGGAGGAGAGGCTATAAAGGGAGACGAAGCTCACCTGGCCCTCTTTCCTGCACACCTGAGCTCAAGCTGAGGCCCGCCTTCATGGTGATTTTTGGTAGGCTCCCTTTGTTTTAAATTGTTTGTTGAAAAACATGGTTTTACTAGATGAACTGTGCCTTTTAGCTTTTTAGACAAAATAAAAGATGTATTAATCAATCGTCTTTTTGACATATTAACTTGGCCTCCTTTTTATAAATAGTCTCCTGAAGTCAAAAACTGTTCTGTTCAAAACCCAGTTCTATGTTCCCTTGTTGATATTACAAAGTAGGTCTGCCCAAAATGATGGTAACAAATTCCTTAATAAAATGAACATGATGAATCCAGGAGTGAAGAGTGCCTCCAGCTCCCGAATGACAAACAAGACAAGTTTCATTATGTCAGTATTAAAATATAGAGTTCATCACAGATGCACACAAACTATTGCAAGGGCACACCTTTACATTTCTTAACAGAAACTAATAGTGAGAAAGTGGACACAGTTTAAGGTTTGCATGTGTGTGTGTGTGTGTCTGTAGCTGTGGCATGCATGTATGTGGAGAATTGCGGTGTTCTCAAGAGATTGTATTTATGCAAATGTATGTGTGTGAACTTGTCCTGACTGTTGTGTATCAGTCAATCAGTGGGTTTGTGTGTGTGTGTGTCTTTTGTGTGCCAAGGCTTTGTTTAATGTCACCGTCTGTGCAGTAAATTGACCAACACCCAGAGATCCTCCCTTCCTCTCCAGACTTTCTTGACTAATTAAAAATACTCTGCATTGGAGAATGGATTACTACAAAGGGCACACACACTCAATGGAGCACTTTATTCATTTGTGGCTTGCACGTCCACCCGCAAGGAAATGATGTTGATGACATTAGGGTAAATTGCTGGTGGCGTTTGATTGCAGATATGAATGTTAGTGCAAGCATCTTTCCCTGCCTAAAATGTAGAACTAGTACAAGCGTGGGTGGGTGTCAGCATTCTTATGTGTGCACATGCTACTGATAAGCGCAGTGGGAGATGGGAGAGCCAAATTACTTGGTGAGAGAAACGGCACGTGTTTGAGTTAGATAGACGGACAGAACATGAGTTGTAGTAAAAATTATAAATACTCTGTATATATTGCATTTATCCCATGGTTCTTAGCATTGTTCAGTTCTCTGATTGCACGTGGATAAAAATTGTTCAGAACTCTAGATGTGCGGGTCTCAATAGCCTATAGTGCCTTCCAGAGGGCAGCAGGGTGAGAAGGTGGTTGAGATGAGTCTTTGGTTATGTTTGTGGCCTGGTGAAGGCATCGGGTTATGTAAGTGTCTGTGCTGGTAACTGTGTTCCGGTGATGTTTTGTGCCAATTTAATTGGCATACCACACCAAGATGCCGTATGTCATTATGCTTCCAATGGAGCAGTGATAGAAGGACACAAGCAGCTGCTGGGACAGGTTCATTCTTTAATATCCTCAGGAAGTAGAGCCACTGTTGTGCCTTCTTCACTAAGGAAGAAGTGTGTATGGTCCGAGGTCGTGTGTGCAGAGGAATTTAAAGCTGGTCACTCTCTCCACCATGTCTCCTCCAATGTATAAAGGAGCAGGTTCCTCTTTTTGTCACCTGAAGTCTACAGTGGTATACAGTCATATGTGTAGAGTGAGTGGAGAAGAGGACTCAGAGGGGGCCCATTACTCCCCGCCCCTGACACTCAGCACGGGGTGGCATCCAGTCCACACTAGAAGCATCACCAGAGCCTGAGTCACAGCATTGAGTTGCTGCAGAGCAAGGAGCCACTGCAGCTTCAACTCTGCTGGACCTCGAAGCCTGACCTAAAGTGTTTACCAAGGTTCCAAGCATTCGGAGGAATAAAAGAGAAAGGTAACTTCCATCCTTATCTTGACGATTATGAGGTCAGCTATATTCCAAAACAAGATGGAGGTCCATCACCTCAACATGAAGAAGTGGACATTGCTGTAGCCAGTTCTTCATCCCACAGCCAGAGATCCAGTAAGGCTTTAAGAGAGGCCCTGGATCCCACACAACCCACACAACTGCATGAACTTCACAGGCAGCAGGAAGAGGAGCAGGAGGCAAAGAAATATTACAGGAAACTGGATGACCAGGCCCGTGAAGCCACACTAAACCTACTTTTGTTCTCTTTGCAGAGCTTAAACCACACACATTCATATGTTTGGTGCAGTGGTTAGCATTGTCGCCTCACAGCAAAAAGGTTCAGGGTTCGAATCCGGTCCTGGGCCTTTCTGTGCGGAGTTTGCATGTTCTCCCTGTGCTTGCGTGGGTTCTCTCCGGGTTCTCCGGCTTCCTCCCATCATCCAAAAACATGCACCTCAGGTCAGGTTACCTGGCGCCGCGCTAGTGGCAGCCTGTCGCAGCAGCTCCCCCCTGAGAGCCCCCCTGCTGTAGCGAAGAAATTTCCCCTCGGGGATTAATAAAGTGAAATAAAAAAAATAAAAAAAATTTAAATAAAAAATAATAATAAATCAACACCTTCAGCTTCAATAAAACTGCTCTGCATCGTATTCCTGGGTCTGCCTCCTTCATCCACCATATGTGTCTCCCATCTACTTCAGCCTGCCCAAAAGTTAACTGGCAGATTTTAAAAAGCAATTCTTTGTTGTACTGGAAACCAGTGGAGAGAGGATAAAACTTGTTCAAACCTCTAGGTTTTAGTTAATAGTCTGGCTGCAGATAATCTTACAAATAAGATGGAATTTATGTAACACGTCTACCAAACAATGCATTACAGCAATCAAATCTACTGGAGATAAATGCTGTACCTGTCAGGATCTCCACCCATCCCTCTGCTCCAGTTTTTCATCCAGTGTCGATCCACGGTGATCACCTGTGAGTTCAAGCCGTCCTGCATTGTTCCTCGGAGGTCATCACGAGTCTTGGCAATCCTGTGTCGGTCCTCGGGAAACCACACAGTTGCATTACATTTCATTTCATTTAGCTGACGCTTTTATCCAAAGCGACTTACAATAAGTGCATTTCAACCATGAGGGTACAAATTCAGAACAACAATCAAGAAAGTACAATTTTCTTCAAGATAGCCAAACTTCAAAGGGCTATAAGTAAGTGCCATTAGTCTGACGAGGTGTGTTTTTAGTTTGCGGCGGAAGATGTATAGATTTTCTGCTGTCCTAATGTTGTTGGGGAGCTCATTCCACCATTTAGGAGCCAGGACAGCAAACAGTCATGATTTAGTAGAGTGTTTAGCTCAGTGAGGGAGCAACAAGCCGATTGGTAGATGCAGAGCGGAGTGAACGGGCTGGGATGTAAGGTTTGACCATGTCCTGGATGTAGACTGGACCCGATCTGTTCGCAGCACGGTACGCAGTTGACTGTGTCAGTCCACAGGAAACCACACTATGTTGGTCCACGGAGATCATCAGGTGCCCAGCCCTTCTGCTCAGCGTTGGTCCTCGGAGACCACCTGTCTGCCGTTTGTGCGACTGGATCCAAGCTACCTTAGTGTGGAGCACGAGGACGCTCACGCCACCTGGCTTGGATCAGCCTGCCTCAGCTCCGGTCGCCTGCCTGCCCTGCTCTGACCTGAGCAGCTCCAGTGAGAATTATGGGGACACTCTCACCCGCCTGCACAGGTCCCTCTGCCATTCTCCCTCTCTGGACTCTGCCCGAGTTCCTGCCCCAACCCCGGGAGGATCCTGGGTTGGTAGTGACTGTTGATGGCTCTCAGCCATTTGGGACTTGTCTCCGTGCTCATGCACGATTCCCTGGATTATTCACCTGTTCTGTGTTGACAATAAAACTATCGTTTTATCAAGTCATCTCCTGCATTTGGGTCCGTTCCAACACCACCACATAACAGTACCAGCTTCTCAGAGTCAGACTGTGAGATGAAACTTCTAACTTGAGATATATTTCAGAGATGATATAAGACAGTCTTGAAAATGTGAGATATGTGCTTCTGAAAGTTCAGATCAGTATCTAAAATCACACCCAAGTTCTTGTCATGCTTCCAGGGTTTTACTGACAGGAATTAACAAAGAGTGAAGCAAGTGCCTCAAAGCCTTAAGACCAACTAAAAGAATCTGTTGTTGACTCATTTAGCTGTAAAACCGTTATTAACCATCCAAAGTTTGATATCAGCCATACATTGGATGAGGATATTCACTGGACTAATGTAGTTGGCAGAAACAGATATCTTTAACGGTGTGTCAGCAGCATATGAATGATATGAAATGTTGTATTGGCGAATGATGGACCCAAGTGGGAGCATACAAATTAAACAGTAGTGGACCAAGAATTGAGGGACTCCATATGGAATGCCAACTTTGTCTGACTAGAAGTTGCCAAATACACTTAGAGAAAGCTCTACCCCTAAGATTCAATTCAATTCAATTTTATTTATATAGTGCCAAATCACAACACAGGCTCTTTCATGGCTCTTAACATATTAAAGTCCTTACAGCAGAACTTTACAGCATTATACAGAGAAACACAGCAATTCTAACATAAGCTAGGAGGGAAAAACTCCTCCTTAAGGGAGAAACCTCAGACAGAACCAGGCTCAGAGTTGCGTGCCATCTGCGCCTCAAAAATGAAGGCTCTGCCTCCCATTCTACTTTTGGAAACTTAGAATAAAATGGTGTACTGTATCGAAAAGTCGACTTTATGGTTGTCTAAGTTCATTTTAGGATTCATTAATAACTCTGACCATGGTAGTTTCTGTACTGTGTTTAACTATAAACCAGACTGGTGAACATCAAACAAATTATTATTAGACTGATATATATCTAATATTGGTAAACAACCTTTTCAGAAATTTTCACAAGGAATGGAAGGTTTGAGATTGGTCTGTAGTTCTCGAAAAACATATGGTAACTTATCATTTTTATAGGTGCAATGTCATTCATAATCTGACAACACTGAATCCACATTGCCTATCTCTTCCGGGAGCCTGGTCGGTGTCAGTGGTGTGTCTGAGCTGTACGGCATACTTTCCTAATTATTGGTTTCTTTTACAGCAAAGGTAGGCACTTTTATAATCTCTGCGCTGCACGTAACAGCCCTCTGACATCAGTGTTATATCTTCTGCAGTTCTTTGTTTTTCACCGCAGCTGGCTGGTCGCTGGCTGCATAACGGAGTTACCCTGCCCGCTTTGAGCTGTCTGTTTGGCGGCTGTGCTTGTCTGAAGGTAGGCTGGCTCATTGTCTTAGCTTCTGGTGGCTTGTCCCTAGCCTACTGCTAGGCTGACTTTCTATGGTCTCTGACTTGTAAACAGTGATCGTGCCGCTGTCCGGCGGTCGTCCCTCCTCCTGCTTTGTGAAAGCTGCGCCCAAACATCTCAGTATGTATACTGGCTTTCAACCATCACTCTGATTGATAGTTGTTTTTAATAACCCCAGGGTTTTTATATTTAGGCGCTGATTAGGCTGCATCATAGTGGTGGCCAGTGTCTATGCTTCCAGCCTCCACACGCCTGCCACTGCTGTTCTGTTTCTACATGGTCCACCTGTTCTGTCTCTTCATGGTCTTCCTGTCCTGTCTCTGCAGTCTGCTGCCTGTCCACGTGTCTCCTGGTTGTTGCGTGTGTCTCGCCAGGTGTTTGGCCCCACTCTCTCTCGACGCTGAATGGAGGAGCCTGGTTTTTAGGATTTATTATATTGTGCATTACCACAGTAATGCCACTATTGGGCTGTGCGGCCCTGTCTTCCTGGCCCAGCTGAACTGATGCCACTGTGGCTGTGACATCCTATTGGTCACTGAATTGGTCGGGCAACCAATATGCTTGTGCATATCTTCTTTCTGTTGTGAATTATCGTTTTCTTTTGGTTTATACTTACATGTTGGTTTGCTGTGTTTTGGTTTATTTGGTTTTGTTCACACATAAGTGTTCATATTTGTACTAGGTATTGTCTGTTACCCTTACACATTCATTAAACATTAGTGTCACTCACTTACATATTTTCTTCAATTTGCTCACTTAGATAGAGACAAAAACAGTGTCCATTAATATGCTCAACAGTACTGTGTCTCCCTAACAAGCAATGTTCTGTTTCTTAGAGAAACAATAGTGCTTTTATCTCAGTGAAAACAATGCTTTTAGCACAGCACTCATCATTTAGCCAATTGTACTGAGCAAATAAGGTGATGCAACATTTACAGTATTATCTCAAGAATATATTCAGGTGAAAGGTCAAAGCTTTCTGCTCTATCTTTGAGACTCTGGCTGTTTATGTTTTTAGTGGCAAGACTGTACTACCGTCATGGTTTTTCCACAATAGCTGCAGACTCAACAATGATTTGTCATCCATTGTGATTTTCTGCTGAAGCTTTGAGTTTAAGAACTAAACATATATATTTTCCAAATATTATTTATTTTTCCCAACTGCTCCTAGCAAAAATGCCAGACAGGAAGTATGGGGAAATAGTGCAGAGGAATGACATGCATGCTGGTCTGGCCAGCCAGGAATCAAACTGGCGGACTTGATTCTAAATAATGTAAATTTTATGCATTGCCCTATCCATGTGATCCCTATTTCTTTGTCACATTACCTGGAGTTTCTTGCTTTGAGCTCACAGATATTTGTGTGGTTGATGGGCACTGCTGTGCTCACAGGGCTCTCCTGCTGCTGTCATATCCCCTCCAGTTTTGCCAGGAACTGCAAAGAGGCCAGCTGCCATATAGGCAGTTCCTCCTCTCCCCTGCAGGAGGCGAACCAGCGGCAGCAGTGCAGAGCAGAGAGTGACAAGTCAATAGGCACACGGAAAGCAAGCAAGCTGTGTGCAGCCAAACTGCTACTAATATGCACTACAGTGACGCTTCAGTCCTCACTGTGTAGGACTGCTGTCTTTGAACTTGCCGTCGGGTGACCAGTTGTTTGACTCTGTTCAAACTCTGAACTCCGTGACATGAGATCAAGCCACTAACTTGATCACACAGTGTGTTTCTCTCTTTCACACACGTGAGTACCTCATTTAGGATATTTTTTGTTTCTAACACCTGTGTTTTCCTTGAGTTGATTTGCAAATTAAACCCTTTTACATGGCTTAAATTTCTTTTAAATTTGAAAGTAGATTAAAGAATATATTAAAATTGCCCATAACCCCTTTAGCCTGTAGCTATTTTTTGAAATTTCCAACTGAAAGAACATCCCTAAATTCAGTCAGCAACTGCTCAACGACTGTGAAGCCAAATTGAACAATCTTTGGCTCTTTGGATAAAAGGACATGTGGGAGAATTTTGAGATGATATAAGTCTAGTTGTCCTCATCACCAGGTCGGAGTGAGATTTGAAAGACTCCAGCAACGAAGTCAGTGCAAACCAAGTGCAACAATGCTACTCTCATTTTTGTCACTGCAGTACTGGGTAGCGTCTTCAGCAAATGTGCCATCAACAATCTTCTAAAAATTGCATCTTAATGACACCTTGATAGCAAATACAGCCTGGTCCCAGTACAAGGTGGAAATGGTTAATATACACTCACCGGCCACTTTATTAGGTACACCTGTTCAACTGCTCGTTAACGCAAATATCGAATCAGCCAATCACATGGCAGCAACTCAATGCATTTAGGCATGTAGACATGGTCAAGACGACCTGCTGAAGTTCAACTCGAGCATCAGAATGGGGAAGAAAGGTGATTTAAGTGACTTTGAACGTGGCGTGGTTGTTGGTGCCAGACGGGCTGGTCTGAGTTTTTCAGAAACTGCTGATCTACTGGGATCTTCACGCACAACCATCTCTAGGGTTTACAGAGAATGGTCCGAAAAAGAGAATATCCAGTGAGTGGCAGTTCTCCTGGCGAAAATGCTTTGTTGATGTTGGAGGTCAGAGGAGAATGGCCAGACTGGTTCGAGATGATAGAAAGGCAATAGTAACTCAAATAACCACTTGTTACAACCAAGGTATGCAGAAGACCATCTCTGAACACACAACATGTCAAACCTTGAAGCAGATGGGCTCCAGCAGTAGAAGACCACACCGGGTGGCACTCCTGTCAGCTAAGAACTAGAAACTGAGGCTACAATTTGCACGGGCTCACCAAAATTGGACAATAGAAGATTGGAAAAACATTGCCTGGTCAGATGAGTCTCAATTTCTGCTGCGACATTCTGATGGTTGGGTCAGAATTTGGCATAAACAACATGAAAGCATGGATCAATCCCGCCTTGTATCAACGGTTCAGGCTGGTGGTGGTGGTGTAATGGTGTGGGGGATTTTTTTTCTTGGCACACTTTGGGCCCCTTAGAACCAATTGAGCATTGTTTAAACGCCACAGCCTACCTGAGTATTGTTGCTGACCATATCCATCCCTTTATGACCACAGCGTACCCATCTTCTGATAGCTACTTTCAGCAGGCTAACGTGCCATGTCACAAAGCTCAAATCATCTCAAACTGGTTTCTTGAACATGACAATGAGTTCACTGGACTCCAATGGCCTCCACAACCACCAGATCTCAATCCAATAGAGCACCTTTGGGATGTGGTGGAACGGGAGATTCGTATCATGGATGTGCAGCTGACAAATCTGCAGCAACTGCGTGACGCTATCGTGTCAATATGGACTATGATCTCTGAGGAATGTTTCCAGCACCTTGTTGAATCTATGCCACAAAGAATTAAGGCAGTTCTGAAGGCAAAAGGGGGTCCAGTCCGGTACTAGCAAGGTGTATGTAATAAAGTGGCTGGTGAGTGTATGTGCTCATGAAGTCTGCAAAACTATTGGCACATTTCTGTGTTATTCTCTCAGTTAAAAGGTAGATGGTGTTGTACTTTGATGTAGTATTGTGAAAAACAGTGGATCTTATGTATATAGATACAGTCTGTATAAATATAGAGACAGTATATAGAAAAACATGGTAAACCCAACATATAGTAAGTGTTTAAGTTATTTTAAGGCTCATCTAATTTCCAGTTATCGCTACTATTTGCAAAAAATGCCCCAAAAAAAAAATCCCAGAGGTAATGGTCCATCCATGCTTTTAAATTTTCTTTAACAGGACACAGATCAATTTGACAAGGTTCATTAAAAGCTGACACATTTTGCAGAACACATTGACTTCCTCATCAATAATGATTTCAGATGGCTCAGCACTAAAAAGGTTCTGAAAAATCGGGATAAATTCCGCCTGGACACAGTGTTTTCCCTTTGTACATGTAAATACAAGTGGGAAACAAACCTCTCAACACCCACAGCACAACGCCAAACTTCAGGCCAATAACATCTGCATAGAGGTCCACAGGAAAGAGGATTGTCTGGACAACTGTGACCACCCTCCAGTAGGCATCTACTTCTGAGTACTTTGATCCATTGGGTCTGATAGCTGATTTATCCAATTCTAAATTCATAATCTTTCATTTAAGTCAGGAACAAGCTCAGTTTTTAATAGCCTAACTACAGCTACTACAGAGTGAACAGCTACTACAGAGTGGTGGGAACGAATAATGCTGTATTATTCGTTCCCACCATCACTCTGCTTGTTAGGATTCCTGTCTGATCCCAGTGTGTTTTCCTCTATTTTACCCCCGATCACCTCTCCTTCGGTGTCCTGTCATTCCCGTCGGTTTGTTATTGTCTGCCATGTACTTCCGTTTGTTTTTGTCTCTCCTGCAGTACCCTCCTCCGAGTTCCGTCATCGGCCACGCCCACCTCCAGATCCAGCTGGATCGCATTTGACTAATCATCTCCAGCTGGATACAAATACCCCGGTCTCCCGTCTGTTCGGCGTCAGTTCGTCCGTTGCCTACCCGTCAACACACATAAGTCTGTCCGTCTCCCTGTTTTGAGATTCCGGTTCTGACCCCAACTTGTTTCCTGTTTCCTGCCGTTCAGTGTCGAGCCATGGGCATTCACCTGAACGAAGAAGATTGCAGATCGTTCCACGGAGATCATCTGCTGCAATCTTGGCAATCCTGTGTCGAGCTACGAGTGTCACACAGTCGACCCTGCCTATTCCGTCCAGTGTCGAGCCACGGGCATCACCTGCACGAAGAGACCTTCCAGTGTGTTCCTCGGAGATCAACTGTCAAGGGTTTGGGCTATCCTGTGTCGAGTCGCGGACGTCACACAGTCGATCCAGCCAATCAGCTGCACTGGTGGAGGACTACGGGATTCCAACCAAGCCACGTCAGCCTGCTGCTCACTGAGGAGAAGACTCAGGATTCCCCAGCGGGGCGTCGCCGTCCGGCTATGTCACCTGGTCACGTGCCGAGGAGAACCCCGGGATTCCTTCGGTTTGCAACACCCCACACTGGCAGCCAGCCGCATTCGCGGAGGAGCCAACTTCCGGCTTGGATTGGGACTCAGACTCTTGGTGTGTTTTCCTGTTTGCTCTCACTGCCTGGGAGAAATAAATACCTGGTTCCAAAGAGACTTTGCTGTGTGTCTGCATTTGGGTCCGTTTATCTACACACCTCATAACACTGCTATAGCTCAGAAATCCTGTTCATGACATCCATGATCCATACACTACAATATATATTCATCTAGTTTATTCTTGGTGTAAATATTGTTCAATAAATATCCTTATAGACCAAGTACTTGTTTTTGTGTATTTCCTGGAAGATATTAAAAGAAATCCCTGAATGCAGAAGTCACGGTTCAGTCTATGTTGACTGATCACTTGTAGATAGGCCTATACAGCCTATTCCAATTAAATCTTGATTCTTTCTGCTGGAGAGAAAGTGGTGCCCCGAATATGAATCTAATCTGCTCCACAACTCATGTGTGATCACTCAGTGGTGCCGCCATGATCACAGTGGAGGTTGTGGTGTGTTTACTGGATGTTTCCTTTACTTCTCTGCCTGTTAATCCTGAGATTTAAGTGTGTTTGCAGCTTTCTTCACTTACAGTAGAAAAGAGAGAAAAGACAATTCCATGGCCATGCATTAAAAATAGTATATTTGTTTCATATTTTACTTATACAGTGAGTTTGTTTAATAGTTGATATTTTTATTTTATTATTAACATTCATAATCTGCGGGGGGGGGTTCATGCTGCCCATTAAAAAGTTAAGAAAAAGTTTAAAAAAATACTTAAACATTTGATCTTTAACGCTGGTAAGTATTTTAGCCTTCATGCAAGGTTTGATTCTCTGTTGAAGAAAGCATCATTGCTTTTATGCAATTTCCCTACATGGATCATTAAAGGTTTATCTCTGTTTACGTCCCAGACCTACAGAAAATTCGGATGGGAAAATACATCCTGCCCACAGGTCTTGACAGGGGCAAATGCCAAAAGGTGTATTTATGGGTTGACATCCACCTGGTGAGGTCTGATCTTTTCCTTGCTTGTCTTCTCATCCTCTAACAAAAGTGAAATAGATCAGTCGCAGCATGGGCCATCAGGTCTAATTTTATGCTTGTGCCCTTACCAGCAGAGAGGTTCATACATAGAGGTTACTGCTTTTTGCCCAGCTGACACCTGCAACAACAAAAGCTCGATTCCGTGTGAGCCCCAGGTTGCTAGAAACTTCAGCACTGAACTTCTGGGTGAAACCACAATCAGTCATTGCACACACAAAGAGGAGAATAAATATATAAAATAAATTTAATAGGACCAATTAGTTGTTCATAAATGAATTTCGACTGGAGCTTTAAGTGTGCGTAATTTACTTATGCTCACTCTTTAACATCGTTCCAGCACCTGACGTCACTATATTGGATGAGTGTTCTTTATTCCCTTTGATATTTAATTTAATGTCAGTGTTTGAGGTCTATAAAACACAGGTTTTTGTTTGATATCATTGAACACTGGGCATCCGTTGTCATAATACCAGGGAAAGAGTTATTTATAATATTAGTTACCTCATGCAAAGCCCTTGATCAGCCCATGCAGGCAGACTCCATAAAAATAAAGAGCCAGTACCTCCAGACAAGTATGTCAGTTTCCTCCAACATAAAGTTTGGACTGTGGTGCCGGTCTGCTCTTTCTTGATTTATAAGAAACTAATAGTCGGCTGCATAACATTTGTCTTAAAGGGAATGAGAGGAGCTGGTTTTATTGGCCATGATCTGTGATGACAGCTGGATTGCAAGGTTAGGGCTCAGATTAATGGCTTCACTGTTCACAAGTGTGTCAATACCTCTCAGATATCGACATGTATAGGTGTGCACCCTTTTTGAGACTGATTTTACAGTTTGGTTATTGGTACCTGTTGTGTTTTTTCATATTTATAATGATGTTTGATCTTTATTATTATGATGCTAATAATCAAATCTGCTCCAGCATGCAAACAACAGTATCACTTAATAAAAATTATTATTATTATTATTATTATTATTAGTGGTTCACATTTTAGACCGTGGCAGATATGGTTGATACTGCCATCGTGATTGTTACTAAAAGCTAGAAAAGGCACAATAATATATTTAAAAAAACAAGTAAGGCCACATCTGGCAAGGACAAAAATCTAATTTTAATTAGGATTATTTTCAAAGAAATTAGTCTTTTTTCCCCTATGATGTATCATGATGATAATCCATGAATCAAACTGTCTGATTCCGTACCCAATGCTTTCAGCTCTTTCCACAGGTCAGACAACACCACAAACAGAGGAAGAATGACGTGTCTTTCAGCACAAATCAAACTTTATGTTGACCATAAGGAATTGATACACATATCTGTGCATTACAGCTCTGCAACTAAACTACTTTTCTATTTATTCGGTCATATGCAAAATAAAGTTTGACTCTATTTTTAAGTGTTTTTACTTAAATCTGATAAACTTGCACATTGATGGCCCGGCTATATAGCATGCTTACCAATCACTAGCTTCACTTTACCTTTGTCAAGGCTTCATCTTCTCTCCCTGATTATCCCCTTTTTAACTGTAATGATGTAGTGTGTGTACTGTCTTTATACAGGTTCTGTAGGTATTGCTGAACCTTTGTGTTTTTCAGTGCTCACATTACTGGACTTGTTGAAAAATGTGTTGAAGAAAATGTCCAGTATTTGTGACACATTACGTGTGATAATGTGTTTCTGCATGTGCCTCACATGCTACCACATATAACAACATATAAAAAACTTTCACAATTCCACCTATTTTTCCCAAGTAAGTAAATGTTAAAAAATGTGGTAACATGTCCTACATGTTATCACCTGCCCCATTTGGAAACCACGAGATTCTCACATGTTTTTTTCAGTCAGGGAGGCCACATACGTGAGTACCTACTCACTATATATAGTTTGTAGTTAGTCAGGCATATCGCCACTGAACTGCACCTCAGTCCAGTACATCAGTCAAGCCAAACATCACCATTCAGCTTTGTTTCTGTCTTCCATTCAGTTGTGCATTCAAGACCTAGGCCTATGCAAACACCATTTACAAAGCTTATATTTCACCAGCCCTCTAATCTAGCCATCTCTTACAGAAAAATAAACCAGTAAACAATGTACTGTATATTAGAGCTAACGAGAGTGCTTTTAGTCACCACTGAGGACGACTGCACTAGTACCTGAAGTTAAATGTTTTGGTCAGTGACAATGATGACCTAAGGTCTGGTTATGTTAAAAAAAGAAATGTTATGTTAGACCTTGTGTTGTTAAAAAAGTAAAGCGTTTATATCTCTTCCAAATGGCCACACCTGAAGGCGGGGTGAAAAGCAAAAGGTCAAGACTGGACATTATTTAAAATGGCTATATTTCCAAACAATCTCAAGTCATGGTGTAATGAGCAAGAGACGAGAGCTAGAATGAATGCTGCTTACATCTTCTGCACAATGGGCCTATTATCTATTTATCTATCAATGTTAAAGTTTAGGAGGAAAGAAAATAACAATTAGCCAAAATATAATGACGAACAATATGTATAGGAAAACATTATCCGGTTATAATCCAATCATATTTGAAAATGACAGGTAGTGTAACTGAATGGATACCAGAGTAGCTTACCTGATAGTTATTATTTAATTTTTAGTGAGTGCATTGGGCAAAAAGTTCAGGAATCACAGCTCTAGATCATTATCTACTTGTTAACTCTGATGGAATGGCATTTCCACGTAAATTGCAAACTACGTACATTGTCATGTACCTTAAAAAAAAAAAAAAATTAAAAAAAATTGGTTTGCCTGCATGACCTTCTCCCCTTTGAATCAGACTCTGTCTACTGCTCTCAGTCTAATGATCACACACACGTATAAAAGTACTGTCTGGGCTCTGAGCTCCAGACTGTTGCACCCTTTTTTTTTTTGTTATATTGAACTTTAAGTTTATTCTGTAAATTACTCTTGAAAAGAAATATCTGAGTTCCTTTTTTTTTTTTTTTTTACCTTACTCTATACTTTCTAGCTTTCCTTATATATCCACCATCTTTTGTCTACCTCCTTTTTCCTTTGTCCTTATCTTTCCATTCACTCCATTTTGTTCATTAGTGCTGCTCAGTGTCAGTCTCATTTTATAATTTTAGTGTTATTTTTTCCTCATTTAAGTGTTTTCTTCCCCTAACCTCTCACCCTCCATTCCCTTTCTACCTCGTGTTTTCCTTTGCTGTATCTCCCCCCACTGTCTCCACTCTGCCTCTCTTTTCTTCCATCTCCCTCATCCAAGGTGATTAATTATTTCTGCCCTATGTGCTGCCCCCTCTCCATTCTTTAAAAATCACTATCTAATCTCCATTTGGTTTTATCTGTGCCAAGCCATTAATAGCTTGGCTTTTTTCTTTGCTGGAAAAATTAGGGCAATTGTTCTCTACCCTACACTTCAGGATCACTTAACTCAAATTAAAAGGTTGAACAATTGCATTTTTATTTCTTATGACGATCCAATCACAAATGTTCTTGGACAGGTTAAACTGTAAATATACAGTAGATTAATGTACCCAGGGGAAATAAGCCACAGGGGCAATACATTCCATATTACAGAAATCAGATCCCATCTGACGTTATGGTGAGCGTATTGCATCACTTCCTGTCTACAAACATTGTGACTAGTGTTACTTCTCTCTGCTATTTCAGCTTCTTTTCCTGAATTATACATATCTTAACTCTCTCCACACTTCTTCTAATCTCAAGTTAAAACTCACGCTTGCTCTTCTTGAGCAATTCTACTGTTAAATCTTTGACCAACGTTCACTTAACTTGGCGTTTTGGTACTGCTAACTTAGCAGTTAGCAATGGCTTCCCTCTCTCCCTCCACCTCTTCTTGTTTTTCCTGCTCGGTGTGTGACATGTTTAGTTATGACCCTGCCTTTCTTAATGATAATGCTACCTGTAATAAATGTAGTGTAGTTAGGGCTCTGGAGGCCAGGGTCACCGAATTAGAATCGCGGCTGTGCACCATGCTAAATAACCAGCTAGCCGTAGGAGCTTCTCAGGGAGGGGGTGTACAGCTGTCCAGGGCTACAGGCTTAGTTAGCCGGTCCCCCGCAGCACCCGAACAGCCGGGTGGCTGGGTGGCAGTACAAAGGAGGCATAGTCCCAAGCAGAAGCCCACGGTTCACCACCGACCCCTTCACGTCTCCAACCGATTTTCCCCACTCGGCGAAACACCCGCTGAGAAACCAACCCTGGTTATCGGAGACTTTATTTTGCAGAACGTGAAGTTAGCGAAACCAGCGGCCATAGTCGGATGTCTTCCCGGGGACAGAGTCAGATGTCTTCCTGGGGCTAGAGACAGATGTCTTCCCGGGGACAGAGTCAGATGTCTTCCTGGGGCTAGAGACAGATGTCTTCCCGGGGACAGAGTCAGATGTCTTCCTGGGGCTAGAGTCAGATGTCTTCCCTGGGCCAGAGTCAGATGTCTTCTCGGGGACAGAGTCAGATGTCTTCCCGGGGACAGAGTCAGATGCCTTCCCGGGGACAGAGTCAGATGCCTTCCCGGGGACAGAGTCAGATGTCTTCCCGGGGCCAGAGTCAGATGTCTTCCCGGGGACAGAGTCAGATGTCTTCCCAGGGACAGAGTCAGATGTCTTCCCGGGGCCAGAGTCAGATGTCTTCCCGGGGACAGAGTCAGATGTCTTCCCGGGGCCAGAGCGGGCGACATTGAATCAAACCTGAAACTGCTAGCTAAGGCTAATCGTAAATACAGTCAGATTGTTATTAACGTCGGCAGTAATGACACCCGGTTACACCAATCGGAGTTCACTAAAGTTAAAGTGGAATCGGTGTCCAACTTTGTAAAAACAATGTCGGACTCCGTAGTTTTCTCTGGACCCCTTCCTAACCGGACCAGTGATGATATGTTTAGCCGTACGTCTTCACTTCACCGCTGGTTGTCGAGGTGATGTCCCGCTAACAATGTGGGCTTCATTGACAATTGGAATACTTTCTGGGGAAAACCTGGTCTGATCCGGAGAGACGGCATCCATCCTACTTTGGATGGTGCAGCTCTTCTTTCTAGAAATATGACCATGTCTCTTAACAGCCCGAAAACCTGACATCAAGGGTTGAGGCCAGGACGCAGAGTTACAGTCTTACAGCTCCTCTGCAGCTTCTTTAGAGCTGTCACTCACCCAAAACATTCAACATCCTATAGAGGTTGTGTCTGTACCCAGACCACCTATATTTAAAAAACTCAAGAAAACATGTATCAATAAAAATGTAATAAAAATGTATCCTACCAAATTAATGGATCAAAAAAATCTGACAATTAAAAGCGGACTATTAAATATCAGATTTCTCTGGTCTAAATCTCTGTCAGTAAATGACTTGATAACTGATCATCAGATTGATTTACTCTGTCTCACAGAGACCTGGCTGCAACAGGAAGAATATGTTAGTATTAATGAAGCAACTCCTCCCAGTCATATTAATGATCATATTCCTAGAGATTCAGGCAGAGGAGGGGGAGTGGCAGCAATCTTCCACTCAAGTTTATCAATTAATCCAAAGCCTAAACTTAGTTATAATTCATTTGAGAGTCTGACTCTTTGTCTCTCACACCCAAACTGGAAAGCACAGAAACCAATTCTATTTGTTGTTGTTTATCGCCCAACTGGTCCTTATTCAGAGTTTCTAACTGAATTCTCTGACTTTTTTTTATCAGATTTAGTGCTGAGTTCAGATAAAGTGATGATAGTGGGAGACTTTAACATTCATGTTGACATGGACAACGATAGCCTCAGTTCTACTTTTAGCTCATTATTATATTATATAGGCTTTTCTCAGAATGTAAATAAACCCACTCACGGTGGTAACCACACCCTCGATCTGGTTCTTTCGTATGGCATGGAAACTGAAAATTGAATTGTATTTCCTCAAAACCCTGTTTTGTCGGACCACTTCTTATTAATATTTTGAAGTTACAATGATAGACTACACAGCATGTGGGAATAAATCCCATGGAGCTGCATGTCTCTGCTCTGTGCTTGTCATCTCCACCAACAGTTCTTCTCTTCTATCTCTATGCTGTCCTTTCCTCTCTCTATGCTCTCCTCTCACCCCAACCGGTCGAGGCAGATGGCCGCCCACCTCTGAGCCTGGTTCTGTCGGAGGTTTCTTCCTGTTAAGAGGGAGTTTTTCCTTCCCTCTGTTGGAGGTTTTTCTCCCTTCAAGAGGAGTTTTTTTGTCTCCTAGCTTATGTGGGAATTGTTGAATTGTTGGGTTTCTCTGTATAATATTGTAAAGTCTTGCTGTAAGGACTTTAATGTGTTAAGTGCCATGAAATAACCTATGTTGTGACTTGGCACTATATAAATAAAATTGAATTGAATTGAAGAAGATAGGTGCAACTGTCTTTCTCAACAACTCATTTTGTCTGTGCTCAGTAATTTGTTTTTATGGTAACTAATCTTCAAGGGGCTCTCTTGTTTCTAATTATAATCAATATTATTTTTGTAGAAGCTAGATATTGATGTCATGCATGGAGAACATGTCAGGAACCAGTGATTAGATTGTTATGAAACCCGCAGTAATTATGCATTGCTACAGGATATTTCCTGTATCACAAATTGATACTCCTATTACCTTGATACAAGGTGAAATCCTGAGTGACGCAAGAAAAACGGCACTTTATGAAACACTGTGTTCATTGTTTTCTTGTTTCTGTACATATAAAATAATGCCATATTTATTCATTCGGAAGTGTGGCGTTTTTTTCTTTTCCAGTGGAAAGGCAAGCAGCGTGTGATGTCATGATGGAGTGTCCCATTTTATCTTTTATAAAAAGATGAGGGGTTTAGTGAGGGTTTAGGGCTTAGTGTGGCCAGCTTCTCCCTCCATGGAAGCCCTCCCCTATGCCTTGCTGGCAGTCACACACCTGGAGACTATTGTCTCATTAGGAGTAGGTACTTATTGTTAGCATTCAGGATTTTGCTCTTGATGCATTTTGTCCAGTGTGCCTAGTGAGCAGGTTGGTCTCCTGAACGGTATGTTGTAAGGATGACTGTGTTGATGTGAATTAGATATTTTTGAAAGACTTATTGATCAATTTGATTTTTCACTGCAGGCACTGTAAGCAACCTGTTGCCCAGGCCCGCTTGGCTGAGTCTGCACCTAAGGTACAAGCAGTGCTTGCCTCATTATGAGATTATGAATGGGATGTTGTTGTTTTTTAAATCATTTTTAATGACATTTTATATGTATAGGTAACTGGTGCTGGAGTTCATCAGAGGAGCTATTTTCGTTTCATGTGTTAATTTCTACTGTTTGTGATGTCAACAATTATTTTTACATTATAATGCTGCTGCCTGGAACTTCCTTTGTGGGCTAAAAATAGCATCGATTGTGTAGCTAAATCTTGGTTGGCAGATACTGTATGTAGGCTGCATGTACTAATTGATGTTGTAATTTAGTCATTTTAGGGTTGTCATAGCCACTGCTGTTTTGCCTGTCGCTTATTGTACGGCCAATTCTCTTTATATTAAGCCAAGTAAATTGGCCAATAGGCTAGGTGAATGTTGGTGCCAACTGCTCAGATTGCTAACGAGTTCTTTTTGAAATTGGGTAATATACCTCATTTCCCCTCTTTTCTTTTTTAGTATCTCGCCAGACTTAACAGGATAACGCGCTGTCGGACTCCTCTTCACTGCATGTGGTGGCCTGATATATTAACTGTGTGCACTTTAAGCTGGCATGCGATAGTGTTTTTTTTTTTTTTTTATTGTATTCAGGTGACGGTATGCGAGTATATTTGACACCACCTACACCCCAAATAATCCCACTTAATTTCTCGCTCTGGAGTGGATTGAGGTGTTCTGCACTGATTTTAACCCTAATGTTGGTGATCTTGGCAATCTAATCCTAACCTTAATAGCTATGTACCAATATCCAAGCTGTCTTGTCTCTCCAAAGTTCTATAATTACTAATCAACTCGCAAGTACATGGCTCTCTGGAAAATAATATTGCCCTTCAGCTGCAGCAGTCGGCTGTTGATCACAACATTTTGTGAAAAGAAAGTGCTTTCTGTAGGTTTTGATGTTTCAGTTGATTAAAATGTTTTGAAACCAGGTTGTTGCTAAAGATGTCCCTCAAGGACCAGTATTATCACTGCAAATAATATTCCTACTCGGCATTGTAATGCCAATCTTCATGCTGATGATACCATCTTGTATCCTATCAGCCCCTCTGCAACCCTGGCCTTTTCCAGGTTAAAAGCTGCTTTAAATGACCTTGTCTTAATGTCTTAACCCCCAAAATGAAAAAAAAATTATGGATTTAACAAGCGTGCATCCCATAAACATTCTTCAGTTCTATTCATGCATGAAATGGCAATCTGATTGATACAGTCCACACCTCAACGATTTATATAGACAGCAGACTGTCCTACAAAACTCATGGTTTACATTCCTGCTCAGAAAGTAAAACAAATATAATTGGCTTATTGTGCCTAAACAGATCTTATTCCTTCTTTAGAAACAGAAAAATAGCATGCAATCTACAGAACTGTCTACAATGGATCATTGCTGTATCTTGTATGTTCATGATACTGCCACTATGTTTCGATCACTAGACGGTATCCACCACAGACCCATTTGATACATTACACAGGACAATTATTGCACTCAACGCTATGAGTTATATGAAAAGCTGTTATGGCAATTGGTGGTATACAATAAACCTGCCATTGGGTGGCTATTTCCTTATTTTTTTTCTATCTGAAAGTTACCATTTTCAAAACTCTTGTCACAACAGGAATTGATAACAACTTCTGAGCTTGCAACCCACACACTGAAATTGGCAAGTTTTGATGAAGATTTGGATTGTTGTGATCCCTGTCTGACCCTGTGTTTTAACCTTTGTTCCCCGAATCTCCTTCCCTTGTTTGTTCTGTAATTCCCCTGTTTGTTATTGTCTGTCATGTGCTTTATGTTTTGGTTTGTGTCTGGAGGGTGTGAATCTCTCCACTACCCACCTACAGCCAACTCTCACTTTCACTCCCCTGATTGGCTGGCACAGGTGCTGTCAATCCTATTAATCACCTGGGAGTATATCAACCCCGGTCCTGCACTCCAGCTTCGTTAGTCTGTTCCATCTTCTCACCCAGTACCCCTTTGCTTTAAGTTTTAAGTCTTTCCCATGGGCAAAATACATGTCTAATGTGCAAGCACATGTGCTCTAAATATTTTACTTTTTAAAATAGTTTACACATTTGAAATTTCAAATGTTTTGTCATGTGAAATTCATTTAGTTTTCCTCAGAAGGCTGAGAAAATTTGGCATGCCTATCAAACTCTTCAGCAATTTCTACAGGTGTACAAATGAGTGTCCATCCCAGTTCCATTGCATTTGGGGGAAAAAAATTACAGTAGGTGTCTATCTGATAATACTGTAAACAAAATTAAGGAAGGGATTACATTATTATATACTTCAATGCAATTTGCCAATACAACTTTACTCCTGCACAAGAACAGCATCTTGTGTATGACACTCAACACTGTTCTTCTGGGGGGAAAAAAGTAATGAATCAGAGGTCACTGTGTCCGTGGTACAAATCCCAAAAGCTGGAAAGGAAGTGGCGCTCCACTATTTAAGAAGAATATCACCTAGCCTGGAAGGGCAGTCCAATAGCATAATAAGAAATAAGAAAGCCCTCCAGAATGCCAGAGCCACATATTATTTATACTTAAAAGAAGGAAACAAGAATAAACCCAGAATTCTCCTCAGCACTGGCTGACAAAGAGTCATAGCTCTTTTCAGCTGCGTATATGTTCAGCTGGCAGTAGTAGTGACCTTCATAAACTTATTTTATGAATAAAATTGTTACTGTTAGGTTTGCATAGCCTTCCTAAACCTATCACAGGTATATCATCAAGTACAATGGCCTCAGAAATAAATTAATCAATTAGTTCATATGTTCATTAGTTAGTCAACATGTCTTTTTGGGGTATCCATACTAACTAGACTTCTGAAGAATGTCTTAGTCTTACTGTTCTGTATATTGGGTTGATGTTTAGATTATTTTAATTTATCCCCCTGGTGGTTGCATGTGGTATTGCAATTAGTTTTAGCAGTAGAAGTCTTCTTTTCATTCATTGGCCAATAGGGTCACATGATGTGGCCAGAGCAATGATTCCAGCCCACAGCAGCGGTGAGGGATCACATGTGGGCAGCGAATCCTCTGCCTTTCTTATGTTGAGTGCCTTGAGAAGCAATGCTTTTTTACAAAAAAGCTTGTTGTACATAAGAGGAAAACAAACAGTAAAAGTTCATTCAACTTTACTTCTTCGTCTGACTCTCTATACAACAGTATGTTCGCTATCTGTCGAAGTGTGGTCTGACACCTACTCTGAGGACAGAATAGTAAAAAAGCAACTTCACGGCGGGCACTTCAACACAGAGGAAAGGAAGCCTGTGTAAGCCATTGTTTTATTTCACCATGTCGAGGAATGACGAACAGGACTCAGACGTGGATGCTCATATTCAACGTACGAGCCCCCTTTTAACTCTTTCAGAATATTCTGCCTCCACATCTAAAACAAAATCATCTGCTGCAACAGCTGCTGCGGTGGCACGTGCTAAGGTGCAAGCAGCTAAAGCACGTGCAGTATTTGCACAACAGGAGGCAGAACTAAAAGTGAAAGAAGCCCATATAGCGGCTAGGCTGTCCACTCTGAACTGTGAAAGGGAAGTAGCAGCAGCTGAAGCAGAGGCTCAGGTCCTGGAGGCAGCTCTTGAACCGGAGTCTTGCAGAGGTAGTAAGTGGGACCTTCAGGTTACAGCAGAAGGAGCTGCTCAGCGTACTCATGACTATGTCGAACAACAGTCCCAGGTGCATAACTCTGACTGTGGAGCTCCTAAACTCAGTACATGTCTGCCAGTCCCACAACCCCACCAGCAGTTGAGAGAGCATCCTCATCACTCCCATAGTACACACTGGTATCCTCTCAGTGCTGTGCCTCAGAGTGGTTACTATGATGATATGCATGCAACAGCACAGCCCAAAAGCCCAACACCTGCGTTTTGTCAAAGCTCCATGGGTCAGGAAAACGACATCTCCAGGTCACAGCCAAAAGGGCAGACGCAATCGCATCATATTGTACCGCATGATTTCCCAACGGCTAATTCTCGTTCTTTAGCACAACCCTCTTTTGGCCAGCAACCTACTTCTCTAGTTGATAGGGCAGCATGTTGTCCACAAGCCGACGACAGAATTGGGGTAGGTGAAATCACAAGATATTTACTACGTCGTGAGCTAGTGAACTCCAGCCTTGTTAAATTCAACGACAAACCGGAAAATTATGCAGCCTGGAAGTCCTCATTCTACAATGCTATCGGTGGACTAAACTTAACTGGCAGTGAGGAGCTTGACCTCTTAACGAAGTGGCTGGGAAGTGAGTCAGCAGAGCATGTAACAAGAGTTCGTTCTGTACATGTGGCAAACCCAGCAGTAGGTCTACAGGGAGCTTGGGAATGCTTGGAGGAGTGCTATGGCTCTCCTGGAGTTGTGGAGAAGGCACTCTTTGAGAAAATAGAGAACTTCCCAAAAATTAAACATGACGACCCTGTGAAACTCAGACAGTTGGGTGATTTATTAAAGGAATTGGAGACTGCTAAATCTCAAGGAAATCTGCTTGGGCTGTCATATTTGGACACCGCTAGGGGTC
This sequence comes from Embiotoca jacksoni, assembly GCF_022577435.1. Classification (NCBI taxonomy): domain Eukaryota; kingdom Metazoa; phylum Chordata; class Actinopteri; family Embiotocidae; genus Embiotoca; species Embiotoca jacksoni. The sequence continues at coordinate 18,857,944 of NW_027185403.1, forward strand.
TAAACCCTACTGTTGAAAAGCTCCCTCGTGGTTTGCAGGAGAAGTGGCTTGTGCAGGGTTCAGTGTTCAAAGAGGAGCATCATACTTCCTTCCCACCATTTGCATTCTTTACAAGCTTCATATGTAATGAAGCACGATGAAGAAACGACCCAAGTTTCTTTCTTTCAACAACCCCTGTGGTTACAAGGTCGGAGTATATCGGAAGAAAACAAGACTTTGATAAACGCCACATTTCAACTTACAAGACAGAAATCAGTTCAGGATCTCAAGTAGGTGGCTTGATTTCTAACCTCAAGTCAGCTTCTCAGACAAATGTTTCAGCAACTAAATTCAGTGACATTGATAAACAGTGCCCAATTCACAAGAAGCCTCACCCCTTAAAGAGGTGCAGAGGTTTCAGAGCCAAATCATTAGAGGAACGCAAGATGTATCTAAAAGAAAATGGCATATGTTTCAAGTGTTGTTCCTCCACTACTCATTTTGCAAAGAGCTGTAAAGCAACCTTGAAATGTGCTGAATGTGGAGACAACAGTCATGTCACCGCTCTACATGCTGGACCTCCTCCATGGGTCAGTAACGACACCCCTTTAGAGCATGGCGGGGAGTACGAAGGAGACGTGCCTCAGCCAACTGTTAGCTCAAGGTGCACAGAGGTCTGTGGAATAGGTAAAGGCTCCAGATCCTGTTCAAAGATCCTTCTGGCCGAGGTGTACCCCCACGCTCACCCAGACAGAGCAAAAATAGTCTATATTATGGTGGATGAACAAAGTAATGGATCCTTGGCCAGGTCCGATTTTTTTCAGTCTGTTTCATATTCAAGGCTCAGAGGCTCCTTATACTCTCTGCACATGTGCAGGAACCACAGAGACCTCAGGGAGAAGAGCAACCAAATTTGTAGTTGAATCTTTAGATGGGACAGTTAACGTCCTGCTGCCCACTCTCATAGAATGCAATGACCTGCCAGAAGACCAGTCTGAAATCCCCTCTCCAGAGGTTGCAAAACATCACCCTCACCTCAGATCCATTGCTCACAAGATACCACCTTTGGATCCAGAAGCCCAGATACTCATTCCCCTTGGACGCAACATTCTACGATTGCATAAGGTGTGAGAACAACGCAATGGTCCACATGACTCCCCTTATGCTCAGAGGCTCAACCTCGGTTGGGTTATTATCGGGGATGTTTGTTTGGGACCTGCCCACAGACCAACAGAGGTGGCCTCATTCCGCACTAGTGTGCTTGAAAACGGGCGTCCATCTTACCTGACTCCATGCCCCAACCGGATCCATGTCAAAGAAAAACATACCTTAGCAGCAAGTCTCTTCAAACAGTTTCAAACCAACTTCAGGTGACTGCACTCTCGGAAAGAACATCTTTGAGACAACTCGAGACAATGAAAAGGTGGGCCTTTCTGTTGAAGATAGGCAGTTCCTAAAAGTCATGGACCGAGAAATGCACATTGATGATAGTAACAGCTGGGTAGCACCCCTTCCATTTCAAGCACCCTGATCACATCTTCCAAACAACAGAGAACAGGCAGTAATGCGCTTAAGCTCTCTTTGTCATTCTCTCGAGAAGAAACCAGAGATGAGAGCCCACTTTGTGGCCTTCATGCAGAAAATGTTTGATTGTGACCACGTTGACCTGGCACCACCTCTGTCAGAAGGAGAAGAATGTTGGTATTTACCCATTTTTGGAGTATACCATCCACAAAAGCCAGGAAAAATCCGTGTTGTTTTCGACTCTAGCGCCCAATACCATGGCATCTCTCTCAATGCCCGGCCCAGACTTGAACAACACTTTGCTTGGAGTCCTGTTGCGATTCCGACAGGAAAACACAGCCATCATAGCTGACATTGAACAAATGTTCCACAGTTTCCTTGTCAGCGAAGACTCTCGCAACTTTCTTCGTTTCCTGTGGTTCAGAGGAAATGATTTCAGGAATGAGATTGCTGAATACAGAATGAAGGTGCACGTATTTGGAAACAGCTCATCCCCTGCTGTCGCTATCTATGGTCTTCGTCACGCTGCACAGCATGGAGAGAGAGAATATGGGGAAGATGCTAAGCACTTCGTGGAGTGCAATTTCTATGTTGATGATGGCCTAACATCCCTCCCATCGGCCACAGAGGCCATTGACCTGCTCAAGAGAACACAGGAGATGTTGGCTTCCTCAAACTTGCGACTTCACAAAATAGCATCAAACAGCATTGAAGTCCTTGAAGCCTTTCCCACAGACAACCATGCTACAGATCTGAGAGATCTGGACATGGATAATGGCATCTCCTTCATCCAACGCAGCTTGGGACTGGGCTGGGATCTGAAGAAGGATGTCTTCACTTTCAAGGTGGCATCTTTGGACAAACCCTTCACACGCAGAGATGTTCTAGCTACAGTGAACAGTTTGTTTGATCCTCTTGGCCTTGTCGCACCTGTTACCATCAGAGGGAAGATGATTCTCCGAGAGCTCATCTCTTCAGAAAATCCTGATTGGGACACATGCCTTCCAGAGGAGAAGGAGGCAGAGTGGAAGTTATGGAAAAAATCCTTGGAGGAACTGAAAGGGTTGGAGATTCAGCAGTCTTACACAACCTCTACCCTTTTGACAGCACAGAGAAAAGAGATCCATGTGTTTGCCGATACTTCAGTTAAGGCTATTGCTTCTGTGGCCTACCTCAAGGTGATCAACAGCACTGGAGAATGCTCCATAGGATTCATACTTGGGAGGGCAAAGTTGGCACCCGTGGCTGCACACACCATCCCAAGGCTTGATTTGGGTGCTGCAGTATTAGCAGTTGAAGTAGCTGAGCTAGTCCAGAATGAACTGGATATGAGCTTGGATACAGTACACTTCTATACTGACAGCCGAGTGGTCCTTGGTTACATGCATAACCAGAGCAGGCTGTCTACGCGTGTAACAGAGTTCAACGAATCAGGAAATCAACAAACCCTAAGCAATGGCACTATGTGTGTTCCACACAGAACCCCGCTGATCATGGCACTCGATCTGTAAGTGCAGCTGACCTCGCCAGCACAACATGGCTCAGAGGACCTCCATTCCTTGCTCAGTCTGGGACGACACCAGCTTCAGAAGAGGAGCCATATGAGCCAATTTGTCCTGACAGTGATGTTGAAGTACAGCCTTTTGCCACCACACTCTCCTGCCCCCAGTCCAATTTGGGCTCACAACGTTTCAAGCGGTTTTCTTCCTGGAAGGCCCTAGTGCGAGCTATAGCGTTATTGAAGCGTTTCGCTCATCACTGGAAACTAGGTGCCAAACACAAATGTCAAGTGCAAAACCAACAATCAAACCCACTCACAGCGGAGGAGCTGGTCGTAGCACAAAATCACATCGTAAGTTGCGTTCAAAGAGAGAATTACTGTGAGGAGTTTACTAACTTGACCACCGGTAAGGCGATTCCTAAAAGCAGCCCTCTGAAAGGACTAAGCCCATGGGTTGATGAAAATGACCTACTAAGGGTTGGAGGCAGGCTGAAGCATGCCATGATCGATGTAACTGAGAAGTTCCCTCAAATCATTCCTAAACGTAGTCATGTAGCAACACTACTTGTGAGACATTTCCATGAAAGAGTGAAGCACCAAGGCCGTGTGCTCACAGAGGATGCTGTTTGCACGGCGGGATTCTGGGTCATAGGAACCAAGAGGTCTATCAACAACATGATCCTCAAGTGTGTCCTGTGTAACAAACTTTGAGGGAGAACTGTTGAACAGAAGATGGCGGATCTTCCCTTTGACTACCTGAGCATGGAACCACCTTTCACCCATGTGGGGCTTGATGTGTTTGGCCCATGGACTGTCACCACAAGGAGAATGCGCGGAGGCCAGGCCAACAGCAAAAGGTGGGCAGTATTGTTCACCTGCATGAGCACCCATGCAGTGCACATAGAACTCATTGAGTTAGTGGATGCATCTTGTTTCATCAACGCCTTATGGCGATTCTTTGCTTTGCGGGGCCCAGTTAAACAGATCCGTTCGGACAGTGGAACCAATTTTAAGGGCGCTTGCAGATAGTTAGGCCTACTCATTAATGGAACCAGTGAGCCTTTAGTTAGGAAGTACTTGGGAGAGGAAGGCTGCATGTGGACATTCAACCCCCCACATTCTTCCCACATGGGGGGTGTGTGGGAACGCATGATCGGAATGTCCCGCCGTATTCTAGATTCGATGCTCCAGGAAAGCAACGCCCCACACCTCACCCATGAAGTACTGTCCACGTTGATGGCTGAAGTGACGGCAATTATCAATGCAAGGCCCTTGGCACTAATCTCATCAGATCCTGAGTCACCGTTTCTACTGACACCATCCTTCTTGCTAACTCAGAAAGTCTGCACTCCTGTTCCTCCTGTGGGGACTTTTAGTAGCAAAGACCTCCACCATCGACAATGGAGACAGGTCCAGCACCTTGCAGACTGTTTTTGGAACAGTTGGAGAAAGGAATATCTTCCTACCCTTCAAAAACGAAACAAATGGCTGGAAGACAAACCCAACCTCCAAGTAGACGATCTAGTCCTGCTTAAAGACAGCCAAGCGAAATGAAATGAATGGCCACTGGCACTGGTGTCAAAGACATTCCCCAGTCAAGATGGCAAAGTGAGGAAAGTTGAACTGAAAGTGACAAGATCTAGTTCAGCAAAGACTTTCCTAAGGCCTGTTTCTGAGACAGTCTTACTGATGAGCGTCAAAGACTACTAAAAAAAAAAATGTGTATATGTATACAAGTTCAGTGACTTATACGCTCAACTGTTCTGAAATTGAAATAGTGGAATTTATCAATCCCATGCTGGGAGTGTTCTGTATATTGGGTTGATGTTTAGATTATTTTAATTTATCCCCCTGGTGGTTGCATGTGTTATTGCAGTTAGTTTTAGCAGTAGAAGTCTTCTTTTCATTCATTGGCCAATAGGGCCACATGATGTGGCCAGAGCAATGATTCCAGCACACAGCAGAGGTGAGGGATCACATGTGGGCAGCTAATCCTCTGCCTTTCTTATGTTGAGTGCCTTGAGAAGCAATGCTTTTTTCAAAAAAGATTGTTGTACATGAGAAGAGGAAAACAAACAGTAAAAGTTCATTCAACTTTACTTCTTCGTCTGACTCTCTATACAACAGTATGTTCGCTATCTGTCGAAGTGTGGTCTGACACCTACTCTGAGGACAGAATACTTACTTATTACTTTAATATTAAATCATCTGTCTTCATTAACAGGCTGCAAACCTCAGGATTTTAAGGTTGCTGTAATTAAACCTTTACTTAAAAAGTCTACTCTTGATCCAGCTGTATTAGACAATTATTGACCTACATCCAACTTCCATTTAAAAAAGCTTTTGCTAATTAGTTATGCAATCGTCTGAACAGGAATGGTCTATTCTCGACCAGTAGGGGTGAGGAAAATAAAAGAACAAAAAGAAATAAAAGAACAGCACTGGTGAAAAGTAACAAATAATCTGCTAATTGCTTCAGACAATAAACGTGTCTCTTTACTTTTCATACTAAATCTCAGTGCTGCTTTTGATCAAATTGATCACAACAGTTTATTACAGTGACTGGAACATGTTATTGGGATCAAAGGAACTGCACAAGGCTGGTACACTGTTATGTATCATACTGCCATTGTTAGGAAGTCGTGACAGTAAAGCACCAGAAGATGTCAGTGTCGCTTTGCAAGCAGGGTATTAACAGAGAGAGTCAAAGGAAGTCTCCCATAAGGAAGTCAGACAACAATAATATTTGTGTTCAACATGAGAGGAGAAGGCGCAATGTAGCAATTGTCAATTTTTGCAGATAAGCTGATGATGTTCTTTAGGTATCGTGGTACCATGTTTATATTTTAATTTGGTGACACTGTGCAAAGTTATGAAGGTGTTTATAAATGACTCACTGTATCAGTCATGTCAGTTAGCCAGTTAGCAGCTAGTGTGGTATGTACAACCATCACTGTCTAGAAGGAGCGTGGGGCGGTAGCCTTAACAACGAACCCTTGTGAGAGATTTTTCATATTTCTATTCTGTGTCACTGTTTGTGTTTGTTACTCGCAAGTAATATGGTGTCATAGACATAACTTTTTTCATACAAAATTGAATGACACAGATTACACTTAGAAGAGACTTGAGAGATGGTGTGATACTTTATTATTGTGCATTTATGGTATGGACGTTGTTATTTTGGAAAAGTTAGACAACAAAACTCTCCGTGTACAACATGAGAGCAGAAGCACTGTGTAGCGATAGGCAATCAAAAGTGATTTGTTTTGCACTTTGCAGGAAACATTAATTAAATGCGCAGCACCAGACCGAGTCAGTGCGACATCATTCTAACACTACACTAACAGGATGTTACCATTGTCATCATAAGTACATCAGGATGCTGACTTTAGCAATAAACTCAAAACACTGTTTGGCCTCACAGACCCATATAGCTTCCCACACTGGTCCATCTTTAAAAAAAAGAAGTAAATTTAACAGACGCACCTCGGGCATACTCAAATGCAGGTTCTCTGACTGTGTATAAGTGGGTGCCCAAAGTGACCTCTGTACAGGACTTCCTCCAGGGTTCACAGCATAATTAGATGGAGCTTAGACCATCTGCAATAAATCCATCACTGACACACACACACCTCTGCACCTGCAATAAGGGCAAAGCAAGAGAGAGAGGCCACAGTCCACCTCTAATCAAGTTAACTCAGACATATCGAGGTTATAGGAGAAAAATATGTCTCAGATGCTGCTCTCAGATTCTACCTCAGCAGCTCTCACCTACCTGGAGAGGCACGCCTGGGGGACTATATTCTCGTTAATGTCAAGACCATCAATCAATCTATAACAAATACATTGCACTGACATGATAAAAGTATATGGTTTTCATACTTAATTGGGAGGGGTATAGCACACACACTGCCAGGGTGAAGGCTTAATTTTTCTCAGGGGGCTAGTGGGAAACACGTACACGCAGTCCCAGAAAGTAAACATTCAAATAAAATGTCAAATGTTTCTTGAATGACAAAAAAGGAGTTTGGACTGTAGAAGTGTGCATTCGATGTAGTCCGTGCAGTATTTTTTCAGAGACTGTGGATTAGTTTATTAGTTTTCATGTTTACATGCACTATGTCCCTCACCTGCCAACCAACATATTTTAACCATTAACAAGGAAATATTTGCAACAATTCGTTTGCATTTATGAGGAACTATCAAGGGCCACACAGCCAATCTGTTGTTGGTTGTGTGTGTACCTCTGTAACAGAAGTTTTCAAACTGTAATTTAAAATCTGAGGGGAGTGTGGAGAAAGAGGATTGGCCACAACTTGCATCAAAATCTGTACTCTGTTGGTAGGTAGACAGGTAGGTAGGTAGGTTATTTTGATCATTTACAAAGGAATGATCTGTTTGAAGATTTTCAGTCAGGCTTTAGAGTTCATCATAGCACAGAAACAGCTCTGGTGAAAGTTACTAACGACCTTTTATTAGCCTCAGATAATGGACTCATCTCTGTACTTGTTCTTCTGGACCTCAGTGCTGCTTTTGATACGATTGATCATACGATCTTATTACAGAGATTAGAAGACGTTACGAGGATTAAAGGAACTGCATTAGACTGATTCAAATCCTACTTATGAGATAGATTCCAGTTTGTCCATGTCAACAATGAATCTTCCAGACAAACAAGAGTTAGTTATGGAGTTCCACAAGGCTCAGTGTTAGGCCCAATACTTTTTACTTTGTACATGCTTCCATTAGGAGATGTCATCAGGAAGCACTGTATAAACTTCCATTGTTATGCAGATGACACTCAGCTATATCTTTCTATAAAACCAGATGAAACGAATCAGTTAGTAAAACTTGAAGCCTGTCTAAAAGACATAAAGGCCTGGATGACCAAAAACTTCCTGCTTCTAAATTCAGACAAAATAGAAGTTATTGTACTTGGTCCTAAACACCTCAGAAGCTCTTTCTGTAATCACTTAGTTACTCTAGATTACGTTGTCTTGGCCTCCAGCAAAACTGTGAGGAACCTTGAAATCATCTTTGATGAGGATTTGTATAAAGCAAATCTCCAGAACTGCCTTCTTTCATCGACGTAATATTAATAAAATCAGGAAAATTCTTCCTCAGCGTGATGCAGAAAAACTTATTCATGCGTTTGTTACTTGTAGACTAGGTTATTGTAATTCCTTGTTGTTAGGATGTCCAAATTACTCATTAAAAACTCTGTAGCTGATCCAAAATGTTTTGACGGGATTTAGCAAGAGAGATCATACTTCTCCTGTTTTAGCTTCTCTTCATTTGCTTCCTGTTAAATCAAGAATAGAATTTAAAATTCTCTTGCTGACTTACAAAGCTCTGCATGACCAGGCTCCATCATATCTTAGAGATCTTATAGAACCATGTAATCCTAGCAGAGCACTTCGCTCTCAGAACACTGGTCTACTTGTGGTTCCTAGAGTTTCCAGAAGTAGAATGGGAGGCAGACCCTTCAGTTTTCAGGCTCATCTCCTGTGGAACCAGCTCCCAGTTTGTGTTCGAGGGGCAGAAACCCTCTCTAGCTTTAAGATTATACTCAAAACGTTCCTTTTCGATAAAGCTTATAGTTAGGGCTACCTCAGGTAGACCTGAACCAACCCTTAGTTATGCTGTTATAGGCCGAGGCTGCTGGGGGACCTTGTTACACACTGAGCTTCTTTTCTTTCCTCCTACTCTTTAACTCTCTATAGACTTATACCTCACCATCTTTTTCTCTCCCATAGCTTTTTCTTATTGTCTGTTGTCTCCATTCAGTTCCCTCGCTCGCGTAGTTTCTGTTCTTTCTTTTGCAGATGTCCCATCATGGAGCTGAATGTCTCTGCCCTGTGCTTGTCGTCTCCATCAACAGTTCTTCTCTTCTATCTCTATGCTGTCCTTTTCTCTCTCTGCTCTCCTCTCACCCCAACCGGTCGAGGCAGATGGCCGTCCACCCCTGAGTCTGGTTCTGTCGGAGGTTTCTTCCTGTTAAGAGGGAGTTTTTCCTTCCCTCTGTTGGAGGTTTTTCTCCCTTCAAGAGGAGTTTTTTTCCCTCCTAGTTTATGTGGGAATTGTTGAATTGTTGGGTTTCTCTGTATAATATTGTAAAGTCTTGCTGTAACGATTTTAATGTGTTAAGTGCCATGAAATAACCTCTGTTGTGATTTGGCGCTATATAAATAAAATTGAATGAAATTGAATTGAATATTAAAGAAGTTCATTAAGTCATTACTACTGAGAGCTAAAGGAATGTAAGTGTCAACAGAGCTGTGACTCTTTCTCAGCCAGGCTACAGTGCTGAAAAGAAATCCTTTTTGTTCTTATTTTCCTCAATTAATGATGAATAATATGCAGCCGTGGTGTGACAGAGAGCTTTCTCATGTCATGAGACTATCCTGGCAGGCCAAATGATATTCTTCACTTCCTTTTCAGCTTTTGCTTTAACGAGTGTATCTGTGAATTGTGCCAAGGGGATGGCTTCCTCTGGTTCACTCTTTTTCAAAGGGGCAACATTATTCAGAGTCATATGCAGAGAGGCTGCAGCATTCTCAACAAGACGACCCACTTGAGTGGGAGTAAAGTGAGGTAGAGACTAAAGGCGCAAAGACTGGGGGGCACGGTGGTGCAGTGGTTAGCATTGTCGCCTCACAGCAAAAAGGTTCCGGGTTCGAATCCGGTCCTGGGCCTTTCTGTGCGGAGTTTGCATGTTCTCCCTGTGCTTGCGTGGGTTCTCTCCGGGTTCTCCAGCTTCCTCCCATCATCCAAAAACATGCACCTCAGGTCAGGTTACCTGGCGCCGTGCTAGTGGCAGCCTGTTGCAGCAGCTCCCCCCTGAGAGCTCCCCTGCTGTAGCAATGAAATTTCCCCTCGGGGATTAATAAAGTGAAATAAAAATAAATTAAAATTAAAAATTAAATTAACCATGAGAGATTCCTTGAGCGGGCAGAGAGTGAGTGTTCGGTAAGTGGCAGTCAGTTAGATACCAGAAGCCAGGTTAGCAACATTTCTTACTGACTTCAGACAGCACCTACTGGAGAAAGGGGAGGATGGCTCAAGTTAACTGCAGCAAACTCTCTGCTGATGCTCTACATAAATTATGTGGGACTGAATAAGGAGGCTACGAGGTTAAATATACCTGAGTGTGGTTTCTTAGTTGTTAATGATCCAGTCCAAGAGTTAGTGACTGAGGACAAAAAGTTTTAAGCCCCACAGGCAAAGGGTTCCCTGGAACCCGTGACAGGTGTCGTTGTCATCATACTTGATAAAGAAGTGCAAGCAGTTGGTTATGACAGCGTTTGACACTACCCCTACATGAGAGCTTGGTCCAAAATGTATTTTAGCAAGTACAAACATGGGAGGTAATAGAGAAGACATCCACAGCCTGGATAACAGGCAGAGATACAGTCCACATACCAGCTGTTTTGTTGCCTCAGTCTAAGTAAGGGCAATCAAGCATCTAATAACAGCCCTTGTCTGTTATTGGAGACACCATTATCAGGTGGTCTTGTTGTGGCTGCTTCTGTTGAACTTGTATTATTGTCTTTGGTTGGGTGTGTTGACAGTGACCAAATGGAGGTGTGCTTCCAGAATACCTCAACTGACCAGGAAAAGTGAGTGATAAGGAGGAACAGATAATAGACAATACTGTGGCACAGAGGGTGAGAAGGTTAAATTAGCTGTGCTTCTTTTTCAGTATACTGATAAAAAAAAAAAATTCAGGACGAGGTTACACACACCATATCAAGCATGGAAGTATGATGACTGTGTAACATTTGAAATGTCTGGAAGTAGAGAGTTAGTCCCCCGACACCGACTTCCGCTCATGGTCCTTTGTCTGTCCCAGTCTGTACAGATCATGAGCATGTCCAAGCTTTGTTCAAGGAATAAAGAGAGAGATGAGGTCTCTGATGGTCTTGACAGAGAGGATGCAGTGTCTAGAGATCTGAAACAGGGAAGGTAGAATCTCCTGGTAGGGGACTAGAGGTAGACACAGATTCCGACAATTAAAGATGGCTCTAATAGGGATGAGGGGGTTACTGCACCTGTCCTTGAACCCTGTATGACACTAAGAGCAAACACAGGGGGACATTCAAACCCTCACTCTGTCCCCCTCAGCGTGTAATGTAATTGTCCTAGTTGCATGGCGGTACAGGAAAATGTCCATAAACATGATCCTGAAAGGCTGCCGCCTTCTCTGGACTGAAGTCAAGTGCAAAACTGTCCTGTGGTCTGACGAATCTAAATTTGAAATTATTTTTTTGGGAGAGTCCAGATGCTTAACTGGCCTGCCTGCAGTCCAGACCTGTTGCCCATTGAACACATTTGGAACATCATGAAATGACAAAAACGACTAATGAAACCCTGAACTGTTAAGAAGCAAAAATCCTATATCAGTCAAAAATGGAACATTTCACTTTCAAAACTTCAGCAACTGGTCCCCTCAGTTGCTCCTCCTCATTTTTATTTATATTTTACACAGCGTCCTAACTTTTTGGAAACAGTGTTGTGGAGTTGTAGAGTAATACTGTATAGTAACACAATGAATTCTAAAGACGAAAATGCTTTGCATTGAATGGCCTGTTATTCGCCTGTGTTATGGCTGATGTGTTAACCAAACAATTGTCCAGACAAAACAATCAACATTAGTTTTCCGATTAGGTCAAATTAATCTGTATTTATTGTGCCTATTTGTTTCCCCCTCCTCCCAAATCTACCGGTGGCATCACATCCCAATAATGTTTCTTACCTGTGTACACTAACAACATCATCCATATAGCATTCGTATACACAGTTAAAATTTATATTTTCCCACAGCTAACATCACAATAGAGAACTCTATTACTTCACTGCACACAACGAGGAAGTCACACAACAATTTCTCACCTGTCTTTAAACCTCATGCAAGGAAGCAGATAGTGTCAAGATCTCCCCGCATATGCATATTTCTGAGGAGATAGACAGTGTAGAGAACCGCTTATTTATCTTTAAAAATATGACAGAATGCTGGCATAATGCTGATGTTCCTTGAAAAGATCTTGATGATACTTACACTTTGTGATTTTGGAACAGCTAGCTTGCACACCTGATGTGTACTGTTCCTGAGTACTGTATGTCTGATCTGCATCAAAGTGTGTATCTTTAAAACATATGTGAGCATGGGTTGTCGTACTGTGCCTAGGTATACTATGTAACATTTACATGTTTCATAATAGTGAAAGCAGACATAGAGTTTCGAGTGACAGAAGAAATATTCACTCACATTTTAGCTTTCCCTTAATCTCTGACAACTCCTGGAAAAAACAGTATTTACATTTTAAAAAAGCATTTCCTTAAAAATCTGGTTACTAAGTGTCTGTTGTAACAGGTAGAAAACTTTTTTTATTTTTATTTTTTGGCTGAACAAAAATTAGGCTGATAATTAGATGTTGCATCCAAGCCCAGAGAGGAGACCCACCCACCTCTAACCCCTAACACACACTCAGACATGACAGACAGTTGGAGACGTGGAAATGACCAGGGAAAGGCGGGGGAAAACCATTCAGAAGACAGGGGATCCTGACACTCGAACGCTATTTCCATTTTCCTTAGAAACAATACATTGACTTCGATGTCGATACCATATGTACAAAACATTACAATCATGTATTTTTTTTCAAAAATAATTTTATAAAACACTGCAAACCTTTTGCAATATTCTCAAACAAATACATTCATTAAGGTTTATTTTCTTTTGCACTTAAATTTGCAGTAAGCACTAATAATTACCTTCAAGTAGGAAGCCGTAAGGGAGGTCATGTGTTTTGAGTTTGGATGCCCAAACCACTAAGACATAAAGGAAATTTCACTTTCACTTTAGCGGTGGAAGTTGTTCCCTTCTTTTCAGCTGTTTCCTTTGAACTTTTCATTCTGTACTTGTCTGATGAAGGACCTTCATAGGGTCGCTGCTTAAAAGAAGCTGAAGAGTTCACTTAACTGAAAGGTTGGCGCAACTGGAAACTTTGTCCAGTGAACCGATGTGATGCCCACATGATGAACAGGTAACTTGAACCTGGCAACCTTTTGGACCAATTAGTGTCACATCACTTTTGAAACCAAAGGTGTCCCTGTGCTCAACACACAAACAGATGCAGACAGCCATTAGGTAAGGACACACACACTTTAATTCTCAATCCCTGGCACCATCTGTTGTGTGTTCCCTGTCAACTAAATGTCACCTGATGACAACATAAGCTTGTCAACCTTTCCCCTCTTGTCTCTCTCACACACACACACACACACACACACACACACACACACACACACACACACACACACACACACACACACACACACAAGGACACGTGGTCTGACACAAGCAAAATGCTGCATGTGACACCTCCTTCCTTTTCCTTTTTGTTCTGTCTCCTCTCATCTTTCTTCCTTCCACTTGTCCCCAGTTCCTCTCTTGTTCTCCCTCATCCATGCACCAATGGTGCATGAAAGTTTGGAAACCCTGTTCACTTCTCTATATTTCTGCATACATAGGACCTAAAACATCATCAGATTTTTTTTACAAGCCCTAAAAGTACATAACGGTAATTCAATAAAACAAATGAAAGGAAAATATTAAATTTAATTACACTTTATTTATATAGCACTGAATCCCAACACAAGTTATTTCAAGGCACTTAATATCGTAAAGTCCTTACAATAAAATCTTACAACATTATATAGAGAGGAACCCACCAACAATTTCCAAATGAGCGATAGCTGGGACCAAAAACCTCCTCTTTAACAGGAACAAAAAGCTCTAATGGGGGAAAGGAAAAACTCCTTTAAACAGGGAGACACCTCAGAGAGAACTGGGCTAAAAGATGGATGGCTATCTGCCTCAACCGGTTGGGGTAAGGGGAGAGCAGAGAGAGAAAAGAACAGCATAGCGATCTAAGACAATGAACTGTGGGTGAGACTAGTAATTGCTGATCAGAGACACACACCTCCAAGGATATCTGCAAAAGAAAACACAAAACTACATAAGCAAGGAAAACTGCATAAAGAGAGATGACAAACAATAAAAAAGAGAGAAGGCATGAAGGTGACGAGATGTAATGGTGGCATATGAATGTATGGAGAGGGAAAGAGAGAGGAGAGGAGCAGCAGCCCAGCCCTAACAGCATAATTAAGGGATGACTCAGGGTGACCTGACCCAGTCTTAACTGTTAATTTTTCAAATAGTAAAGTTTTAAGCTAAATAGATAAAGAGATCGGACTTACATGAAAATCAAATTATTATCTTTTCTTATTGTTTGTTGCCTCACAGTTCCCCTCGCTTGCATAGTTTCTGCGCTTTTTTGGGGCAGATATCTGTGGCCCTGGAGCTGTATGTCTCTGGTCTGTGATTACTGACACCATCAACAGTTCATGTCTTGGATCTCTATGCTTTCCTGTTTTCTCTCTACTCTCCCCTCAACGCAACCAGCCAAGGCAGATGTCCGCCCACCTCTCAGCCTGGGTTTCTTCCTGTTAAAAGGGAATTTTTGTTCCCTCTGTCCAAGGATTTTCTCCCTTAAACCACTGGGGCATAATGTCTCACAGCTCCCATGAAATCAAAACAAACCAATAATTCTGAATTTGTGTCGCCTCTCTGCCTTGTCTCTTGTCTCGGGACCACAGGCTCAAAGACTAAAACGTGTTGCATATCTTCCTGTCTCATAACTGTCTTATCAATCTCTTCTTTTTATCCACCTAAATGACATCAAAGCAGTGAAGTAGAAGGTAAAAAGAGCTCTTTCGTAATTAAGGCATCAGGCAAGACATCAGAAACTAAATACTCAATTTGAGTTTCACAGTAAACTCTTTGCTTCTACCTTTAATCTGTGCAGTAAGACACAACTACTGTTTTCATTAGTCTTTGCTCTCTCATTTTCATTCTGCATCCCACTCTCATTTCTTCTTTTCCTCTATCTCAAACTCTGGATGAAAGAGTCAGAGGGGTGAAAAAAGGAAAGTCATAATAGGGTGGGTTAGAAGAAGGAGGGCGGTTGTTAACCTTTATAGAGATTTTAGATTTTTTTTTTTAACTTGCACTTATATTAATTAAAGCCATCAAACACACACAGGGACACACACACACACACACACACACACACACACACACACACACACACACACACACACACACACACACTGCTGCTAATTAAGGCATGTTTCCACCTGATATCTGCTACTTTGGCCTTGAATGCCTACCTCTTTGACTCCATCCATTGACACATATTTCATTTGACATCAACTTTCGTTCAGCGATGTCCACACTGCTTTTTCTGCTTATATAACTTTCCATATGGATGCATGTTGAGGTTGAGGTTTGTCAATGCAAGGGATACTCATTAAAAGATTATTGAAAAAGCAGAGATACATGGCTGCTGCGAATGATTGTGATGTTTAACAAAGACATCAGTGTATGTTCCCTGCCTTGCACGTTTATGGTTTCCTGTTGAGGTCTCAGTATGCAGACCTTTTCCTGCTTCAGGGTGCTTCAACTACAAGCACATCTTGTTTTTAATGAACATTAAAGTTAGAATTTTTTTAAATCTCTAGGCCAATTATCTGCAAGGCACGAGGGTCAGGTAATTAGTCAGGTAATTTGTAGGGGTGGGTAAAATTCGATACAGCTTAGTATCACAATATTTTGCTTGGCAATATCATATCGATAAATGGATGCAACATTTCTGACATGTTTTATATGTGTCAATATGACACTGTTGGCCACTGCAATAAAATGTATTTAATTGAACAGACTGAAAACTGTGTTTAATTAGACAGATTGTGACAAAGTGTCCTTTGGGGACATCATTTGCAGTTGAAAGAATGTAATAAATCACAATATATCACAATGTATGTTATCCCAATACTCTACTTTAAAATGTTTAAATTCACAATAATATTGTATCATAATTTAAGTATTGTGATAATATTGTACATTTGGGAAGTTTTGAGATTCTTAAG
Source organism: Embiotoca jacksoni (assembly GCF_022577435.1). Classification (NCBI taxonomy): domain Eukaryota; kingdom Metazoa; phylum Chordata; class Actinopteri; family Embiotocidae; genus Embiotoca; species Embiotoca jacksoni. Next base: position 18,873,941 of record NW_027185403.1, read on the forward strand.
AGCAAACTCTCTTTATGTATTTTTTTCATTTTTTTATTTAACTGGTTTTACTTTGTGTTATCAATTTTTTTTTAGTTAATTGAAACTGAAATTTTGGTGCATGTGTGTGTGGGGGGGGGGCTGTAATGGGTGGGATTGTTTTTATTGTTTGCACTTTAAAATACTTTGTTTTACAGGGATTTTTGGAACAAATGATGGGGAAGAGACCAGGGTAAGGTTCCAGACAACAAAGGAAGGATAACATATTCCATATAATTTGAGAATACCTTGGAATCACCCAGGAAGATTGAAATTACTGGTGAGAAGGACCTTCCGGAAGGTCTTTATAAACCTGGAACGTGACGAATAAACGACAAAAAAAAAATTGAAATACTAGCCTATGAATATTTTGTATCAAAACTATTAAAAAAATTTCTCCTCGGGGATTAATAAAGTAAATACCTACCTACCTATTCATAACAGCAGTGATACAGATTTGCAAGTTATTCAAAAAAAGGTTTGAATAGATTCACCTTAGCTCCTTCTTAAGAAGAAAATGATGGCTTCAACATCAACTAGAGATGATGATCTTCTCCAACTCAGTGGACAAAGTGAGGTGGAGCAGTAGAGAAGAGAAGCTTTTGGTTCTTTGGCAAACCTAATATGACAGTTGTCTGTTTACTACCAACTCTATTACATACAAAAATATATCCAATACATAGACTCACTACCCCGATAGCCTTGTTGTTCGGCAAAACTGCTCCATAAATTTTTCCTGAGATTGTTTTCTTTGTTCTTTTTGTGCCCTTTGTTTTTTAACACTGGAGACACAATCAAAATAGTCATTAGGTGTTATTATGATATGAAATACATTTATCTTCCCCACAATGTGATTGATTGATGCCGATCGAAAACATGATATTCGAATTAAAAACACACCTGATGTGTGAAGAGCTTTATTCTGCTGCCACCGTGACTCAAAGCAGTCTTAAGAAATGAGTGGATGAAAATGTGTCGCAGCATCTGGCACAGCTCACTACAAGGTCAAGCTGTGTCCTAAAACCTAGGCTCAACATAGGTGACCCCAGAGTAGAATAAATTCTAACTGGAAGGTTTTTGTCACAAATCTCAAAAAGAGGCAAATTGTGACAAAAATTATACAGTATTTATATGTTAATATATTTTAAGAATATGCCAGCAGTTTAACCTGACAAGACTTGACATTTTTACATAAAGATATAGCCTTGTGCAGCTTTAACTCTGTTATTCCTCCTCCATCTTTTCAAGTGCTGCTGTTTTTCTCTGTTCCTGCACCCCACTGGGGAAATCCATAAATAGCCAAATAACAGATTTTACCAGCCAGAATATCTGGTTTATGCTCAGATAGAAAGAAAATAATCATTTTTTTCATAGTCTGCTGAGCAACATGGTCGAAACAAACCATCTTTCCTGTCAAAAATCCATAACTCTGCAGGTTGTTTACCTCAACCAATCGAGAGCAAGAATCTTGTCAATGCTCCTCTCCATCTCCCCATGTCCTGCAACAATTTTTTTTTCCCTCCAGCAACACACACACATACACCCTGCCCAGCGAGAGCCTCAGGGTTGATAGATGAGTAGCACTGTCATTGGTCAGCTACATCCCAGAGGTAGCATTAGGGATGGGTAGCACAAGTGTGCATTAGTGTGTGTTTGTGTGAGTGTGTGTCAGTTCAATTGGGTGAAGCAGTGATGTTGTATGGAGTGATCAAAGAATGAATCCAAAATTTTGTTTGATGCTTTCTGTCTTGAACTTTGTTATAATGGAGGGAGTAAGAGAGCGAGGAGCCAAACAAAGCAAGAGGTGGGGAGGTGAGACAGGCCAGGGGACAAAAAGGGGGCATGGGAGGAGAGGCAAAGGAACAAAGAAGTGAGTTTCACAAATTTTGCAGGAGATATAGTTTCATACACTGCAAGCAGAGTTCACAGTCTCAATCTGAATACATTTAAATATGTTCTCATCTTAATAATCATACTCACTGGGGCTACTGAAATTATCCCAGTCTGGCTCATGTGTATGAATATGTTAACTCAGTCTGAGGTTTATTGTTTGGTGAGGGACTTTTTAAGTTGTCCTGCGTAAAACACTACTGCCATCCAGTGGTGAGACAATAAAGTTACTTATTTCCAGATAGATGCAAGATATTTAACACATAAAAAAATACTCACCCACACACATGCATCCACTCACACACAATCTCACTATCTAATAGGCTACTCCAGTGGCAGGCAAATTTAAGAGACTGATAAATATTGAAAAAGGAAAAGAATACAAAAAAAAGTCAGATATACACTTAGCAGCTAACCGGGCAGCTATTAACTAATGCTTTCTACACAAAATGTTCCTGCTTGTGGGCCTAAAACTGAATTTGGTGATTATGGTCAAATATATTTAGATTTTGTAATTGATCAAATGACTAGGTTTAGATTGGGCACCTGTTTTTAGCCAAAAGGTTTTGATAAACTTCTTGTCCACTACCAGAGTGAGAAACGATTGTTGATGAAGACAGCAGAGGGTTTGGAGCTAAAGAGACAAACATTTGCTTTAGAATTTTGTGGAGACCAAAATAGAGAGGAAGGGGAAGTGAATTCAGTACTTACATTTCTTTGGTGGACAGAAAGTCCAAATTAATGCTAATTCTGCTGGAAGTGTAATTAGATAATTGTCATCCATAACATAAATGAACATGTAAGTGTCTTGTTCAAAGGTTACACCACTGCCCCCCAAGTGATCAAAAAACAAAATGTAGAAATACCGTTTTAAATCAAATTGAGACATTTCAGCCAATATGAGTAAGACCAATTAAAGACCACTTAAAATACCTTGCCAATAGAAATAAAATGTGAAACCTTTTTAAATGGGGACGTATAGATTGTTAATGGGGCTCGTAAGGGACACCTGATCTTTTAAATCATGAAAATGGACACAGGAGAAGTCAAGAGTACCTATGGTTAAGACATAATGCAAATCCATCATATTTTTTTGTCAGATGAAGTCTGCCTGTTAAACACCCTTTTTTCTCAAAGTCTTTTCCCATGGTTTATAACAAAGGCTTTCTTTTGTGAAGTTTTATTCTACAAGCTCCACCGGACAAACACTTTACATTTCATCTATTTTCACAGTCAACTTATTTGGCTGTGAAAATAAATGGAATTGGTCCAATTCCATTTAATAATGGCTACAATCTGATGTTTCCTTGTTACATGAAAAAAGCATGAAAAGTGGGCACCTAAAAGTGTGCCACCTGGCTCAGATGCTGACTGTGGAGATGCAGCAAAAGGCTTCCTGCTCTCCTCTTGTAGTTTGAGTTGAGCTGCTGGAAAGTTAAAGACCATAAAATTAGTTTAGAGCAATAAATTCTTTCAAACAGCTGAGGAAATTTTTCCTGAGGCAATCAATTTTGGATGAAGTTGCTGGTCACGCTTTGCTGCTGTGGCCTTCCTGAGTCAGTGTAATGCTGAGCTGGATGCAGTCTGTTTTTGTGTGTATGTGTGTGCGCGCTTGTAGGTATATTGACACTGGGGTGTCTGGGTGAGTAATGGGGGCATGACAGAGTTTAGATGGCTTCTATCCTCCTTCTTATTCGATGCTGGAGAAGGTCATTATTCATATAGAAGGCGAGAGCAGGAGAGAAAAAAAAAGGAGATCGAGTGAGTGACAGTTCTTGTCCAGGCAGGAAAGCCAGAGTGGGAAAAAGTGAGTGTGTTGCACTAGCGAGAAAGCATGAATGAGGCACAGAGTACTAAGAGAGACAAAGAATTTTAAAGCAGAGTGAGTAATAACAAGGCAGATAGATCCTCTCTTTTGGGATACTCCAGTTACGCTCCCAAATCCACATAGTTTCATATTTAACAATGCAACTTTCACATGTTTATTTCCCTTCCAGAACTGAGAAATGTTTTATAAGTAAGGACTGTGGTCAATCATCAGCTAAAATACAGAAAAGCTAAAAAAAAAAAAAAAAAAAAAAAAAAAGCATAACAGACACTCTAGTCTGTGCCATTACATCTAATCCATATTCCTATCACATAAAGCCCTAACGCAAAACTTGTTTATAAATATCTAAATGCAGATTTTGGTCGTTGCTAGCTGAAGGTTCGAACAATATGCAGTGCTTCCCATGCATAAACTTACTAGGGCATGCCGCCCAGGTATATTAAAGGCCGCCCAAGTATATTTGGCGATCCATTTTTGCATTTTTATTTACTTATTTTTATTTATCTGTCCGAGAGAGCGTTTCTATCAACCTTTCCTGAAACACACAGAGATCAGAGAGACTCTCAAACTGAGCTGAAAAGAAACGGGCGCTCACAAAGTAGGTAAATGACACAAATACAATAGTTTCGGCTGGACTACGGGGCCAGAGCTATAAAGCGAGTGTCTGTCACCTAGTGAGTGAGAGATCATAGTTACAATGCATGACTTTTGAAATTAAAAGAAAGAAAAGACGGAATGCATGTCAACTACAGATGGAGGTAATGTGAGGAAGTTATGTCATACAGTGTGTGGATGGACCAAAAATTAGAACAAGTAAAAGAAATAAACATTGTGTTGTTTTCTAGTGTGAGCTTCATCAATTGGAAATGTGAAGAAATTTATACAGAAAAAAAGCATGCACATGCTGTTGACTTCAAACTGTTGCCCCACCAACAGTTCATGTCTCGTATCTCTATGCTGTCCTTTTCTCTCTCTGCTCTCCCCTCACCCCAACCAGTCAAGGCAGATGGCTGCCCACCCCTGAGCCTGGTTCTGTCAGAGGTTTCTTCCTGTTAAGAGGGAGTTTTTCCTTCCCTCTGTTGGAGGTTTTTCTCCCTTAAAGAGGAGTTTTTTCCCTCCAACCTTTTGTGGGAATTGTTGAATTGTTGAATTATTGGTTTCTCTGTATAATGTTGTAAAGTTCTGCTGTAAGGACTTTAATGTGTTAAGTGCCATGAAATAACCGGTGCTGTGATTTGGCGCTATTTACTGCAAATTCAATTTAATGAAATTGAATCGAAAACCTCAAGACATATTAAAAGTCTTCTTTCTGTTAGTTATATGAAGTATATACAAACCCATTCCGAAAAAGTTGGGAAGCTGTAAAATTTAAATCAAAACAAAATGCAATGATTTTCAAATCTCATAAATCCATATTTAATTGTAAATAAACCAAAGACAACATATCAAATGCTTAAATGGAATTTTTGTTTTGTTTTAATAAAAAATATGTGCTTATTTTGAATTCGACGCGAGCAATATGTCTCAATTTGGGACAGTGTAAACAAAAGATGAAAAAAGTCATGTAAAGCTAAAAACAACCACCTGGTGGAACATCTCACAACTAATTAGATTAAATGGCAACAGATCAGTCACATGATTGAGTATAGAAGGTGCATTTCAGAGAGGCAGAGTCTCAGTGAAGATGGTGAGAGGTTCATCACTCTGAAAGACTGCGTGGGAAAATAGTGCAACAAGCTAAAAATAATGTTCCTCAACATAAAATTGCAAAGAATTTGGGGATTTCATCATTTACGATACATAAAATCATAAAAAGATTCAGAGAATCTGGAGAAATCTCTGTACATAAGAGACAAGTTCGAAAACCATTATTGGATGGTCATGATGTTTGGGCCGTCAGGCGGTATTAAAAACAGACACTAATCTGGAGTGGAAATCATTGTCTGAGCTAAGAAGAACTTCAGAATACCATTGTCTGTGAACCCAGTTCATCGCTGCATCCACAAATGCATGGAGCTGCATGTCTCTGCTCTGCCATTGTCGTCCCCACCAATAGTTCTATTCATGTTTTGGATCTCTATGCTGTCCTTTTCTCTCTCTGCTCTCCTCTCCTCTCACCCCAAGGCCGCCCACCTCCAAGTCTGGTTCTGTCAGAGGTTTCTTGCTGTTACAAGGGAGTTTTTCCTTCCCTCTGTTGGAGGTTTTTCTCCCTTAAAGAGGAGCTTTTCCCTCCTAGTTTATGTGGGAATTGTTGAATTGTTGGGTTTCTCTGTATAATATTGTAAAGTTCTGCTGCAAGGACTTTAAATGTGTTAAGTGCCACGAAATAACCTGCTTTGATTTGGTGCTATATAAATAAAATTGAATTGAATTGAACTGTATTAAAACGGAAGAATTGGCGCTGCTAGATGTATCTCCCGATGCTTTACTTCAGATATGGGACTGACTGCATTTCGATGAGCATCGATTGACATAATATAATGGATTTAGTTGCAAAGCTAAACTCAACAGCCAATAAATATTTTTCTTCATAATGTGTATGTGTATTAATTACTACGATGAGTGGCATAAAATTAAAAAAAAGATGCTGCAGCTGTCAAATTTACCATTACAGGTGAGTGGTATTGATTTGCTGCTCTAATATTTGGCAAAACAAAACTTGAATTACCCAAAATGTCAAACTGTAACTTTGTTAAGATAAGATGTTAAGATAATGTACATGTAATAGTAAGATAACAATTTTGCCAAGGCAGACTTTACATTTCTTTAAAGGGGAAAAAACGATCTGTATGTAATATGGATTTTACCATCTGAATAATCAGAGTACAGCTTTAGACATGTACATAAATTGCAGGCAGATAATTTGGCAGACATATGACATCTGATGAAGTTTTTGTAGAATTGAGGCTGTCAATGAACGCACACCATCAAAACACAGTCAATATAATTAAAATAGAATTTATTCAAAACATAAATAGTCAGAGACATAATTGTTGTCCACTGTGGGATCAGACAATGAACCTTTGATGGAAACAATAATTTAAAAAGAAGAGTACAGACCTCATTGTTTTTTAGACAGCTATTCATTGTTTTCGATGTGTGACAATAGCAACAAATTAATGCTGGGTTCAAATGGGCTCATTTTTATCATGTTCATGAGAAAAGTCCATATGACTTTTGGTATTTGCTATTTTGGTTTTGGTATTTGTTACATTGGACCTTTGAAATTTCCCAAAAGCTCAGAATTCACAAATTGTGACATTTTGCTGATGTTCTTGGAAATGGCAATGGATATGGAAGTAAATTTTTTGTTGAATGTTAAGCTAATATGTTGTAATTTAAGTTCCTAACTTAATGTTTGTGTAATAATGTTCAAACCGCCTCATCTTCTCCAGCTGTAATTTATGACTTTACATTCCCTGCATCAAGTTACTCGCCCACCAGCTTGCTAAATTATTTGCCTCTTCTACATGCCCTCTATATTGCTGTTGCCTATAGTAACAACAAGCTTACAAGTTCCATTTAAACCCAGCATAAAACCAACCATTATCTCATATTTCAAAGACAGAGAGATCGATTCTGTATTAAGCCATGCTGTCAAAAGTGGAAGGCACCAAACCAAGGTCCTATGTTGTCCACCCTCACATCCACGGATCTGTGGCGGCAGTTGTTAAAGAGCTCTGATGGTTTCGATTGTGAAGAGAAGACTGGGGAGGGGAGAAGTCATCATCAGACAGATCTAATGGTCCTGAAGAAACACAGGTAAGGAGCCAGCAGGTCAAAATTGGTATCCTGTGTAAACTTAGTGTACAGATGCACCTTTGAATTAAAGCAGTTGTTTCTGTTACAGCATTACTGCATGGGCTTCTACAGAACTCAGGGCCAAAAATATTCTGCCAAAAAAAGGGTCATTATATATGTTCAACAGGAACCAACAGTTTCTAAGTGGATATGAATTCTTGCTGAAATTAATGAGCCTCTGGATTTTTAAATCCATTACAGCTCTGATGTTAAATTTTAATTCACATATCTAAGAAAAATATTCAACTTCATTCCTGAAAAACTGTTTTGCTAACATTTGTAATAATTACATTAAAATGTGTCAACTTGCAGAGCTTAATATTTAAAGTCGTACCAGCTGTGTTGCCACGGCGACTGACAGTCAATGCATGACCTATCCTGTTCTGGCTCCTCCACTCATCTCCAGGCTCTGCTTCGTGCTGGAGCCTATTATCTGTGTGGGTGGAGTAGTTGTCATGATGGCCAATCGGCTGGCTGGAATCAGCTCGCTCCTAAAAAAAACAAAAAACACAGGTCATGAGATGGGATAAACAGTTAAAGAGATGTGTCTTGAAAAATAAATCCCTACAAAAAAATAACCCAGGATTACTTGATGTAGCTTTTTAGCTTACAAGCACACATTCATGGGCCACACGGCTGTTGTTTGAACAGAGTACCTGAGGGTACTGTGACTGTTTGGCCAGTCTCCTCCTCTCCCTGGCTGACAGATGATGGGTCTTCTCAAGTTCTGGGGTGTGTGGCACTGGATAGGCATCGCCAGGATGGTCTCAACACACCACACACACAAGCACACACAATCAAGAGTAAAAATCTGCCCCAGCCATTTCAACAACACAAATTTAGAGACAATACATTGTGCTGTGGTTTTTTGATATTATGGTACAATGAGATACTTTTAATCATTAAGGTAGAATTATTTCAAGGTATAAAGATTTGTAATTACATAACCTGTTTTCTCTCTTACATTGTGGAAACACGGCACTATTTTTTAAAGGAGACCTATTATGCTTATGTTTACCTTTTTCTATTCCTATTCAGGGACTCCACTAGACGGCCCTAAACTGCGAGACACCCACTAATGAGGCTGAGGTACGTCCAGCAGCAGGGATAAAAAAAAGATCAGGAAAGCCAGAGCAGTAGCCACGAGGGAAAGAGGACACACACCCCTTCTTGCTGTAGAAAATGCTAAAACAGACCCTCATGACCTAAACAGCATTATGACAGGGCTGCTCCCTGTGTGTATTCTGGCGTGTTAGCTTAGCTTGGTTCACTGTGGTGCAGTGCTTGTGACCCCTTATCTGAGGACAGAGAGGATACACTGGTCATAAGAACCAGAACCCGGGGTAAAAAATACCAGGATGTGAATGCAAAAACCTCCACAAAGCCCTCGAAGAAGGTAAAACCCTCAGACAAAATTATAATATTAGTAGATCAAACAAAGCAGGGCATGGACCATGAAGCCCATTTGGCATTTATTCTCCAAAAGTGGGGGAAAACACAATTTTCAAGTGATCAGGGACCTGTGAGAGCTCTGCTCTAACAGCACAGGTCACTGCAATACTGGAGGGGCTCCTCCACTGTAAAAGTAAGAAGATTAAAAAAAAGTCCCCTTAGAAGCACATAGTGATTATTGTTACAGAGCAGGAAAAGAAGAGTTAAAAATTTGGGAAGCAAAACAATTCAAAGATATCAAAGGGAAAAACATTTCCCACATGGAAGAATGGGTGGTAATTGCAGAAATATCCAGGTCTATTGTCATAATTTTGATCAAGGAATAAAGCCACGTAAATAAAAATAACTATTTGCATCAAGGCAACAGTAAAGTTGACTAGGTTAGCACAAACTTTCAAGGTCTCACTCTCGTTACACAAACTGAGTGCGAGAGAGCAGACAGAGTTATCAGGCCTCCAAATTACAGTGAAGCAACTCATTTGGTGACATTTGGTGCCCCTATTTGACAAATAGGGGCACAGCAATTCAAATTGTGGTTAAAAGAACACAGGATTTGCATGTCCAATGTACTAAAAATCCCCACAGCAACCATCCGTTGCACCTGTGAACAATGTGTATAGGCAGGAGGGTTTGAAGTAATCGAAGCTGCAGCAATTCAAATCTGTTGAGATCTTGCAGGTTTAATTTATGTTTGTGTTCCAGAAAATAACAAAATAGATCAGTGCTGTGATAGCTCAAAGAGTTTTGGATCCTTATGTGATATGAAAAACTCTGGTCACAGTCAACTGGCTGTACGATTCAAAAGAGGATTTTAATTAAAATTATTCAATTATAGTAGCTCCCTCACGGTGGTCTTACCAATGAAAGCACTCTCTGACTCCAGCAAAGAACCTCTTGCGGATCGTCTGGTCAAACTCCTCTGCAACGAACACACAACTATTTTCACAATTTCAGTCCAATAACTACAAGTTAGTTGACCCAGTACATACAATTTTTAATTTTCTCACCAGATGATAATTTTGCCCTGGTGGGGACAGGTCAAAATAATCTGCAACACAAGAAGGACATTATTTCCGTTATCCTCTTAAATAGCAAACGATGCAGACCCCATTTTAACCAATACAGTGTGTACAATCTGAAGGCTGTCTACTTGCTTTAGGATTAAGGAGGAGTAAATGCAGTCCATATTCTTTAGAAAACAAAATGGACCCAGCAAGATCAAATGTCACTTAGCTAGCTTAAACAAGCCCAACAAAAGCTACCAATATAAGTAGCTGCATTTAGGATGTTGTGTTCCATGTTCCATGCATTTCCATGTTGTGTTCTAACCATCCTGGACTGTAGATGTCTGGTTGCTGAACTGGTGATATGGATCCCCATAGTCCCGCCTCCGTCTGCTAGGCACACCTGTTTCTTCCAGTTTCCGATCCTCACTGGAGCCCAACCTGGGCTCACCATCTGCCTCTTAAAAATTAAGCATATATTAATCAGTCACAGCTATTAATGTTGGTTTGCAGTAAAGTCAAATTAAGACTGTACGACTGTATCACCATTGTCTTTGAGCTGAATGGAGTCGTAGATTTGCAGCACGTCTCGGGGCTCCATGTTTCTGGAGGTGGTCCTTCGGACCGGAGCCTGTAGTCGCAGCCTGGCCATATCAAACACATCCACCATTGGCCGCTCACGATGTCTGGACGAATGCAGACAAGCACACAGACAATGGCTTAAATGGCAAAGTCCTGATACTCAGTATTATCCATAAATAGTGAAAAGCCTTTCCTCTCTCAACCTTTGTTATCGACATGCCCTCAGAGCCATTGCAGATGAACTGAAGTACCCCATCATTGACACCACCATTTATTTCAACCAAATATTAATAACATTTAGCTAAATATTGCAACAATTTGTTTTCATCTTAATTTATTCAAATAGATTGAACTGTTAGGCCTGGGACACTGGATGCGTGGCGTGCGTGTTACTTGTTGCTGAGTGACGTGTTTTCATTTCGACGTCCATGTTTACAGATCAGAGCAGCCACACTGCCTGCGTGAGATGAGCGTCTCACGAATGAGTCATACCTAGCATGATGGTGCGTCAGCTAGGGAATAGACCCGCCTATTTTTCACATGCTGCACGCGGTTTCCAGTAAAAAAATACACAGGGGAAAGTCCTGTGATTACATGTACACAAATAATCATAGCAAAAACCCAGTGAAGCCTCTAAACATATCATGGCGACACTTTACGTGGTGAAGGGCGGCGTTTTCCCAGTGCTTTCTCCATTTCTCTCTCCCTCCTCTGTCTCAGAGTGAGTGCCAATACGCATCTTTGTGTGTCGCTCTGAACGAGGGTGAACAAAAATCCTGTTCCTGCATTTTGGTTCCAACTTTTCACTTGTCTAACCTCAAACATTCAATACTGATAGCCATTATCAAAGAGACACTCATTGATTCAATGATAGGACCTGCAGCCACAGCACAACTGTGGCACGCAGCTGGTGTGGAACCCCAGCTGTGCAGAGCGAGAGGTAACGCACACGCCTCGCAGGCAACGTGTCCAAGGCCTTCAATTCAAAGTAGATAAAAGGAATGGCTAAATGTTAACATAGCGAAAAGTTAAACTTCCATGACTCCAGTTTAAATTATTTGAACTGTTTTACCACCTCCTTTTAGTAGCTTTTTTAACCAGTTATTACTTTTAAAAAGTTGGAACTTCTTTGCCTGCTTGCTCACTTGCGTGCATGCAGTCTTGACACTGTTTCTATCTGACTCTTATGAGAATGACTTTTTCTTAAAATTTAAGTCTTTATTACTTTTTATACTACACTATCTTTTCACATACCCCATGCAAGTAGAGAAGCACTTGAACCACTAAATAAATGGATCCACAATTAAATCCAGTTTGTAGTCCAATAATAAATATGTGCAACGAATACTGCACTTCATGTGATGAATATCATAAGGTTATAGTAGGAGTGATGCATCTGCACAGGTCTGACCTGTTGCTCAGAGGAGAATCTAATTCCTCCCATTCACCCTGCTGCAGATGACCCTCCAGGCATTTTTGTACACTACGAAGCTGCCGACGCAATGCTGAAAGTTCACTGAACACGTCACGTTGGTCTCCTGAAAACACACAAACACACATAATATCCGTTACAGTATCAATACCACTATTACGACTGATTAAGCTTCAACTACTACTAGATAATATTACAGACATGAATGATCAAGTCAATGGTCAAGTAACAGTGGAACAAGATGGTATGGTCAAAACATTTTGAAATGGTCAATGGGAAACAGTGAACCTAGTACAAAGTTATTGTGGACTTGCACACTTGTTTAAATCTTTGCTGACAGTCTTTCGGTTTGTATTTATGCAGTACCTGCAGCTCTGAGGTGGTTCCTACAAGCCGGGACAGGAGGGGACTGGAAACCAGACAAGGAGCGCTCCTGGAAAAAATAAAGAGACAGAAAAAGCAATGAAAAGACATCCTTTACCTTTACTTGTCAAGGCAAGAAGTTACTGGAAAATCTGTTCTTTTAAACAGAGAAACTAGATTTCTGTCAGATGTCTTATCAAGAACCGGCAACTAAACTGAACAGAGAAAAGGACCAGATTTCTTTCAATGGCATTGCAGGCAAGTAGTAACCTGTGCAGAGATATTTTTTGAACTGTTAAAGTAGTCTGCGTGTATGTGAGTAACTTACAGAAATGGGGGCTGTGGAGTGCTGGCTGTCAACAGTGGGGGGTCTTGAGCTGTACCGGTGTAGCCCATGTTTCTTCTGTAGGGTAGGGATTGGAGGCGAGGGCTCCCTGCACACCTAAAAACACATAGCCCCATGCTCACAACATAACAGTTTCAGATATTACAGCTAAACTTCACTGGCTGTTCCCTTAGATTCCATCCAATCTTCAAAAAGAAAAAAACTATTTAAATCCAAAAGCATGTGTTGTAGTTTTCAATGCGAATGAAAACATGTCTTAGATCCAATGACTACACCTTTCAAGTTATCCAACAAATGAGAATTACGGCCTAGTGATTGTAAATGGTAAATGGTCTGCTCTTATCAGTCCCTCCAGCAGAATACCTTTTAGCACAAACTTTCACTTCAGTTTTTAAGATTAACTGATTCAGTTTTGGGGGTCAGAGGTTCAAAAGGTCAAGGTAACAGTCACATTGACCTACACTCGTGAACGCAATATCAGGAATGCCCTGGGGAATTTGGCAGGAGTTTTTATGCCAAGGACTCAACAATCACGGTCAAATTCAAAATCTTTCTTGAGTTTGAATTTGTGCTATCCATCCGTCTATTCTTGTGAACTTGAAGTCACAGATACACATCTCTGACACATACATGTGTGCTCATTACTGTGCACACATGTACTATAGTTTGCACGTAGGGGATTGTGCATTTTTGCACATACACTAAAAGTTTTTTCCCCCTCACACTTCACCTTTGCGACCCCATCCTCGGGTAAACTCTGGTGTCCATTTAGAAACTGTAGTGGTTGTAAAGATCATATTTTTAATTTCTAGATTCTTTGCAGAAACATCTATATTTAAAGCATTGTGTACTGTCAATGAACTAACCTCCTCCACCCGTGCCTGTGTCTCTCTCTCATACTGTCTTCTCAGTGCTGCATTCTCCTGCTTCTCTGCTTCCTTCTTTTTCTCATCAACTTCCTTCTTCCTCCGTTGAGCGAGCTGAATCAGCTCCTCATTCTTGGCTTTTTGCTGAGACAGAAAAGCAATACGAAAGAGGTTGATGAGGGCAAAATGAAGGGAAATGGAGAATTAGCGAGACAACTTTAATAACTGATCTACCCTGATCTAGTAAAATCAGATCACTTGAGGATCCAAAACAATTAGTAAACAAAGGTGTACCCTCCCCACGACTCAGTTTTAACGCCTAACCTCGATTTCCTTTCGTTTCTTCTTCTCTTGTTCTTCCTCGTACTCCCTTTGGATGTGAGCCCTCTGCTCTGCCAACCTTTTCTCCTCTTTCTCATCCTCCAGTCTGGTTCGTTCCCTCTCCTCTTCCTTTTTAAGCATTTTCTCCTCAATCTACAAACAAACGCAGGTTAAGTACACAAGACAAATCCACAAACACAATCTACAAAACTTTTCAAGAAAAGGAGGAAACAAAACTTTCGATTGTGCTTTCAATTTAGTGAAATTTTAAAGGCTACTTTCACTATAATCAACAAGCAGCTGAACAGTCCCTTCAGAGAACACACTGTCCAAAAGGCTGTCAAACAGTGATGTTTGATAAGACGTCCAGTAAAACCGCCAGTAAATGTACCTGTTTATACTGGTACCTGCTGTTTGAGGTAAGCTTTGTACTTGTCCTGCTCCTGGACCTGTTGCTCGGTGGGTTGGTTGCCAAACACTTTGCCTCTGGCAAACTGGGATGTTTGGACATGGGTGAAACCTACAAAAGAATTAATTTCATGACTCACACATTTTTGTCTGTTTTTGTACAATTCCTTTTTAAATGAAACTATATTCATAACATCTATTGCTGTACATATTCCTTGGTGACTTTCATGGAAATAATTTTACCTTATGTCTATCATTGTCTTTTTCCCACTGTTTATTCTGGTGTAGTCTGTGATGTTAAAAATAATGTAATAGCAAAACATTGCTTATACATCAAGAATTGATAGTCCCATATTTATAAATACTGATTTCCATTTCTTTTTATTTCTCTGCACCAGCGATAGCCATAGCCAGAAGAATTATGTTTTCAAGTTGTGCCTTCAAGAGTGCCTTGAAGGACTTTCTTCTAATTTAGCAGAAAGATTCAATTGGTACCAATGATGAACTGTTCAGATTTGGGAGAAAAAAAAGGTCAATGTCGCTGTGTCCCAAAGTTGATCCATTCTCATGAATATAACCTCTCAGGAACGCCTGGATGGAATTTATTCAAATGCAGCATAATCCTTTATTTGATTTCAAGGATTAATTGATTCGAGTTTTGAGGTCAAATGTCAAAGTTTAAGGTCACTGTGACCTCACATCCCTTCCATCTATCCATCTTTTTTTCTTAGTGCAGTATCTCAAGAAAGCTTTAAGGATATTTCTTCTAACTTGGCAAAAAATAATTGCTTGGCCTCAACAACAACATGATTAGATTTTGGTGGTCAATGGTCAGAGGTCAAGGTCAATATGACCTCACATACATCCTATCAGTCAGTGTCATTCTTGTGAATGTGATATCTCAGGAATTTCTTAAATTTTGGCACCGATATTTACATAGACTCAAGAATGAACTGACCACAATTTGGTGATTAAAGGTAACTGTGACCTCATAAATCACGTTTGTGGTTATTACTCAATAGTTTATACAATAATTAGGACAACATTTAACACAAATATCTGAGAAGATAAAATGATAATTATTATTTTTTGTTTATTATCCATCACCATAACTAAGGAATAGAAGGGGAGATAGCGCCCATAGTCCACATTTACGACAGATACCAAATTAGTAACATTATCCCGGGGTGTGCATCTAGACATAGCATTCATTCTGTCACGGAGATAGCAAGCTACATGACAGAAGAAAGCCTGTGGTTGGCCTGGGCGTGTGTCAATCAGAAAAGAGTCATCCAGTCAAAAGAGATTGGCGATATCAATGTGCCTTCAATGCATGCCTTCTTGGTAGAGCTCCAGAGAGAAGCTTAAGAGAGGAGATGTAAAACTATATTAAGATGGTTTTTGGTACTTAAAAACTGAAAAATATCTTCTAATGTTTATCAAAACTGTAAATAAAACACAGGAAAAGTGTAAAATACAGGACCTCTAAATATTATTACGGTACCAGAAAACTTTTCACTGGAGTCATGGATAATACACTCTGCTACTGTACCAGAGACCCTCTCGTTGGGGTCAGGGTGCTCTACCCGGCAGGCCATTGTGGCAGTTGCAGTTCTCCTCCGCAACTGCCCCGAGTTGCTGTAGGCCTCCTCATTCAGCTTGTGCATCTGGTTGAGGTCAGCTAGGTAACAGAAAAGGGAAGTAAGAATTAGGGTTGCAACGGTATATCTTTTTCACAGTACATACCATGGTATGGAGAATGATTGTTATCATATTATGTACAAGTGCTTATTACCGGTATTGGAAAAAAATATCACCATCTCCACTCCAAAAAAAGATGATACTCCAAAAGATAGTTTCACTGCAAATGCACTCCTTTCTCAGAGCAAACAAGTAAGTTTTTGCATAGCATATTTACAAGATAATATAACTTGAAATGCAATTTAGTACACGTATTAAAAATATACTAGAATTTAAGTACATTTCCAATCATATTCAAATTCCACTTAAGTACTATTCTTCAAAAGTATATTTATAATTAGTGCATGGAAATTGCTTTAACAGTGTATTTCTAGCAAGGTTACTCCAACATGTACTTAATCTGAGGTACATTTGAATACACTTAGTTAAAATATACTCATTTAAAACTTACTTGTGTTTAAATATACTTTAGTAAGTGTGTTCAGACTTCAATTGCATTATATTGCTACTTAAGTGCTACTACTACAACATATTTTAAGCTTTTACAGTATGTTTAAAAAAGTATGTTTAAACCATCCTTTAATTAAAGCTATACTGTAGTATACTTTCTTAAGGTGTACTTATCATAAATGTGGTCCATGATGTGATTAAATATATCATTTCTTCAGCATATTAATATAATATCAATGCAGAGTTTAACTGAAGAAATACTTTTTAATAGTACACATTTCTGTTAAGTATAGTGAAACTTAAAATGTAACATAATAGCTGCTAAAAGTGCAATGCTTTCAATTTAATTTAGTATACAGTGAACCCTCGCTATAACGCGGTTCACCTTTCACGGTCTCGCTGCTTCACGGATTTGCATCGTGCATTGTGTTCTGCATTCTGATTGGCTAAACAGTCTCTCCGCTTCTTCTCTACCTGTTTGTCAATAACGTTGCGGTTTAATATGTACACGTACGTAAAACATAATCGATGGTGGCATGCCGGTTTATAAGAATCTTTTTGCCCAGAAGAAAAAAGAGCGACAACAACTACCGATAACTATGTTCTTCTCTCGAAAAACCACACCTGCACCGCGGGCTTTAGAAGAAAAAAACGCTCCAGAGCGGAGTCAGGATGCAGCGGCTCAGTCAGAAGAGCAGTGAAATACACGTGAGTCACTATTTGTCCTACTGTACTTTGTATTTTTTTTCATAATCATTTTTCATTTTCTCCCGTTCTAATCCAATGACTCGGGTCGCAGTGGGGCGGTGCTGATCTCAGCAATTTGAAGCCTTCAGTTCGTATTGATGATTAAAATTATTATTTTACAGTACAGTAGTTATTTGTAAAAAAAAAACATTTATACAGTACTTTTATTTGTTAAACAAATGCTTGGGCCTGTAAAAAGGTTTTGTTCTTTGGTTTCAATGTATTATGGAGTATTTCATTGTATAATAATTGTAAAAAAAATAAAGGTTACTACTTCACGGATTTCGCCTATCACGGTTTCTATTTGGAACGTAACCCCCGTGAAAAACGAGGGTTCACTGTATTACTCAAAAGCATGATACATTTTGTGTTAATATATACCTTTGACCTAGCTGCTTTTAAAATGTTCCAGTTAGTAGACAATTTTATATATTCCAATTTATATTATACAGTGGGTACGGAAAGTATTCAGACCCCTTTAAATTTTTCACTCTTTGTTTCATTGCAGCCATTTGCTGAAATCAAAAAAGTTCATTTTATTTCTCATTAATGTACACTCAGCACCCCATCTTGACAGAAAAAAAACAGAAATGTAGAAATTTGTGCAAATTTATTAAAAAAGAAAAACTGAAATATCACATGGTCATAAGTATTCAGACCCTTTGCTCAGTATTGAGTAGAAGCACCCTTTTGAGCTAGTACAGCCATGAGTCTTCTTGGGAATGATGCAACAAGCTTTTCACACCTGGATTTGGGGATCCTCTGCCTTTTTTCCTTGCAGATCCTCTCCAGTTCCGTCAGGTTGGATGGTGAACGTTGGTGGACAGCCATTTTCAGGTCTCTCCAGAGATGCTCAATTGGGTTTAGGTCAGGGCTCTGGCTGGGCCAGTCAAGAATGGTCACAGAGTTGTTCCGAAGCCACTCCTTTGTTATTTTAGCTGTGTGCTTAGGGTCATTGTCTTGTTGGAAGGTGAACCTTCGGCCCAGTCTGAGGTCCAGAGCACTCTGGAAGAGGTTTTCTTCCAGGAGATCTCTGTACTTGGCCGCATTCATCTTTCCTTCAATTGCAACCAGTCGTCCTGTCCCTGCAGCTGAAAAACACCCCCATAGCATGATGCTGCCACCACCATGTTTCACTGTTGGGATTGTATTGGGCAGGTGATGAGCAGTGCCTGGTTTTCTCCACACATACCGCTTAGAATTAACGCCAAAAAGTTCAATCTTGGTCTCATCAGACCAGAGAATCTTATTTCTCATAGTCTGGGAGTCCTTCATGTGTTTTTTGGCAAACTCTATGCGGGCTTTCATGTCTTGCACTGAGGAGAGGCTTCCGTCAGGCCACTCTGCCATAAAGCCCCGACTGGTGGAGGGCTGCAGTGATAGTTGACTTTGTGGAACTTTCTCCCATCTCCCTACTGCATCTCTGGAGCTCAGCCACAGTGATCTTTGGGTTCTTCTTTACCTCTCTCACCAAGGCTCTTCTCCCACGATTGCTCAGTTTAGCTGGACGGCCAGGTCTAGGAAGAGTTCTGGTCGTCCCAAACTTCTTCCATTTAAGGATTATGGAGGCCACTGTGCTCTTAGGAACCTTGAGTGCTGCAGAAATTATTTTGTAACCTTGGCCAGATCTGTGCCTTGCCACAATTCTGTCTCTGAGCTCCTTGGGCAGTTCCTTCGACCTCATGATTCTCATTTGCTCTGACATGCACTGTGAGCTGTAAGGTCTTATATAGACAGGTGTGCCTTTCCTAATCAAGTCCAATCAGTTTAATTAAACACAGCTGGACTCCAATGAAGGAGTAGAACCATCTCAAGGAGGATCAGAAGAAATGGACAGCATGTGAGTTAAATATGAGTGTCACAGCAAAGGGTCTGAATACTTATGACCATGTGATATTTCAGTTTTTCTTTTTTCATAAATTTGCACAAATTTCTACATTTCTGTTTTTTTCTGTCAAGATGGGGTGCTGAGTGTACATTGATGAGAAATAAAATGAACTTTTTTGATTTTAGCAAATGGCTGTAATGAAACAAAGAGTGAAAAATTTAAAGGGGTCTGAATACTTTCCGTACCCACTGTATATAGTGAACATGGATCTATTTGCAACAAACTTACTTAAACATTCTGAAGTTTTGCACCCAGTGAGTGTTTAATAAAGCCCTGCCAGCATGGAAACAAGGACGTAAACCACTCTGGCTAACGGAGGACAAAACGACAGCGGAGGAGTCCTTTTAAACGTAATTATTGTTTGAAATCAAAAGAACACTTAACGAGACAAATGTTATAAAACCAAGGTGGCTTCGAAACTCAGTTTTATTAAAACTAGTGCACTAACTATGCAGTTACCATATATTATAAGTACATTTATTTTGTACTTACACTGTAAGTTCAATGTCAGTATACCTTTTGTACATTTGCAAAATTATACTTCAGATGCTGAAACTATATTTTAACACTAGTGTACAATTTTGGTAAGAAAAGGGAGGGAGGGATGGTAGGGGAGTTGGCCGGAAATACCTTACAAACCCAAGTATGTAGTGAGGTTAACCTGGGAACATCTGGCAAAGGTGCCTGTCTGGGAGGTCTTTAACCCCCACTAGAAAAGCTTCTCACACATCCCAGGAAGGTTGGGGAAATGGAATCTGAGTGGACCATGTTTAAAACCTCCATTGTGGACACAGCCACTAGGAGTTGCAGTTGGAAGTTATCGGTGCTTTTTCGCAGCGGCAACCCAAACAGGCGCTGCACCGGACCGTTTTAGTGAAAAGGGAGCTGTGTCGAATCCCAAAGCTTTCAATTTACCAGTCAGTTTATGTTGCAACCCTCACGTATGATCACAAGGTGTGGGTAGTAAGATCACAGTTACAAGTGGCTGAAATAAGTTTCCTCTGCAGGATGACCAGGCTCAGGCTTAGAGAGTTCCGACATTCAGAAGGAGCTTGGAGTTGAGGCGCTTCTACTTCGCACCCAAAGGAGTCAGCTGAGGTGGCTCGGGCATCCGATCAGGATGCTTCCTGGGCACCGCACTCTGGAGATTTTCCAGGCACGCCCAAATGGACACCCCAAGGTCAGAACCAGAACACGCTGGAGGGATTACATATCTCATCTGGCCTGGGAACACCTTAGGATCCATCCCCCACAGCTGCCTGCTCCCCTAATTGAGCCCCATGCCCACACCTGCCTGCAACTACAGCACTCAGCCTTACAGGAGAAACAGAGGGAAAAGCTTGTACCCAAGCAACCGGCGTTCTGTGCAGCAGCGGGAGCGGAGTCGCGCCACAAAGTCGCAGTTCCACAGAGCATCGCAGTGGACATAGTTGAGCTATTCTGAAGAAAGCTACGGAGCAATACCACAAGCCAGGCAATCATACTGACAAACAGACTATTTTCAACGGGCACTGCACTAGTAAAAATAATTATGAAATACCGTATCCTGTCATATCTTATGAGACTGTTATTATACCATGAAAAACTCATACAGTAGTGTAAAAAAGACACTACAGACCAGGACCTACCAATGAGGTTTCCAGTGCTGTCCCTGAGTGGGGCTCCTCCTCCACCTCTCCCCCAGGGCTGGTGGTTCTTCATGTCCGCCTCCAGCTGGACCTCGTAACGCTCGCTCTCCTCCCGCTCGAGACGCCTTCGTTCCTGCCGTTCCAGGATCTATGGTATATTATTTCTCAGTTACTTAACATTTGCAAATTGATAATTGTTACTTCGCAAATCACTTAAATATTCTTTATGAGCAGCTTATTTTCCTTAAAATGATCACTTTCTGACCCAAATATTACAAGAGTAAGTCTTTTCTACTTAACTGTATTTCACTGATAATCATCATTATGCTTATTGTGGAAATCTGAAGATGTCAAATAAAAACACCCAACTGTCATAACCTTTCAAACATGAAGTACAATGACAACGTCCAAACAACTGGAAGTGTTGACTGACTATGTTTCAAGTTCACGTTCACATTTTAGTTCATGTGAGCTGCATGTTCAACTCGTGACCTTTCAGTTCTAAAATATACCAGAGTGGTGCCACAGTTTCTGAATATGGAACAAAAACTAAATAACAGAAGCATTATGTTACTGTGCTACTATTACGCTTTTGTACAAACATGACACTCAACCAAAACAAACAGAGAGGATCTACCTGGAAAAGCTTTGTGTGAGCCTGCAGTGATCATTAAGGCTTGAGAAATAACTGGCCAAAAATGCACGCTAAGGAGCGATGGAAAGGATTGCATTATTTAGCAGGAAAATAAGAGGCAGATTTAAGTGGAACTAGAATATGAATTAACACCTTAAATGGAGAAGATTTCAGAAATACTTCTACAGCCAACTCTAACAAGGATCTAGTAATGTAAGTTAACATAGACCTTATCTTTTAGTCTTAACTAGATCCATTTTACCTGGTTGTGAAGTTCGCTGCTCCCTCTCCTGGAAGCTTCCTGCCAACATACCACAAACTAGGATGCAGTAAAAGTTATAAGTAATCTGCAACTAGTTTACTTTGTATTCTCTAACAATACGGGTTCTGGACAAAAAAGAACAGAGCCGAGGTGAAATTGCGCATATGCTCCCGATTCGATACTATTACAATACTTGGGTGCCAATTCAATAATGTAGTGGCCGTTTTTAGTATTGGGATCAATTGCAATTTGATTTTACGATTTATTGTGTTTTTTGTTTACTTTTGTTTACTAGACCATGGGAGAAAGTTCACTCTTCTGGAGACTGTCTTTCATGAGTCACATCTCCACAAACAATGCACATAACATGACAGTGATGTTCATTGTTCCGATTTTTATTTCAGCAGCATCATTGTTATAAAGCTCATGCCGACAAAACATTTGTCGATAGGAATTCCACTTAAGAGGTCAAAAGCTTTTAGTTAGGGTTGGCTCAGGTGGCCCTGAACCATCCCTTAGTTATGCTGTTATAGGCCGAGGCTGCTGGGGGACCTCGTGATGCACTGAGCTTCTTTCATTGACTTCATGCTTTTTCTCTCCCATACTTTTTGCTTGTTGTCTGTTGCCTCTCCATTCAGTTTCCCTCGCTCACGCAGTTTCTGTGGTTTCTTTTGCAGATATCCCGTCATGGAGCTGCATGTCTCTGCTCTGCCATTGTCGTCCCCACCAATAGTTCTGTTCATGTTTTGGATCTCTATGCTGTCCTGTTCTCTCTCTGCTCTCTTCTTCCTGCTAAGAGGGAGTTTTTCCTTCCCTCTATTGGAGCTTTTTCCTCTTAACTTATGTGGGAATTGTTGAATTGTTGGGTTTCTCTGTATAATGTTGTAAAGTTCTGCTGTAAGGACTTTAATATGTTAAGTGTCAGGAAATAGCCTATGCTGTGATTTGGACTATATAAATAAAATTGAATTGAAAACCTCATAAGACATATTAAAAGTCTTCTTTCTGTTAGTTGTATGAAGTATTGTTATACAACCCCATTTCCGAAAAAAAGTTGGGGAGCTGTAAAATGTAAATCAAAACAAAATGCGATGATTTGCAAATCTCATGAATCCATATTTAATTGCAAATAGACCAAAGACAACATATAAAATGCTGAAGTTGATTATTTTTGTTTGTTTTAATGAAAAATATATGCTTATTTTGAATTCGACGCCAGCAACACATCCCAAAAAAGTTGGGACAGTGTCAACAAAAGATGGGAAAAGTCATGTAAAGCTAAAAACAACCACCTGGTGGAACATCTCACAACTAATTAGGTTAAATGGCAACAGATCAGTCACATGATTGAGTATAGAAGGTGCATTTCAGAGAGGCAGAGTCTCAGTGAAGATGGTGAGAGGTTCATCACTCTGAAAGACTGCATGGGAAAATAGTGCAACAAGCTAAAAATAATGTTCCTCAACATAAAATTGCAAAGAATTTGGGGGTTTCATCATTTACGATACATAAAATCATGAAAAGATTCAGAGAATCTGGAGAAATCTCTGTACATAAGAGACAAGTTCGAAAACCATTATTGGATGGTCATGATCTTTGGGCCGTCAGGCGGTATTAAAAACAGACACTAATCTGGAGTGGAAATCATTGTCTGAGATAAGAAGAACTTCAGAATTCTGTGAACCCAGTTCATCGCTGCATCCACAAATGCTAGTTTAAACTCTACCATACAAAAAATAAACCATATATAAACATGATCAAGAAACACCGCCACCTTCTCTGGGCCCGAGCTTATTTAAAATGTACTGAGGTGAAGTGGAAAACTGTTCTGTGGTGTGATGAATCCAAATTTTAGATTCTTTTTGGAAATCATGGATGCTGCATCCTCCAGGTTAAAGAGGAGAGGGACCATCCAGCTTGTTATCAGCACTCAGTTAAAAAGACAGCATCTGTGATAGTACAGGGATGCATTAGTGAACATGGCATGGTTAGCTTGCACATCTGGGAAGGAACCATTAATGCTCAATGACATGTACACGTTTCGGAGCAGCATATGCTGCCATCCAGACAACGCCTTTTTCAGGGAAAGTCTTGTTTATTTCAGCAAAACAATGTCATTGCATTATTTGCAAATTTGGCGCATCATGAAATTAAAAATACGACAAAATGGGACCCCGAACTATTGAGCAGCTGAAATCATATAAGGCAAGAATAGGACACTAATTTTATTGAAAAACTCTAGCAACTGGTCTCCTCAGTTCCTATACATTTACAGAGTGTTATAAAAAGAAGTGATGCAAAAACATGGTAAACATGACCCTTTTTGAGATGTGTTGCTGGCATCAAATTCAAAAATTATTTGCAAATCATGAAAACCCATTTATAATTACAGATAGAACAAAGAGAAAAAACGTTTAATAAAAAAATATGTGCTTATTATGAATTTGATGCCAGCAACATGTCTAAAAAAAAGTTGCGACAGGGGCATATTTACTACTGTTTTCCAGCACTTCTTTTTAAGTTAAGTTGAGCATGCTTTCAGCAATTTTTTTTTTTTTTGTATCAAAAACACAAATTTGTAATTTCATCCATATACTCTTTGTGTTATTATTATACAGTCTTTAGATTTAAACATCAGGACTACACTTGAATGTTTTAGAAGAAAATTATAATTCTAGTGGATGATGGTAGCATTGAGGTGGCTTAGTTGCTAAATAAATCTTTTCTTTTTAAAATAGATTCAAAATTGGATCAACCTACCTGTTGTTTCAGCGCTTCTCTGTAGCTCAAAGTCCTTTCCCTTGTTGATCTGGATCTCTCTGCAGGGAAAACTTGGACTTGCGAGTCCACAGTAGCAGTCTCATTGCTGGGCCTGCCAGAACAGTTGCAGAATGACACTGTTTAGATCTAGTCAGGAGTTATGCTTGATTGTGTTCAAGAATTTGTTCTTTTACCATATCTTACTAGTTATTACTATTTCACCAAAATTATATTCAACAGTTCCATTAAAGCCACTTATGGGACATGAAAAGCAAATATTTCCACATGCCATGTCTTTTCCATTCGTGCACGGCAAATTTAAAGAGGTTCAAGTTTATCTTTTATTTTTGCTTGTTTTGTTTTTTGTCTATGGACCATAATTGTTTGTTTCCATTGGGTTAATCAAGTCAATCAAGAACAGGCCTGTGAGCATCCTTAACCATTAAATTTACTGCCAACTTTGCTGCTAATAATTCTGTAGCCTTGCTTTCCAAGCTTAAGTAGTAATAGTACAGAAGAAATATTTACTGTATTGAATAATCAGGAAAGCTTCGCTGGCTGTGAGGGCTACAGTGACCAAACTGGTTAGACATGGTTCGCCCTGGTGGTACATTCCAGTAGGACATTGGAAGTCCAGCACCAGGAACAGGCAAATGACCATCTGGGCAGAAGAATTAAACACATATAAAGCCATGATAATGGTGAATTTCAACCTACATTTCAACAGAAACCAACACTTACAGTAGGCCATGTTTGGGTCAAGCAAGTTTCTGGCAGCATACAAATGATGGGGTTCTTCATACGGGCTTCGGTATGCTTCACTTAGTGACAGAGGGTGAGGAGGAGACAAAGAATTTATGAAGGAACAAAGGTGGACGACGTATGATTCTTTATGTTATATAATACACAATAAATGCATTTCTGAAGGCATAAGGACTATATGTTATATATGCTAGTTGCTGTCAATCCCGACTTAATTGCATCTTGTGTTATCAGGATACAATGGTGTGTGAACACGCTACTTTCGGCATATATTAGAAGAGAGTGTTACTAGTCAACATGAAGCACCCGTGCCAGATTGCATCCCTCCCTCGCACTGTTTCCAGTGCCACCATCTCTTCATCCATCGGCTGACACAAAAGGCATTTAGTGTTTATTCTGCCCTGAGCATATGGCATTTTTTTTTTCCAGTTACTGTCCTTCAGAGTGGCTAAACGAATGTTAATAAGAGCAGCGTTTCCAGACTATAATCACAGAGGAAAACTGAAGGTAGTCAATAGTCTGGTGGCACCAGGTTAAGAAGCTATAGCCTTCATGAGTACGAGTTTTGCTTGATCAAAATCAGCACTTGCATCAAATTTTGTCTCAAACTCTGGAAATCAGCAAAGGAGACCCTTTAGAAAATCTACGCCAATAAATAAATGAGCCCAGTGAGGTGTTTTGAGTGTCATTTGCAATTCATTAGCGGTAGAATGTCAATGTCCAAGGTCAGGAGTAGAACAAGGTGGGTTTTCTTTGACATTCGTGAGGTTGTGCAACGTGAATTATCTCCCAGAATCAGACTGTCAATGCCAAGTTTTACTGTGATGTTCTGAGACGTCTGAGAGGAAACACTCTGCCAATGGCACTTGGTTTCTCCAACAATGTGCCTGCTCACAGCACTTTGAAAACGCAGGAGTTGCTCGTCCTCAACAATACAATTATTGCTCCAGACCTGCTTCAGCACTGGATTTGGCTCCCTGAAACTTCTTTGTGTTCCCCAAAAATGTAACACAAAATTTGGTGAGCACTCTCTGCTCAAATTTCAGGTCCATGTTGAAATTTCAAATGTGCACTGTAATGAACTGGCAGAGCCTCAGCTCATCCCTCCCCCTTTGTCGATTAATGGTTGCCTGAAAATGATGTCATCACAAAGCTCCCCCTCCCTTTGTAGCATTGTTTGACGTCCATTTTAGAGCGACTCAGATCGGCAGACAATCTCTCATGCCTTCCTGGTAACGTAGTCTGTCAGTGTGGTAAGTACCGGCGAAATAATCAGCCACAGCCTGTGGAAAGGTAGCTTCAAGTGAAAGTAGTTAATCCCTCGAAAAAAAACCTGCACCACGGACTTCACCACTCAACCACACCATGGAGCTACACCAGCAGCCATCTTCTTTTGGACTTTCTATACCATACCCGTCACAGCACGTACCATTGGTCACAAAAACATGTGTAACTAGGGTGGTAATTTGAATCAAGCTTAACTTAACTTGAAATATTTACTCACAAGGGTTATCGCTTCCTCCTGCTCCAGGCACATCATGATGCTACACTCTATTTGCATGCAATAGGAGCAGTCTACAACATTTTTAATCCCACCTCATGTGAATTAAAGCAAACCCAAAATCTACTACTGTTGTTGCCTCACATTCAACTTGTAGAGCAGAGGATGACTTTTATTGTAAATCAGTCTCAGGAAGTGTCCTGCTGTTGTGTGAAAAACATCTGCCAAGTGCAGTTATCAATGTTAGTACATTAGCTTCTTCATCAAAACAACCTACATTGGCTGTAACTTGATAGACAGGTTGGTCTTTTGTTGTATTTAAGACAAGCTAGCTGCTCAAGGAGTACTCATTCGTCCTGAACCAAACTTTTTGTCACCGACAATTATTGTCATTTGAAATCCTGGGAACTATAACTGATGTAAGTTTTAACTTCATGGAATACCTGGGAATCTCCATGGCACTGGTTAAGGAGGGGGCGGCAAACTGGCTGTTGGGAGACAGACCGCCTCTGCCCAGTCCAGGGCTGTAATCCAGTGGAGGGGACTGAGAGGCCACATGGGGCTGCTCAGGAAAAGGCATTTCCCTTTCTCTAACACCCGTCTCCAAATTATCAGGTACAACTCTTGATGATCCACTCTCTTCTGTTGCTAAAGGTTCCAAAACCTGAAGATGTTTTCTCCTGCCCAGTCCAAACTGCCTAATTCGGTCCGGCTGGATTGCGGACAGAGACAAAATTGAAATATTAAAAACAAATATAATGCAAATTAAATCTCTCCCCTTACTAAATGAGGATCAGCTAACCTGTTTCTCAGGATCATTTGCTCCTGTCGCTGCAACATTCAACTCCAAATCTTTTTCCCTGAAACAAGTACACACGTGTTTCTATACAGGGTGACAGACATACAGCACTTTTGGATGAACAGAAATTAAGCTCATCTATTGTTGCAGCCATTGCAGTCTCATCTACTTGCCAAAAAAGTTACAAATATTTACATGTTATACTGAACATCACAGGACAAGAATCTCAGAGAATGTACCTCTTTTTGTTCTGGTGCTGTTCAGCTATCTGTTCTTGCAGTTCCTGTCTGTAGCGGCTCTTTCTCCTCTGCAAAGCCTCATCTGTATTGGCAGCTCCTAAAAAGGTGGGACAACAGTTCAAAAGAGCGTCTTTGAGTATCCCGAAAAGCGCTATATAAATAAAATGTATTATTATTATTATTAAAGAGACAATCATTTCCTCAACACTTTTACAAAAAACAATTCCGCCTGAGTTATTATGGTTTTAAGTGCTGGATGATTAGGAGGGCAAGAAACTTGTGATGCCGTAAATGGGCTTGCTCTCTTACTAAACAATAAATCTTTCTTGTGATCGATCCTTTAAGTAGTAACAACACATTTAAATTCATTCAGCATATTGCTAATAACAAAATATGCATCAACCCTTTGAAGCCTAAGATATTTTCAGGGTAATTTCACTACCTTCAATCTTAAGCTTATACTGTATCTTGGTCATTGTTGGTGATAACCATTCACGCTCTATCTTTTTTTTTCAGAACATTCTAGGCTATCCAGCACTTTCATGATTTAATTTAGTAATACTTGGAGATTTATATATTAACCTTTATATCAAGCAAAAAAAATTATTTTGTCTTGTGAAATTATGTTTTTACATGTATCTCCCCAGAAAATATTGTCAATAGAGATATATTTTTATAGTTGTGTGGAGGCAATTGTTTTGAATCTGGCAATATCTGAACCGTGTTTGTGTGTCACTTAATGACTTAGCTGTTTGGAACAAATATGTGCTTAGTGCCTGACGGAAAAATAAATGTCATGAATGACTCCGGGTGGCCAGATGGTCACACTCAGGGCATACGCCCCTATGATGTGTGCACAAATATGTTATTGTAATATTTTTTGTTTTATACAAAGTGGGATTTAATGTCAGTCCTATGTTGGAGACAGTACAGAGGTCAGCTGTGATTTCAAAACTGGACTAGCTGAAAATACTTTGTCGTACGGAGAAATGACGATAAGAAAGGGAGTGAATTTGAACGCACTGTGCGTTCAATCGGGTTCTCAGGGTTAAGAGTGCGCATGAAGCCGACCATGTATGCAGTTGCTCCTGATTTTTTTCCCCAAATTTCCAACATCTTTAGCTTTTCCCCTTTGTTGACTTGTTTATTCTTGTACTTGTAACTTTTGTTCAGCTGCGCCCTCTGGAATTATGCTAGCAGAGAAACCTCTGGTCTCTTTTTCACTTTGGAATTACTTCTTTCATTCAGCTATGTTACTGTCATGCACAGACTTCTTATGGGACAGAAAAACAACAATGTAAATCCTTGCGGAAATCAGGGGAAGTGCACACAGATGCAGAGGAAGAAACAAGCAATGAGAGAAAATAGTTTGATCCAGACAACAGAGAACGTTGGAGACGAGGCGATACAAGCCATGTTTTCTTATTATCAGCACAGTCATTACGAGATCTCTGGACAAGATGGATGAGCTAACGGCTCTCATAAAGAATAGAGCATAGTGTTCTGTGTTTCATACAGACATGTCAACAGGAAAATACTCCAGATCCCATCGCTACCATTGACAGCTTGAAGACGGTTTGGGCAGACAGGAAGAAATTTAATTACATGCTTGCCAAATGTATTAACAGAAGGTGCCATTCTCATCACATTGCTATGGAGGAACCCTTCTGCAGACCAGATAGTGAACTCCTCGCCATGGGGTCGCAGTGCTTTATTCATCCAGGGACTTCAATCATGTGACTCTGGACAATGTGATTCATACATCAATTTTTTTTTTATTTGATTCCTGTATTTATTATTATTGCCTTTCAGGCTCCGTTTTGACTTTTTACATCTATTTCTTCATTTTCTTCAGTGCGTGTTGGACAATTGTAACAAAGGCATTTCCTAGAGGGGATCAATAAAGTTTGCCTGATCAAATGCTGAATTCCGAAAATGAATTTTTATTTTAAAAACAAACTTCTCACTTGCAAAATGCAGAAAGATCCTCTTACCTATTATGAGACCAGTGGCAAACTCAGCAACTTCATTTTTGGTCAGTCCTCTCAATCTACCTCTTTCTCTGGCAATACAAACTGGATTTTCCCTCTTTTCCCTGAAAAAAACAACAACACACTGAAACAAAGGATAAATGAGGACAATCAAAAACTTAGTTACTACTTTTATTTTACAGAAATTAAGCAGAGAGTTTCCCCCAGCTACCTGCCATCGATCCTGGTGGACTGTCTCTTTTCATAATTGTCTTCAACCCCCTTATGTCTGTGTGTTTTGCCCATCAGATCCAGCTTGTGTTTGAAATATTCCTCCTCTGACTCCTGGTCCACTGCTGTCCCCAGCCTTTCATGATGCCTCGGAAGTATTGATAATCGCCCCTTATCCTCCTCAGGGCAGAGGCGCAGAGCCCTTTGCAACCCCCTATCTTCTGTCAGAGTGGCCTCATCCCTCTGCAAGGCTGATTGTTGTTTGTGAGGAGCACCTGCTCGGTCTTCAAGAAGGTG
Organism: Embiotoca jacksoni; assembly: GCF_022577435.1. Taxonomy (NCBI): domain Eukaryota; kingdom Metazoa; phylum Chordata; class Actinopteri; family Embiotocidae; genus Embiotoca; species Embiotoca jacksoni. The sequence continues at coordinate 18,904,121 of NW_027185403.1, forward strand.
TTGCTAGAGAAAACATAATTGTAACAGTTAATAATATAAAAAACACCGCCCAAAAAAAGAGGTAAAAAAGGGTAAATCATTAACCAAAGAATGAATGCCAAGTAGGAACGAAAAACTGTCCTTCTCCTGTAGAAATGCCCCCTAATCATGTACTATTTGTAAAGAGACTGCAAGAGACACGATAGCTAATGCAAAGAGCAGTGAAGACAGCGGACAGCCTTGACTAGTATATCGTGTTAGTCAAAAGTAATCATACTTGATCTTATTTGTCTGTCATACCATTCTAAGTAAAAGAGAGCCTCCATTAAAAGATGTTTGATATTTGGTTTGACGTGTCCCAAACAAGAGCTCACCAGTTCTAAATCTTAACTTTTACCACCATAATGTTCGAAAGGGATGTCCGCCAAGACTCTTTACTTTTTTCCTAAATTAATTTTAATTTCAGATTTCTGGTTGTATGTCCTTTGTAAATCTTGAGAACGTTTTTTCCAATTTGCTTTAAACTTCAAATTCAAAATGTGCAAATGTTTCATTAAACAATAAAATTCCTCCGTTTCAACATGTCTTATTTTGTCTTTGGTCTATTTTCAATTAAATATGGGTTTATGTGATTTGCAAATCGTTGGATTCCGTTTCTATTTACATTTGACACAGCGTCCCAACTTTTATGGAAACAGGGTTGTAAAAGTACAGGCGAGCAAGCGGGAGGGAGAAAGTACAACACCACCGAGCAAACGGGACACAAAAGAGGGCCACACGGAGACTGCACATCTGTGTGGGGACACTACTGGACACAAAGCAAAGTATGACGGTAGATGTTTGTGGCTGCACACATTTAACTGCTCAAACTCTTGTCTGCTGTCCTTTTAAACGGTCCCTCCTCCCTGCAGCTGAGCAGGAGGACAGAGTGACCGTAGTAGACTGATAATATTGACTGATGTGTGTTCTTTATCCTGTCGAAACTTCACTCAGTATCTTGTGGTCAGGAATATTATTATTGACTTTATAGGGACATTTGTGTTGCAGCTGCAAAATATTCATATACTGTAAAAAAATACATTTTTCCAAAAAAACAATAAGCGTATTAAAGAGTCAGACTTGAGTAAAAAGTGCAACACTACACAAAAAAAATACTCCACCACAAATAAAAGTATTGAATTTAAAACCTTACTTAAGTAAAAGTATGAATCCTAAGTATTCTATTCAAAATGTACGTACAACGTGTGACAAGTAAAAGTAGAAGTTGCGGAGTAAAATGCTCCCTGTCTGTGCTTGCAAAATTATTTATTTAGGTTAATATCACTGCTGCATTATTGTATATGTTACATTTTACTGCTGTAGATGTTTAAGGTTGTGCCAATTTTAATAACTACACGTTTGGGTAGTTTGATCTCCAGCAATACCACGATCATCATATTTTTATATTTGTGCTGACCTGTGGGAACTGTGTACATATAAATGTACTTTGTTAGGTTTCACCACAGGTTATTTTAAATATAAAATTCAATTTTTAGTGCCAAGTGACATTTAACTTGCATTACTAACTACAGTGGTGTGAAAAAGTGTTTGCCCCCTTCCTGATTTCCAATTTGTTTTCATGTCTGTCACACTTAAATGTTTCAGATCATTAAACACATTTAAATATTAGTCAAAGATAACAAGTAAACACAAAATGCAGTTTTTAAATGAAGGTTTTTATTATTAAAGGAGAAAAAAAAGATCCAAACCCACATGGCCCTATGTGAAAAAGTGTTTGCCCCCTCCTGTTAAAACATAACTTAACTGTGGTTTATCACACCTGAGTTCAATTTCTCTAGCCACACCCAGGCCTGATTACTGCCACACCTGTTCTCAATCAAGAAATCACTTCAATAGGACCTGCCTGACAAAGTGAAGTAGACCAAAAGATCCTCAAAAGCTAGACATCATGCAGAGATCCAAAGAAATTCAGGAACAAATGAGAAAGAAAGTAATTGAGATCTATCAGTCTGGAAAAGGTTATAAAGCCATTTCTAAAGCTTTGGGACTCCAGCGAACCACAGTGAGAGCCATTATCCACAAATGGAGAAAACATGGAACATTGGTGAACCTTCCCAGGAGTGGCCGGCCGACCAAAATTACCCCAAGAGCGCAGCGACGACTCATCCAAGAGGTCACAAAAGACCCCACAACAACATCCAAAGAACTGCAGGCCTCACTTGCCTCAGTTAAGGTCAGCGTTCATGACTCCACCATAAGAAAGAGACTGGGCAAAAATGGTCTGCATGGCAGAGTTCCAAGACCAAAACCACCGCTGAGCAAAAAGAACATTAAGGCTCATCTCATTTTTGCCAGAAAACATCTTGATGATCCCCGAGACTTTTGGGAAAATACTCTGTGGACTGACGAGACAAAAGTTGAACTTTTTGGAAGGTGTGTGTCCCATTATATCTGGCGTAAAAGTAACACCGCATTTCAGAAAAAGGACATTATAATAACAGTAAAATATGGTGGTGGTAGTGTGACGGTCTGGGGCTGTTTTGCTGCTTCAGGACCTGGAAGACTTGCTGTGATAAATGGAACCATGAATTCTACTGTCTACCAAAAAATCCTGAAGGAGAATGTCCGGCCATCTGTTTGTGACCTCAAGCTGAAGCCAACTTGGGTTCTGCAGCAGGACAATGATCCAAAACACACCAGCAAGTCCACCTCTGAATGGCTGAAGAAAAACAAAATGAAGACTTTGGAGTGGCCTAGTCAAAGTCCTGACCTGAATCCTATTGAGATGCTGTGGCATGACCTTAAAAAGGAGGTTGGTGATGGAAAACCCTCCAATGTGGATGAATTACAACAACTCTGTAAAGATGAGTGGGCCAAAATTCCTCCACAGCGCTGTAAAAGACTCATTGTAAGTTATCGCAAACGCTTCATTGCAGTTGTTGCTGCTAAGGGTGGCCCAACCAGTTATTAGGTTTAGGGGGCAAACACTTTTTCACACGGCCATGTGGGTTTGGATTTTCTTTTCTCCCTTAATAATAAAAACCTTCATTTAAAAACTGCATTTTGTGTTTACTTGTGTTATCTTTGACTAATATTTAAATTTGTTTGATGATCTCAAACATTTAAGTGTGACAGACATGCACAAAAATTGGAAATCAGGAAGGGGGCAAACACTTTTTCACACCACTGTATGTTATTATTTGCAAATTTATGAAAACACTGCCACAAATCGCTATAAAAAGTCATTGAGACAAGTTATGAAGCTAAAATGTGGCAGAAACAGAAGAATAACAACATGGAATAAGTATGGCCAATACTAATGGTAAGCCATTTCATTGGCACACTAATGAAATCTTGTCAGATATATGACAAAGCCTGAACGGAACCTCCACCGGTTACAGGCAAACATGCCTAAACACATTACATTTCATTTAGCTAACGCTTTTATCCAAAGCGACTTACAACATACCGATGGTACACCATCGGGAGCAATTTAGGGTTCAGTGTCTTGCTCAAGGACACTTAGGCATGTGGGCAGGAGGAGCTGGGGAGGTGCATGTTTTTGGATGTTGGGAGGAAGCTGGAGCACCCGGAGAGAACCCACGCAAGCACAGGGAGAACATGCAAACTCCGCACAGAGAGGCCCAGGACCGGATTTGAACCTGGAACCTTTTTGCTGTGAGGTGACAACGCTAACCACTGCACCGCCCACACATAAGTGTGTAACATTCACCTGAGCCACGTAGCGCCTGTAGTCCATACGTAGCTCATGCTGCAGCCTCTGTTTCTTCCTCTCGTACTCCTCACCGAGGGGCAGACCCACACTGCAACTCTCCTCTGACCAAACACAACCATAAATATTTAAAAGACATAAGGTGAAGAGTAAAATAACTACCACTTTTAAGAAACATCTACTCTGAAAACATTTCTCATCTGACAAGACATTTATGATAACACATTATGTACTTTGCAAATTCTTTATATAAAAGACAATATTCAATGAAAATATGAATTCAAACGGGGCTCTTATGGCGATGTTCTATACCTTTTCCCTGTGCTACAGACTTGGGAGGGATGTTCTCCTTAACAGTAGACCCATAGGCTCTGTAGGGTTTTGCCTGTAAGTCAAACACAGAAATGCATTACCATTAAAATATACAATAAAATCAATATTTCAATTAGTTACAATTTTTAACTTGATCCGTTTAGGCTAGTTTCCCCGCAACAAAAGACTGGAAAAGTTGTGTAACACAAAAAAAAAACAGCTTGTGGAACATCTCACTACTGATTAAGTTAACTGGCAACAGATCAGTAACATGACTGAGTATAAAAAGTGCATTTCAGAGAGGCAGAGTCTCTAGTAAAGATGGTGAGAGGTTCATCACTTTGTGAAAGACTGCATGGGAAATGCATATGAAAATAGTGCAAAAATTAAAAAATAATGTTCCTCAACGTAAAGAATATGAGGATTTCATCAACTACGGTAAATAAAATCATTAAAAGATTCAGAGAACTTGGCGAAATCTCTGTACACAAAGGACAATGCTAAAAAACAATATTAAATGGCTGTGATCTTCGGGCCCTCAGGCGGCACAGAATTGAAATACGACACGAATCAAAATGTTAGATTATTTTTGGAAATCATGGATGCTGCATCCTCCAGGTTAAAGAGAGGAAGGACCATCCAGCTTGTTATCAGCGCTCAGTTAAAAAGACAGCATCTGTGATGGTACAGGGATGCATTAGTACACATGGCATGGGTAGCTTGCACATCTGGGAAGGAACCATAAATGCTGAACAATATATACAAGGTGTTGGAGCAGCATGCGCTGCCAACCAGACAATGTCTCACTCTCCTGAGTTTTTTTGTGATTGTTGCGAACAAAAATGCTTGTTTTTGCAGTGGATTTTCTCATTAATTTGCACAAGTGAGTTTTTTACGCAAAATGTTAAGAACCATCTGATAAGGGAGTAAATATGTAATCACTTCCTGTGATAATAATCATCCTGCACGTCACGGACATATTTTTGTTCTAATCTATATTTATTTATTGAATTTAAAAAACCAAAGATAAAAGTTACACAAAAAAAAAAATCATAAAAATGACAGCTTTACAGAACAGTTGGTCTGTGACTTATATAGAATAAGACTTAATTTCTGTCAAAATAAGAGCTTTAGATGCTGTTTAATTATTGTAAATTCAACATATAGGCCTATTTTTTGTGGAAAACTCAGGAATTAAAAAAAAATTGCAAGCTCCCGCAAATATTGCGGAGTGTGCTTTGATTTGTGTTCATTATTACGATCGGAAGATCGCGATTTCCTGGAGGGACTGATTCAGGGATGGGCTTGCTTATTTCAGCAAAACAATACCAAACCACATTCTGCACGGATTTCAACTTCATGGCTCTCTAGTAGAAGAGTCAAGGTGCTTTACTGGCCTTCCTGCAGTCGAGACATGTCTCCAATTTTAAAAAAATTGGCGCATTATTAAAATGAAAAATATGACAAAGGAGAGCCTGAACTGTTGAGCAGCTAGAATTATATCTTAGGCCATAATGGGACAACATTTCACTTCCAAAACTCCAGAAACCCGTCTCCTCAGTTCAAAAACGTTTACAGTATTGTGAAAATAAGAAGTGATGCAAAAGAGTGGTTAACATGCCCCTGTCCCAACTTTTTTTTAGACATGTTGCTGGCATCAAATTCAAAATAAGCATATTTTTTTTAATAAAACAATAACATTTATCCGTTTCAACATTTGATATGTTGCCTTTGGTCTATTTTCAAATAAATATGGATTTATGCGATTTGCAAATCATTGCATTCTGTTTTTATTTACATTTTACACAGTGTCCAAACATTTTTGGAATTGGGGTTGCTAGATGTACATTAGGTGGTCTAAATTCATGGTCATCAAAATTTGACAAACCAATTCAGGATTCATAATCTCACATTGGTCAACCAAACACACCTTTATTTCCATGTAAGGAGGGTCTTGTTCTAAACAAGCTTTGTCTTCAGCCACTCTTGCCTTGCGTTCGCTGATGAAGTTCACAAGCTCGTCATCCATCTCTTCTTGCAAATGTGCACCCGGCCTAGCTGTGAATACAACACATAATTCTTGATTGCATTGACATCCTCTGCTGAGAGAGCACATATAAAACATTAGAATGTGTTTGGTATCAACCAACCACATGTCTATCAAGACAATAGGTGCGTTTGAATAATCAATGTTGCTTAGGAAGGTTCCTAACTGAATGAAGTAACCTGAAAGTAAAGAAGTGGCAGCCAATGCAATTCCACCATTCCTTGCAGATGCAACCTTTAATGCAGCACATCACTTGGCCATTCAGGAATGGAGATATGTGCAGTAGTGGATTTGAAGGCTGAACATGTGATGTTTATATTGCATGAATTTAACAACTGTTTACAAGCAGTCATATAATTAGAATTCATGTCAATGACTATGAGGACAGGAGGGTGAGCAACCACCTCCTCTATGAAAAAACAGCTTTATGTATGTTGTTGGATCATTTTCTGATCACAGGACTTTCCATCATTTCAGCACCAACTAACCTGACTAAACAGGATGCATGGATTTGCAGCAATAATGGTTAGAAATTGTGTCCGACTTTAGCTGGCGCTGCAAAATGTCACAATGTCACATGACATTAAAACTTCGTAGGAGCGCGGCGGCTGCAGTTTTCTTAGTCCAGCGCTGAAGCTGCTCACTATTGAGCGATAGGAGTGCTATAATAAAGAATAAATCTGTCAAAGAATAATTAAATGAATGTGGAAATATAAAGACAAATCAAGTTTAAAAGAGTATTGCCCTTGCTTTTCCCATATTGCTTTGGATTTTTCCCGTATTGTCTTTACTTTTCACGTATTGCTTTTCCCATATTTTCTTTGCATTTACCCTATTGCTTTTGCTTTTACTTGAAGGGACAAGCTGGGACTTGAGTGGGCTTTGCACTGCCTTCCAGTTTCTGTGCTCGCGTCAACGGCATATTTTTCCTAATGCCCAGAAGCTATACCAAGAATCAACATTGGTTGATATGCACAGAAATGTCAACGCACTTTCACCTGCACCCACCAGAGGACAGGAGAAAGTTTTTTAAGTCATGCATATTAGGTTGTGTACGCAATTACGAGGGTGAGTAATTAAGCCTATAGCCTTATAGCCTGGCTTGTTGTCTGCGAACTTGTTGTTGTCAGTCTGTCTGACTTCCTTCTGATCATGGGCCTGTAGCCATGGTGTGCACCTTTGTCTTGGTCTTTCTTGGATATAGAGAAGATATGCAGTCAGGCCATTCAAATACACATACTGTCCAGCAAATGTCTTTTTGATCCACCTAAACTATGTGAAGAACAACAAGTTCACAGACAACAAGCCAGGCCATAGGCAAGGCTGTAGGCTTAATTACTTTTAATAAAGCCCTTTTAACTCATAATACTTCATTTATTATTTTTCTTATAGTATTGTCAAGTCTACAGTTCTCAATAAAACAAGAAGAAATTTAAAATATTTTCTCCGGCAGATGTTCAATGTGGGACTTTCTGCCCATAACCTATCGCCCTGCACATGTTTCCATTAAACATACTTAGATTGTATTTCATGTGTCAGACACTGATGTAAACTGTGTATGGCCTGAAAATGTTACTGAACAATATATTTGGGTGATTAAACAGTGTCCAGGTTTAGCACAACAGTCTGAAGTATGGAGGTTAACACTCGTATACTTAAAATACAAACCACAGAACAGCTATGCAGGTTTTCCACATATGAACAACCTGCGCTGTGACACAGCAGGAGAGATTTTAATATGGGGCATGTTGCCTATTGATGATGCCCAAAATGTTTCATGATGCAAACCGAACATGACAGCAGATAGAAAGGACCACAGTGTCCAGAGCCCTGAAGTGCCTCATGTTGTCATTTGGCGCTACAAAATGGAATTTAACTCGGGTGTAAATGACAGGCAAACATCGCGAGATTAGCCTTGTTTTGAGTTCACGCACGCCACCCAATGTAGTGTCCGACATGGCGGCAGCCTTTTCACACTCCTCCCCTGCTCTCACCGGCAGCTATCACAGACCATCAAGTCAGATGAAGTCAGCCGTAGTTGAAGTCGAACGCACCTATTGTCGAAGATGCGCTTTTTGTAGTTCATCTTCAGAACATTGTAGTTTCACCAGGTAGCACGTCATTAACATGCGCCGTCGCATAATTGCCATAGTGCCATTTGTTTTTCTGAACACTGCAGATGTCTTTTCCTAAGTCCTTATCAATTCTCCTTCTCATCTTTCCTTCACCTCATGACGTTTTTCAATGAGATCAAGGAAAACAGCCTAGGAAAGGACTTGGGAGGTATTTTTTGGGGACGATTGGAACGCACCCTATCACTTTAATTGTCCGATGGCAGGCAAAGACAATGAACAGCGTCACACACTAACAGATGGAATTAACCCGCTGTACTCTCATTAGCTTGGCAACTGCATGTATTTAAATAACGCGACAACTACTCATAATTCTAGCACATTGTACGTAACAATGATTGATTGTTTAGTTAGAGTACCTGCAGCTTAAGTTTGCAAGCATCTTAGTTTAGTATTAACTAAAGCAAATCTAAAGGCAAGAACAACTAAAACAAATATTAAAAAAAAAAAACTATTCTTACCTAATAACTAGATCGCGCCTATCTTTGCCAGTGGTAGTTTTCTGGAGCTACAATACAATTATTGTAGTTTTAATGTCGTTAGAATGAAATAAAACTTACCATTGAGTGGTGTTTGAAAGTTACCAAAAGGCAGTTTTGTTAGCTTGAAAAGGTTTGAGTTGCGGTGGTCGCTTCGATTCAGCCCAATATCCTCCTCCTCATCTTCGTCGTCTTCTTTTGGTTTTTTGGCAGATCATTAACGAGTTTACCGCCACCTACTGAGTCGGAGTGCGCAGACTCATGGCGTTAGTTTGGATACTGACTGGCAAAATAATAACAAAATGCCTTAATTGTGCAATGACGATCTCTTCTCTACGCTTACAGTATCTACCTTTAAACTGGTTAATATGTATTGAACTCTATGTCATATAAAAATGTCTCCCGTTGTCGTTGATATCCATTTCCTTCTGCCAGGCGTTAGTAATGTTCTAATTTGTGACCTGGCCTCTCCTCTACCATGCCAGTTTATTTGCTTGATCATTGTCTTGAACTCCCATATAAGCAGGGACTCCGCAAATCCGCACTCCTATACCCATTCTTTGCATAGTATGTATTTGTCCACTTGTATTGATGATAGTCCTGAGAAGCTGCTGAATCTGAGAGCCCAACTTTACCAGCAAGTGTATCATGAAATTACAAAACTACAAAAAGTGTAAATTGTTTACTTCAATAAAAGTCAGCGTTTAAAATGTACCCTCCATTTTTACAGATCACTTTTTGTCTTCATCTTCACCGATGTAATGAACTATCAGATTAGACCGTTGTAATGTGGTATACTACAGTATCACCTCATGGGTAACGGTGTGTCATGATAATATAATTTTATGTGATTCCAATCCCAAATTTAGCCATATAAAATTATCAGGAATTACAGTCGTCTTCCTCACAGTGGTGCTGGAGGCAAAGGCAATATCATCTATGTAATTATGTGGTTGGAACAAATACCATAACTTTAGTTTTTTTCTGGATTTTTAAGTTTAAAAAATGACAGGTCATCCAGGTATTTATTTCTTTTAGGCATGCTTGATGTTTCACTAACTGATCCGTTTCATCCAGTTTCATAGATAAATGTAACCGGGTTCCATCTGCATAAATATAGAAATTTAGTTTATGTATCTTGATGATATTGCCTAAGAGAAGCATGTACAGCAATAAAAGTATCAGACAAAAAACGGTAGTCTTTCTGGGGTGACCACCATTTGCCTCATGCAGTGTAACACATCTCCTTTGCATAGAATATTTTTGGTTGTTGATTGTGGCCTGTGAAATACTGGTTCACTTCTTTTCAATGGCTGTGATAAGTTTCTGGATATTGGCAGGAATAGGAAGAAGCTGTCATATACACCAATCAAGAGCATATGCAGCAGGCCATTCAAGAATGTTATCAGCTTCCAGGAATTCGGTACAGATCTTTGCAACATGGGTCCGTGCATTATCATGCTGCAACATGAGGTGATGGCAGCAAATTAATGGCACAATGGGCCTGAGGATACTGTCATGATATTGGCGTTGCATTTAAATTGTCATCAATAAAATACACCTGTGTTTGTTGTCCATAGCTTATGCCTACACATAGCATAACTTCACCACCACCATGGGCCACTCTGTGGCAAATCATCCCCAAACTGCTTGACGACAGGCAGCCATATTAGCTTGCCTGAGTTTCTGACAGTTTGTGCAGACAATGGTGCAGCATCAGTTGTCCCTGTGGGTGGTGTCAGGTGACTCTGCAGCTGGAGCCACTGGACGTAGCAATCCTTGGCTGGCGCGGTTACACGTGGTCTGCGGTCTTCGTGGTCTGAGATAGGTTGCATGTACTGCCAAATTCTCTGAAACATCGTTGGAGATGGCTTGGCAGTGAAATAAGGATTAAATTCACAGCCAACAGCTCTGGTGGACATTCCTGCAGTAAGCATGCTCATTCCAAGTTCTCTCAAAGCTACCTTTAAACTGGTTAATATGTATTGAACTCTATGTCATATAAAAATGTCTCCCGTTGTCGTTGATATCCATTTCCTTCTGCCAGGCATTAGTTATGTTCTAATTTGTGACCTGGCCTCTCCTCTACCATGCCAGTTTATTTGCTTGTTCATTGTCTTGAACTCCCATATAAGCATGGGGTGGTCACCCCAGAAAGACTACTGTTTTTTGTCTGATACTTTTATTGCTGTACATGCTTCTCTTAGGCAATATCATCAAGATACATTATTGGGTTGCGTGCTATAATGGAATATTTTAGTTACCTTTCATTGTGACCAGTCCAAGGCACACTTGTGCAATAATCATGCTGTTTAATCAGCATCCTGATGTGCAACATGTTACGTTGACAGATTATCTTGGCAAAGGCGTGCTCACCAACATGGATTTGAAGAAATTTGTAAAAGAAAATTGAGAGACAAAAAGGTTTTGTGTGTGTAGAAGTCTGAGATCTTCAATCAACATCAAGTTCATCAACTAATGAAAAATTAGAGTTGAAGTCAAGTGGAGAACCTTGCTTTAAAAAAAATAAGACTCCCCTCCTCCTGATTAACTCAATTGATAAACAGAAGTGAAATGCCTTTTTTAATGAACATTTTAGGCTTCTGGTGAGATGAAATCAAAGTTGTAACTTCGGTAAAATGTGCATGAATAATTTTTCATTCTGGATTTATTGTAGTTAATAAAATACAAATGCCACATCAACTATTTTTTTTCTATTTATTGCTTGTATAAATGCATTCTAAACAATTTTTGGTAAAAATAAAATCTATCAATTATAATCATAAATAAAATCATCACAATGACTTTTACATGACATTATATTGCACAATTATAAGCCTTCACAATAATCACAGAACACAAGTGTTGCTGTTCAGGTTGTATCTCAGGAGTATTTAAAGGTCTGTGGCCAATGACACACTGGTTGCCTTTAGAGGGCAACAGAAAATCTGAACTTCAACTGTCCTTAATCAATGTCTTAATCAATAACCATAAATTATCTCCTTCCAAACAGTGAAATTGTTTACCCAACTGTCATGATTTACAATAGAACAAACTATTTTACTTAAATTTGTTCAGGCACAGACCTGGGATTTCAGTAATTATTTCAATACAAAAAAAAATGGAGACGTGAGTCACATAATGTCAAAAATAAAAATGTGTTCTCCTTTAAATGTAGGTTTTCTGGAGAGAGACTTCGACTGCTGTCCAGATAGAAAGACGTCAAACTCCCATGTGGTTTCTCCTTGTTCACACAGGCAGGTTTAGATGTGCACCACAACAATGTCAAACATCAGCCCCTTTCAGCCAGGCATCAACTCAGCTTTTTATCATTTCACAACAAAGTCTGACCAACACATTGCTTTCTGTCCGAGGTTAGCCCACTCCCTGTCTAGCTTGGCAGTTTATGATTGGTTAGCTACGGCAAGGCCTGGAAGATGAACCAGCACAGCCTTCATTTTGTCATTTTAGGTTTATGCGTGTTCAGATGTGGTCCACTTCCGCCCTGAGTTCGGGACACAGTTCCTTGAGTAACATTTCCATTAACACCTAACAAAAGCAATGAGACAAAATCGTTAGATATGTGTCTGAAGTTACATGACAAAATTAATTATATGAAATCTGGATTCATGACAAAGATGATGTTTGATGAATTATATGTGGTTCTTACATAGAGAAGATGTTTGTTAGCACTGGCCTCCTGCAAAGCATTGAAGATCTTGATGATTCCATACCGAGCATTCTGCTGGCCAACTAGATTTGCTAATGCATCTGATTAAAATAAAAAATAATGATCATAATTGAAAAAAAAAAAAATCACTATAACCAGTTAATACATTTAAGAGAGTGTTTGCATGGGTTGCTACCTGGGATATTGTCAAGTAGTTTCTGTTGAGCCCGCTCCTTAGTCTCACTGCGTTCAGAATCCGTTCGGACCTTGACATGCAGTGCCAACTTCCCACTGGGCCAGAAGGTATCCCTGAACACACTGATATAACACACCAACATCTGTTCACAGAAGATCCAGTTTACGGTGTCCCGGATCTGTCTAAAAAAAAAAAAAAGCATAAAAAAATGCCTTGAAGCTTTAATCTTAGAAAAATACTCAATTCGTGTAAATTCGATCACATCAATTTCTAGCATGATAAAATGGGTTAAAAAAATACCCAGTGCCAAGATCCAGTCTCAAATCTGTCAATAAAGCCATACATACCAGAAAGTCTGTTATGTACCATAATCTAGTCTGTTGTTTGTTGCCTTTGGTTCTACAACCAGCTCAGAGCTGTGAGGCATCAACATCAACATGCTAATATGTTTACATTGACCAAGATGAAATGTGGATGTGAAGCAGGTATAATATTTATCATGTTTACCTGTTTAGATTAGCATTTTACCATGCAAATTTACACTAAACACAAAGTAAAGATAATAACGACGGGATTAGTTTTGCAATTACTTAGTTATAAATTAAAATATTGGAAGAACATTCCCTGGAATGAATGTGCATACCAAATGAACTGCCAATCCATCCAATATTTGTTTGAAACATTTAAAAAAAAAAAAAATGGAAATTCAAGTTATTTAGTTTCTTCTTCTGGGCACCATGAATGTCTGTACACAATTTTATGCCCATGTATCCAATATTTCCTTCAGCACAAAAGTGGCACAAAGCCCCACCATCATTGAAGTCACTCAATTTGCTATAAATGTATCTCCTAGCAGCAACAACATGAAATGCTATCAAGTCCTTTGTGAGCTTGTCGCTCAAATAAGGCATCAAAATGACCATGAATAAATTTAGAAATACCCAATTTTCAAACTATTTTATGATTATACTTCTTGCGGTGCATTAAAATGAATTTTAACAAAGTGTTACAATTGCTGTATTAATTAAAAACAGACTTTTTGAAAAAAGTGATAGCCCTTAGCCAAAATGCCACCTTGCTATTACTTACTTGTTGATAGTTCGCCCAAATGTCACCTGGACTAGTGCAATTAGAGTCTTTCTCACCCACTTAAACACTGAGCAGGAAGACAAACAGACAATGGGAGAAGGAAACTGATCAGATAAATTCACTTAGGTGTAGTTAGAGCTCATCATTTTGTCAGTGTGCTGCTCACTTCCTCTGAGTTCAAAAATCTCTCCTATGAGCATGAAGCAGGGTTCTGCCAGAGCGTCTTTCCGTCCATCTGGTTCATCGCCATAGTCTGACACGTCACTGTCATCGTCACCATCCTCCTATAAACAGCAATTGCACATAGCATACATAGTGTCCACAGTGGCCCATGAATTAGTGCTGCTTAGCCAGCTGTGCATGGGGGCATACCTCTGTGTGGGAGAAAAAATCTCCAGGTAACCTCTCAAGGAAGGAGGCCAGAGAGAAAGAGGATTTCTTCTGAATAGACATCACCTTCAAACAATAAACAAGATACTGTTACTATAAACAACTACAAGCAACGAACAAACTAATTTGGATACAGAACCTTCAGGACGTTCTGAAACGTGATCAAGTTATGAGTGTAAATCTATAATATACAGATATAGAAATGTTATCAATGTACAACTCCTGATATTAATGATGTCTTTATGAAATTAAGTCAGGAATGAGTTGTGGGAACCAGCTGTCAGTTACTACTCTGCTCTATCCTTGAAGCTGCACACTGCCATAAACATTAGAATGGAATAGATCAAATGATTAACTAGTGTCAATTGCCGCTACAATCTGGTATATTTATAGATTATATCTGGTAAAACTCAGTACCACTCACTAAATTCAAAGGTTCATCAAGTGAAAATAAAAACTCAACTCAGAAAGCTGTAGCTGTTGGTCTAATGTAGCAACAATCTCATTATAATAATTCACAGGGTTTTTGGTTTAAAGCAGGACAAGAGTTAATGAAGTAAAGACTGACAATGTACATATTTCACTTCGACTGAATGAATAAAAGTAGCTAACAATAGCAACTGTTCATTCATTCATTCAGTCAACTAAAAGAATATTAAATCCTCAACTTGTAGATATTCAATATAATTCATGTTAAGTAAATAAAGCATTAAACATAACAACACATCCTATGTGAAGGCTTTGAGGAGGGAGGAATATATTTTTCTGAATTAAACATGTGTGTCATTTGAAAATGATTAGTATTAGTAAATGTATTAGAAATTGGTTACCTTGAGGTGTTCTGGAGATGGGCTAAGGAACGCATAGAGAGCCTCTGACTGGCAAAGTCGCTCATCTGTCAGCAGACGCTACAACACACACACACACACACACACATACACAGAGCTAAGGTCATCACCAATGGCTGTGATTATGACCTAGAAGGAGACAATCTGAGCACAGATTTGGAAATTGTTCTCTATGCATGTGAATCCACACCACAGGTACTTGTACCTCAGAGGTAGTTCTGCAGTAGGCAAAGGGTATGTGCCAGACTGCAAACTGCCTCAAACTAATCTGAAAATTTAGAAATTAGCTACAGTATTGGATACTAGCTGTCAGAAAAAAAAGGTTGCATTTTACTACCCTAGAGTGTAGTTATGTTCACGTTAACAAGGGTTTGCTTATAGATATGAAGAGAAGCATTTATAAATCTGTTCCAACTGATGGTGTTATTTAGGTTTCTTTGTTTTGTATGGTTTGCTTGTTTACCTGGAGAAAGGTATTGAGCTGTGTTTTGCTCTTGTCTAAAAACTTCTGGTCGATGGATTTGAAGGGAAGTTTACTGAGTGAGGGTAACTGGAGTTTCTTCAATGATGGAAAACACTGAGAAAAAGAGACAAAAACTTTAGCGAGTGATTTTACACTCATGGGAGACACAAAACATTGCTGCCAAAACTGGATTTTTGTTTGTTTGTTTCAGATATTTAGCTTACTGTTATTTTTGCAGATACATTTAATACTATACAGTGCTTTAACAACTATAAAATAATGCTGCAAGTGTCAATTTGCTGGTTCAAGCAGTCCTTTTGTGCTCAAAAGAAGGAAGTCGTGGGCAGCAACAAGCAGGTTGAACATGAATATCTATCAAGTTTTTCTCTTTTTGACTGTTAATTATTGCGTTACCGTGAGGCCAATTAGATCATATTTTTGGAGGCATTAGCACATTATGTCCAGTTGTGGTACCACGTTTCCTAGCTTATTGTAGTTAATATAGCTGGTATAATAATAAACAGGCAATGCCTACATGCACCAACCAATATGTCACCTCATATTTTGTTAAAATAAGGGCTCAGCTTATACGTACTGTCCAAACATTTAGTTACATTAAGTTCATCCAGTTGTGAGTTATGCAAACTAATGCAAAATTGAAGTTAAAGACACAAGCTTAATTAAAGCTGCAAGCAGCGTTGAACGGACACTTGCACACCCATGCCCACCTGCAGGCTTTGCATTTTCCAACATTTCAGGTTTTTAGATGTTATGTCCTGCGTGGTGTTATATGATGTATTGCACATTTTCTATCACTTCCTATGTACACTATGTGCATCATCAATGTCTTTTTGGACATAATTTGAGCTGGATCCTATGAAATTGCTGGTAGAAGAACATGAAAGTATAAAACCATTTCCTGTTGCCAGTAGATGGCACTATGACTAGGACTGAATATTGGCATGTAAATGTCTTTAGGCCATGACTGTTGTCAAACATGTAAAGTCTGGGAGATATTTGACAATGTACATCAAAGTTACAACTTAGAACTTAATGGCAAAAGCGCAAAATGGCTGCCATGCCATGGACATGCCCTTAAATGAAATGAGTTTAATAAGTTTTCATTCCAAAGTTCTTACAATTGCACAGACCAGATTTTAAGTTGCTCTGATAAATTCTGTAGGAGTATAACACGTGGAAATAAAACAAAATGGAGACTAAATAAAAAATGGTCAACTTTCTATTGACTTTAGGGAATAGCGCCATGATACTTTTTTTTAGATCTAGATATCATGCACGTGTACCGAATTTGGTATGAGTGGGTGAAAGTTAATGCAGGGGATGCACTTTATGGGTTGCTACCAAGCCATTTTGCCACACACATGCTGGAGACCCCCTTCAGATTTCAACAACTCATTGCGGTGAAATCCAAATTCCTTGCATTACAATCGAGCCTTTGCATTGTTCAATGTTCGGGCTGTAATAAACCAAAGCGAAAACAATAGGGTACTGCCGCTTTGGGGCTTGAAGCACGAACAGACTATACATCAGATATACTAACTAAATGCTGGCATGTCTCCAGATCTCGCTGTCGTCAGATTGAATCTAAAACCAGTGTTTCACCTACCATTGTCTTGGGGGACTGCACCCGCTACCCGACTAATGAGGATTTATTGTTTTTATTTTTAATTCAGCTTTTAGCCACATTGATGGGTAGATTTAATGGTGCTCTCAGGACCAAAATGACCCAAACTACAGATGTGAAATTCTCAAGAGAATGTGTGGTGGTAGAGGGAGACAAGTGAGAGACAGAATTGATTCAACTTGACCTGAGTGGGTGCAAAGTAAACTAAATATGGGTTATGTTTTTATGCATTTAAAAACAAAACAAAAATTGTTGAAAAAAATGCAGTTGGACAGAAAATCTAGGCGTCGCATCATTGTATACATTTCGATATAATAACATATGCTTTTGTGGTTTGAAGAACTTAAAACTTAAAACATTATTTTTTCTACTTTTCAAGGACTATAAGTTAGGCACTGGAAATGCTTTAAGGAGACCCCAGTCTCTACTTTTTGCATTGTATAATTTTAATAATTTTTTGAAATTTAAAAGGAGCAAAGTGCTGCAGAAAGACACAGTTTGTTCCAATGTGGAGGAGAGGAGAAGCATAAAAACAGCAAAACGTTTCTCCAATAGTGGTATTGCAGTCGATTCATAAAACCAGGGCGGTAGCTGCTTACTGACGAAAGTAAACATCCATACACAGTTTTGGAGTTCTGTTACCTCTGTGAGTTTGCGGTGCAACATCTGGAATTCAGTGAGTTTCCTCTGGACGCTCCAGCGACTGTTGGCTGTTTCCTCTCCTTCTACCAGGCTAACACACACACTGTAACAAGCAACAGTCTCACCACCTTCCTCTGTAGCCTAAACCACAAACACATATAGAAACATAAACAACAACTTTTCAATTAAATTTAGTTCAATTCAGATTTATTTATGTAGCCCCAATTTATAACGCAGGGCACTTAACATAACAAAGTTCTTACGACAGAACCTTAAAACATTATAAAACAAAAAAGAATCAAACATTTCAACAGTTCCCACGTGAGCAACAGCTGGGAGGCAGAATGTATTTCACTATAAAATATTATCAGTAGAAACATCTTTTCATAATTGTGTAGAGGAAATTAGGACTTTGGGCGTAATTCAATCAAGAGTAGAGGGTGTGGAGATGGATTCAGAGCTTCATCGCTCAGAGTGTAGCGATTATTAACTTGAGTGACATTGTTGGAAAGCTCGAGTTGTGCAGTTTAATAGATAGGATACGCTATATCTATCTGTGATGAATAGTCGCTGCGCAATTCAACTGAAAAAAAGGGGTTGGAATTTGGTGCAATTTGCATCCATTGGGTTCTAAGGGTTAATGGTTTAGATAGCTTAAAGTGTTCATGAGTTTTTGGCTCCTCAAAAACTGCTGGTGCAACATTTACACTAATTATATTGTTGATCAAAGGCTTAACAAGATAGATCACAAGATTTGATTATGGACACTGAACACATCAAAGGAACTGCACGAGGCTGGTTCAAATCATGTCTGTCATAGATTTCAATTTGTTCACTTCAATAATGCCTGTTCCATGTGCTCAAATGTTAGTTGTAGAGTGCCAAAGGGTTCGGTATTAGGTCCGATACTTTTGCATTGTACATGCAATATTGTAAGGAAACACTGCTAAAACTGCCATTGTTATGTATCTGATACACAGTTATAGCTATCTATAAAAACAGATGAAACAAATCAATTACTACAACTTAAAGATGTCTAAAAGACATAGAGGCCTGGATGTCTTGTATTTTTCTACATCCAAATTCAAACGAAACTTAAGTTATTGTATTTTCCCCTAAACACCCAAGAAATTCTTTGTCTAATAACATAATTACTCGAGAAGACATTGCTTTGGCCTCCAGCCCCGCTGGAACCTTGGATTCATTTTTGATGAGGATATGTCCTTCAAATCACACAAAGAAATTATCGAGGACTAAAATTAATAAAATTAGGAATATCCTGACTCAGCAATGTAGAAAAGCTGACTAATACTTTTGTTACTTCCAAACAAGATTATTGTAATTCTTGTTGTCAAAATGTCAAAATTACTCCTGCAAAAGCCTGCAGTTGATCCAATATGCTGCAGTAAGAGTATTGACATGATTTAGCAAGAGAGATCTAATTTCTCCTGTTTTAGCTTCGCTTCAATGGCTTCTTGTAAAAGCAAGAATACAATTTAAAATTCTTCTGCTGACTTAAAAAGCTATTCATGGCCAAGCTTCATCTTATCTCAAAGAGCTGATAGAACCATACGAGCCTAATAGAGCTCTTCGCTCGCCGAGTGCTGGCCTGCTTGTGGTTCCTACAGTTTCCAAAAGTAGAATGGGAGGCAGAGCCTTAAGCTTTCAGGCCCCTCTCCTTCAAAACCAGCTCCTTGCTTTGGTTTGGAAGGCAGAAACCCTTTCTACTTTAAAAGAATAAGGCTTAAAACTTTATTTACTTATTATTTTTTGGGTTGAATCAGGTGACCTTGAACCATCCCTTAGTAATACTGTTATAGCCCTAAGCTGCATGATGTAATGAGGACCTTTCTTCTCTCTCTTCTCTCTTCTTCTGCTTTATCTAATTACAACCTGATCCTAGGTCAATCCATTACGGCTCACTAGTTTCTAAAGATTAAGTAGAATGAGCCATCTGTTGGTTTCTTATAATAAATGGAATCATTATTACCTCAGCGGCTGTAATAGTAGCCCTCCAGTGTCCCAGGTTTTCGCACCACCAGTCAGTCCTTGTGATGTGTTGCTGAAGTTCACTGTGTTCTCTCTCCATGGCTCCTATTTCTTCTTTTAGTTTGCTCACTATCTATAAACACATCAGAAACTGATTTTAACTAAAAAGTGATTGTTAAATCAACAAAACAAAACAAGATTAATGAATCACTATGGAAGGTAGTTTTCAATTCAAAGATATTTTTAAACCTCTTTATCAAACTTTTGTCATAAGTGTTGTGGATATTCTTCCCCAAATAAAAAATAACTGTTATAAGAGCGGAAAAAGAAGCTTTTATACAGATCAGACATACTGTAGACCATTTTCATAGCAGACATTTTGACTTGTTATTGTAGAGAACGCACAGGTGTAATATTTATTAATGGCTCAGTTACATTAAGTTTCCAAATACGCCTCCGCTAAGTGGAATGCAGCCATCAGTGATAGTCAAGTCTAAATGTCTTCTCTAAAAAAAAGGTCTATTGCTTACATTTCACCTAATTCACAAAGTCAACATCCTGATCCCGCAGACAAGTTCAAGGTATCACAATGGAAGGGACCCACTAATTTTGATATTGTTTGCATGTTTTATACTGTCCTGTTATGAACTTTTAATTCTGGTTTTAGCATATTTGCTTGCATTTTCTTACCTTTTTGTCTGGTTTGGGTGCATTCTGGATAGAGCCCAGGGCCTGCCGCTTGTACTCCAGTTTGTCATAGAGTTGGCGTAGTCGAGTTGCAGCATAGCTGGCCTGTTCATTGATTCCTTTACTGCCCTCATCACACACATCTTCTCCTGCATCAAGACCCTGGCACTACACAGATAAATAACAATAAATATTCATAAGAAACCATAAAGATTTGGGACAACGTACATATACAAAACTACAAAAAGAAAAATGTCAAGTTCAAACGGTGAACATTCAGAAATGTGTGCATATATCTTATCTATATATATGTGTCTGACCCCTTCCTCCTTTTCCTCTGTGCTACACCGTGATTGGCTGTGCTGCTCATCTCGTTTGATCAGCCTATCATAGAGGTCAGAAACCAGGAAGGAAGGGTAGTAACGCTCTCTCATTGACTCAGCCACCTGGAGGATGTTTGAGAGAGACAGAAATGCTTTGCTGTCAATGTCGAACATCTCAACACTAAAATGAAAGAATACCGTTACTTGCACGTTTCATAGTGAAAAGTAAACAACCCTGCCAAACAATATCATGAGTTCTTTTGACATTTCTAGGGAAAGACATTCACTATCACCCACTATTTAGAGAAAGTTACAGTTACAGTAACAAAAGTAGCATTTACCTGTTCTTGTAGTCTAACAAAGACTTGTGTTCCTCTGTTACCAACCAGACTCTGCTGGATCTCCTTCAGAAGAAACCTTTCCACTGGAATCTCTCTGCTTTCCACAAAGAACTTCTGGTAGATTTCTCCTACGATTTGGGGCACCTCATTCTGTCAAACACACATTTACAACCAAATAACTCAACTCAATAACTCAGTTACTCAACGGTGTTGTTGTGCTGTATGATTCCCACTATTCCACAGTGTAAAATATATCCACTTGACATGACATTTGCTGACAAGGTGTGTTGGTATTTTGGAACAGAATATTCCAATAAGAAATTCTCTAAGGATACACACTAAAAGTTAACCTATGACTAAAAACACTTCATTTAATTTTTATGCACCACCCACTGCAACCACAAGGGGCTTTAAGCAACAACTCATGTATGCAGTAGTCTTTAAGACTTATAAATAGTTTAATATCATCAAGCATTCCCATTTCTAACCTCTTGCAGAATATCCCTGCTTAAATGCTCTCCTGGTAACCCCCTACCAGAATAACAAAGGCATCTCTGGAGCTCTTCTAATCACTGGCTAGGATAAAAGTAATTTTAAAAGATAGGATACCTAATAAGTTGTTTTTACTTTTAGTTCTAAAAGTAAAGCTAGAAGCAATGTTGGGCTAAACCCCCTGCAATGCATTTACAAGTTACCTTGTTGGCAGTTTTCAGTGTTTCCACAAGTTCCCAGAAGCTTATCAGAGCTCTCTTATCGACTCTCTCCATGTAAACTCTGAAATGCTCTCTGTAGCCTGGATTACACATGATGTCATCAAATTGGAGAATCTGAAAGGGGAGAGGGGAGAGGTCAAAGACTAATACAAATCCGGAAGCATTATAGACAATATTCAAAAACAATAACCCTTAACCAAAGTTATGACAATGCCATTAGTCTTACAATAAATTCAGATGGAGTTTCCCTGAGTTCACATTGGACAGAATATTATGAAAATATTACTTTCAATCATTCAAGTGTTTCCAGAGATTCTTTCGCACCTAAAGACCACACCAGCTGCATCACAGCCTGCATTATATGAATCTTACCTTCTGACTTTGAGGCTCATCGCTGTCATCAGCTCCTCCTTCCTCACTGTTCTCATAGTTTGGTCCACCCAGGAGGCGGATCCGTTTTTCACATTGTTTCTTAGCAACAGTCAGCTGATTGATGTATCGTTTCATATTTCTTGCCCTTAGCAGGTCTGCCTTCATGGCTGCCGACTCTTTACCTTTTCGCTCTAAGAGAAAGCAGTAGATGGCATAAAGTTGGAGTCATGTCTGGTCAAACATTAATACACAATAAAGCAGTCGCCTTGTGTCAAGCCACTGAATCAGTGGTCAGATAAAGTTGGTACACAGTGCTAATCTGATGTTATGAATGTTGAGGCTTTTAACAAATGTAAAGGTACTTAAAATTTTTGTGGCACAGAATTACTAGTTTTAGGCCTTTTAATATATTTCCGAGTACATATACTGGCTATTACACACCAATTCCGAAACTCATTGGCATTTATCAGCTTCTTTATATATTTAATGGACAGACGTCATACATTTTCTCTTCAACTGGTTTTGTTGGGTTCAGTTAGTGTGGATAACAGCTTATCTTTTGGGTAAGATGTAAAACTTTGCTCATTGCATAATGTAAAAAATAGGCATATAAGAAAATAAAAGAATTACAAACTAAACTAAACATTGTAACTAAACAAAATGACTACAGAATTTTGTAAAGGCAATACCTAGAAAATGAATGCAAATCCTAAACCGTGAGGAAAAAAGTAATACTGTATATGAAAAATAAAATTTGTGAGCAAAAAACAAGTCAAGTACACTAGACAACGATTTTTAGTCTCATGCCTTTACCTCTGTTAGTTTTTAGCCATATTAGTTATACGGCTATTGGCCGTTTCTATTGTGAGTCTACGACATAGTTCCAGACTTGTCTTGACTATCAGCCAACATTGCCATTTTTATGTAGCCAATTCTTTAGGTAATGACCCAAATACCTGCAAAAATAAAGATATTCTGTTCAATCTCAGCTGTACTTTGTTTAGTGCTAATTAGCAAATGTTATCATGCTAACACATTAATATAGGATTATGAACATTACCTTTTAAGAATTAGCATAGTGTTGTCATTGTGAACATGTTTGTATGCTCACATTAGTTCCTAAATACAGCCTCACAGAGCCATTTGGCAACTGATTCTTAACCCCCCCATTGGAAGTCCTTGTTCTTTAACCTTTAACAGAGGGGGAACTCAGTGCCAACAGGCTACATAGCAAGTGATTGAGACATATCACAGGTCATTCCAGACTTGACCCCACAGCTCTCTAAAAGACCCTTAGAGTTGCTGCAACAATTAGAAAAGTGGAGAAATCTACTTTATTACGAATTACGAATACTTCCCAACTAAATGTCCAGATTTTCCAAGGTTTAAAAAAAAAAAAAATCCTGTTTTGGTAAATGCAATCTCTATAACATACAGTGAAATGTAGTATTATCTGTACCCTTTTGCTTCTTGAGCTGAGGCAAGCTGCTGATGGTAGTGGCATGAATAATCTCTACCACTATCTGATACCTACAAAGAGATGTAGAGAAGACAAAATACATCAGTTGTTATGATTAATTTATACAATTGGGTTGTCTTGAGTTAATAAAATGAACATTACTCAAGTAAATAAGATATAAATACAGTGTGACATCTCAAAATGGCAAAATATTTTATGCGCAGTATTTCTAAAACATATAATACATTATGTAAACATGTGAAAAAATGAGTCAATATTTACAGAATGAATAAAATATATCAAGTCAGAACTGTGCCACATTTAGATCTTGTACTTTGCTGCAGAGAGACTGTCGGTTCACATGGTAACCCATCAGCACTGTCTGGTTAATATGTTTGTTGTTCTGTATTTATATACAGCGTGGCTCATTTCAGGAATTCTATCTAGGTACAGGACAGTCTGAGTTTAATGAGGCAATGTAGGCGTATACGTGGATATGATGTGTGCTGCTGCTGTCATGCCTGAGTTGTTTGAGAAAATTGACATCAGTAGAAGTTGATATTAGTTTGACGAAGTCTTCATAGGAGGCAGCGTAGGTGTAGGCTTTCTTCTGCTGCTCTGCCTGCTGCTCCCTCTGCTCCAGCTGAGACAGCAGCATCCTGTTTATGGAGTCTGGATCACTGAGCACCTCAACTAAAGGCTTCAACACTGGAGCACACACACACACACACACACACACACACACACACACACACACACACAAATACAAATACAAATACAAATACAAAGACATTAAGGTATAAATTAAGACATTGAATGAATGCAGTTAAGAGTTTGAATCACTGAAAAAAATAAGGGTGACTGGCTGAATAAGTTCGTTGTAAAGTTACACCATTGGTCAGCTGAATGCTGCGAGACTAACTGATGACATTACACCATTGGTAGGCCAAATGCCATGACTTCTTTTATCTGTTTCAAATAAAAGTCCTTGTTGTGTAATGCTTAATAAAAACACCTTAAAGAACATCTCACAGGTTAATTGGCAACAGATCATGATTGGGTATAAAAAGAGCATCCCAGAGCATTACTAGTGAAGACTGGGAGGGGTGCACTACCCTGTGAAAAACTGCATGGGCAAGAGTTCAACCATTTAATAATAATGTTATCGATGTAAAATTTTGAAAGAATTTGGGGATTGCATATTCTACGATACATTATACCATTAAAAGATTCAGAGAAATGAGGGAAATCTCTATCCAAAGGACAAGGCTGAAAACCAATATTGGATGGCCGTGATCTACGGGTCTTCAGGTTACATTGCATTAAAAACAGACATGTCTCTTTCGTGGAAATCACTACATAGGCTCAGGAACACTTCTGAAAACCAATGTCTGCGAACACAGTTCATCGCTGCATCCACAAATGATGCCATGCAAAAAAGAAATCATATTTAAATATGATCCAGAAATACCGTTGCCTTAGCTGGGCCTGAACTCATTTAAGTCCAGACCTATCACTCATTGAAAACATGCTGCATCATAAAATGAAAAATATGACAGAGGGGACCCCAACTGTTAAGCAGCTGAAATCCTTTATTAGGCAAGCATGGGACAACATTTCACTTTCAAAACTCCAGCAACTGGTCTCCTCAGTTCCCAAATGTTTACAGAGCATTGTTAAAAGAACAGGTGATTCAAAACAGTGGTCAACATGCCCTTGTCCCAATATTTCTTTATGTTTTGCCGGCATAAAATTCCAAATGAGAATGAAGTTTTAAAAAACAAGAACATTTCCCTGCTTCAACATTTGACATGTTTTCTTTGTGCTGTTTTCAATTAAATAAGGGTTTACATAATTTGCAAATCATTGAATTATTTATCTATTTAAAGAGACTGGACTAAATTAGTTTTGAATATTAAGTATTAAATGATTTGGAGCACTGCAAAAATAAAGAAATAAACTTTCTGGGGCAACTCAACTTGTAATACAAACAAACCCGGAGACAAAAGTCTCATAGCTGGTAAATTAAAGATAAAGTACCATAGTCTTGTATCCCCTTAAGTTCTGATGACTTTAGTGAGGCAGAAAAAAAAGTATATTTGACAACAGAGTTCGTGTTCACTTAATCAGATACAATCAGATTATAGTCTCATACACTAATAGTCTCAGTACCTTTAGTAGTGATGACCTCTGTGAGGCAGCAGCGTAGAGTATGTGATTTGGCATCCTTTTGTGGCAGCAGACATAGCAGCAGTATTCTGGCTACACAGCGGAGAAAGGCCAGCTCTGAGTCTGGGCTGACCAAACAGGGATGGAGAGGAAAAGGCCAAGCACATTCCTCTGGTCTGGATGCACACATTAAAAATATACGTGATTAAGACTGGGACACAGGCAGAGAGACACAGGGCTTGTTTTAAAGTGTTATTCTGTCACAGGTAGATGGCCAATCATATCATTTATATAAAATTCAGCTTCAGTGACAATGCTCATGCTGCCATTGTTATTCACACTTGTTATGTCACATCTCACTGTCTTTGTTCCTAAAACATGAATGAACAAGACACACCCCATGCCTAAGTTGCAAGACTATGTGGGAACCATCACTCTGGGTGCAGGTTCTAGGTGTCGTGTGTGTGTGTGTGTGTGTGTGTGTGTGTGTGTGTGTGTGTGTGTGTGTGTGTGTGTGTGTGTGTGTGTGTGTACCCAGCAGATGCTGAAGGAAGCAAGTGTGGAGGATTTTATTGCTATTTACATTTTATTGAATTGCACTGGTGCACTTGCATGGACACTGGTGGAAAAAGTGAGCTTTTGAGGAACAAATCAAAGGTGAAGCATACTTCCTGATAAAGTGTCAGTCCTCTCTACAAAGAAAGTTGAGGTCAGACGTTTATGAGCATCAATAACCCAACACTAACAACACATTAATTTACTGCCTTTCCCTTTTTGGACTAAAGCAGCTTTCACTACTTAGAATTTTGTGTGTGTGTTTGTTGTTTATGTACCTTGAAGAAGCAGCCTTGAGGTCAGTGAAGTGTGAATGGAGGATTCGGATGCTGTCATAACACACTACATTGACAAGGTCTATGTCAGCAAGCCTGGATCTCAACTGGCCAATCATTTGCCACCAGTCCTCTGACAGCATGGAGTACAACTGGCCCTCATCATGACTCAAAGGAGTGTACCAGGACAGGATGTAGTCTCTGTAGGCGTAGTCAAACACTGGGTAGAGACAGAGAGGAAATTAAACCAGTTTTTGTCAGAGGATGAATATGACAGAGACAGCTGCAGCAAAGAAAGATTAAAAAGCGTAGTATGTCTTTCCATTAAAATTTGAGTTATCTGACTAAAAATAAATACATTCAATTCAATTTTATTTTTATAGCGACAGAACCAGGCTCAGAGGTGGACGGCCAAATGCATTGACCGGTTGGAGTAAGGGGGGGAAAGAGACAGAATAGGACAGCATAGCGATCCAAGACAATTGACTATTGGTGAGGCCAGTAATTCCAAACCACAAACATGTAGCTCCAGGTAAGAGGCATCTGCAATAGAAAGCACAGAACTACACAAGAGAGAAACTGCATAGAGGGAAAACAATATGATACACAAAAATATGGAAGAGAGAAAGCATCATGGGAGGTCCCCGAGCAGCCTGGTTCCGGGTCACCTGAGCCAGCCCCAACTATAATCTTTATCAAAAAGGAATGTTTTAAGCCTAATTGAAAAACCAGAAAGAGTGTGTGGGTCCCGAACTGAAGCAGGGAGCTGGTTCCACAGGAGAGGGGCCTGAAAGCGCCCATTCTACAGAAAAGCTAGGCCTATAAACAATGGCTTTTAAGGTTTTAGGTTTTCTAAACAAGGAGAACAGTTTCAACTCTGCTCAAACTTAAATAAACTCAGCTGAGACACAGAACAACACAAGAGCACTACCCAGTTTCATTTCCTCAAAACCCAGGTGTAACACTTGAAAAAAAGTCACAAGAGTGGCATGCCTTCACAAAACACAGCCTGTGACTGCAATATGGAATACATAGGCTACATCTTCTGTACAAATAAGTGCTTTAGATGCTTTTTAAATACCATATATATATACAGTGGGTACGGAAAGTATTCAGACCCCTTTAAATTTTTCACTCTTTGTTTCATTGCAGCCATTTGCTAAAATCAAAAAAGTTCATTTTATTTCTCATTAATGTACACTCAGCACCCCATCTTGACAGAAAAAAACAGAAATATAGAAATGTGTGCAAATTTATTAAAAAAGAAAAACTGAAATATCACATGGTCATAAGTATTCAGACCCTTTGCTCAGTATTGAGTAGAAGCACCCTTTTGAGCTAGTACAGCCATGAGTCTTCTTGGGAATGATGCAACAAGCTTTTCACACCTGGATTTGGGGATCCTCTGCCTTTTTTCCTTGCAGATCCTCTCCAGTTCCGTCAGGTTGGATGGTGAACATTGGTGGACAGCCATTTTCAAGTCTCTCCAGAGATGCTCAATTGGGTTTAGGTCAGGGCTCTGGCTGGGCCAGTCAAGAATGGTCACAGAGTTGTTCCGAAGCCACTCCTTTGTTATTTTAGCTGTGTGCTTAGGGTCATTGTCTTGTTGGAAGGTGAACCTTCGGCCCAGTCTGAGGTCCAGAGCACTCTGGAAGAGGTTTTCTTCCAGGATATCTCTGTACTTGGCCGCATTCATCTTTCCTTCAATTGCAACCAGTCGTCCTGTCCCTGCAGCTGAAAAACACCCCCATAGCATGATGCTGCCACCACCATGTTTCACTGTTGGGATTGTATTGGGCAGGTGATGAGCAGTGCCTGGTTTTCTCCACACATATCGCTTAGAATTAACGCCAAAAAGTTCAATCTTGGTCTCATCAGACCAGAGAATCTTATTTCTCATAGTCTGGGAGTCCTTCATGTGTTTTTTGGCAAACTCTATGCGGGCTTTCATATGTCTTGCACTGAGGAGAGGCTTCCGTCGGGCCACTCTGCCATAAAGCCCCGACTGGTGGAGGGCTGCAGTGATAGTTGACTTTGTGGAACTTTCTCCCATCTCCCTACTGCATCTCTGGAGCTCAGCCACAGTGATCTTTGGGTTCTTCTTTACCTCTCTCACCAAGGCTCTTCTCCCACGATTGCTCAGTTTGGCTGGACGGCCAGGTCTAGGAAGAGTTCTGGTCGTCCCAAACTTCTTCCATTTAAGGATTATGGAGGCCACTGTGCTCTTAGGAACCTTGAGTGCTGCAGAAATTATTTTGTAACCTTGGCCAGATCTGTGCCTTGCCACAATTCTGTCTCTGAGCTCCTTGGACAGTTCCTTCGACCTCATGATTCTCATTTGCTCTGACATGCACTGTGAGCTGTAAGGTCTTATATAGACAGGTGTGTGCCTTTCCTAATCAAGTCCAATCAGTTTAATTAAACACAGCTGGACTCCAATGAAGGAGTAGAACCATCTCAAGGAGGATCAGAAGAAATGGACAGCATGTGAGTTAAATATGAGTGTCACAGCAAAGGGTCTGAATACTTATGACCATGTGATATTTCAGTTTTTCTTTTTTCATAAATTTGCACAAATTTCTACATTTGTTTTTTTCTGTCAAGATGGGGTGCTGAGTGTACATTAATGAGAAATAAAATGAACTTTTTTGATTTTAGCAAATGGCTGCAATGAAACAAAGAGTGAAAAATGTAAAGGGGTCTGAATACTTTCTGTACCCACTGTATATATATGTATAAATATATATATATTAAGTATTGCAATTGAGAATTGTAAATTCTTGGAAGGACTGTGTTTTAGTATTCTAAATAGCACTATTTGTGCACAATGTTCAGATTTAATTTCCTCAAAACCCAGGTGTAACACTTGACAGATGAAGGGTGCTTCGTTCAGTCATTCATCTACTTTCTCTACACACTTTTCTGCATCCATCTGGGGTCTGGGATCCATCTGAGAGCTTATCCCAGAATTATTTCGGTGAGAGACGAGCTATAAATGGACACTTCATTAATCTATTACAGGGCTGGCGCATAAAAACACTTACAAAAACATACAACCTCTCGTACGCACACTCAAATTAGGTAACTACAGACAGATTGTAGGACAAAAGCCAAGCACCTGGAGAAAACTCGTGTAAAATCATGCGCAACTAAAGAACTAGTGCAAACTTCAGACAGACGTCTACAGCTGAATGGTGGATTTCAACATAGGACGCTGAAAGGGAATTAAATCCACAGTGTAGATGATTCTTTAAATATGAGGCATAAAATATCAGATTTTACTGCTTGTTCAAACAACGTGGCACAGAACCAGTTAGTACTAAGCGGTTACTGTAAATTTTGCTAATTTTGACAACGGATGCATAATTGTTCTCCCAACTATTGTTATTAGTGCAAGTAACTTGGACTGAGATGATAATTCAGGCAGGAAATTTGACTCCATCATAGGCCACCGTGGAAAGCACAAACCAGCAGACTGCTAATTTGGTGGGATAACTCAAATTGTTGATGTTAGGGGTAGCAGACTAGTGCTTTACATGCTTTTTAAATATCAATTCAACAAATACTGCATGCATAGTGCAATTTCTTACAACTGTCCGGGTGTAAAAAAAAAACTCATGCTATTTAACACAACAGTATGATTAGACTGATGCAGAGAAGTGCAAAGATTGGTAAATAAATCTCACGGGAAGACCACATTTCCTATAAATCCTGTCATTTCCTGTTTTCCTTTTTTTTCCCTGTCAACTAGCATGGAGTTTATTTTGTTTTGATGATGAAAAGAGAGGTTGAAGAGCTGTGCTGACTGTAAATGAGGAGATATTTCTGTTGATAAATTTTGCGAGGAACAGCTCATGCTGATACAACTTCAAAACAGCTTCAATTGAGTATCTGTATTGCAGGGAAATCTCAGGAAATTTTAAAAATTGCCAGCTCACGCAGATATTGTGGAGATTAGTTAAACAGGCATTAAGTATTGCAATTTAGAATCGTGAATTCTTGGGAGGGCTGTGTTTTAGTATTCTAAATAGCACTATTTATGCATTAAAGGGAAGATTATACTGTGAAATTTCAAATAGCATTAACACTGCATACCGGTGTTCAGTTTTGCTTTGAAGGACAGGCCCTATTGCCCCATCTTTGAATCATAACAAGCTAAATTCCATAAACAATGTGAATCAGATCAATCTATCTTTCTTTTTGATCTGTTAACTAAATGAAACATCATTCAGCCCTTAAAAAACTATAAGCACTTTAACATCTTTTAATGAGTAACTGAAAAGCAGACAGTTGTACTAGGGTTCACCAAGTCTGCTCATTAAATTTGATCAGATCTAAGCTGTAATTATTTATCAATATGTGTGCTGCAGATATACCATGTATAAAATGGACCCTCCTTTCTTACATACAACAGCCAGCTTTGGCAGGAACATCAGCGCTCTGTTTACATTCACCAAAAGGGTTCAGTACATTCTCTGTTTGTCTGCCTTGGCTTTGACCCTCCTCCTATGCTCCAAAGACATGCAAGTTAAATGAACTGGTGACTTCTGCCTGTAGATGAGAACGACTGAGTCCTGTGACTGCACTTGTACTGAGAAAATTATCCAGTAAAGTGAAAAGCAAGGTTAGCTTTCAGTTACTAAGAGACCTCAGACCAATCTTGCATGAGTAGATTTGTTCCATCTTTCAATTTCCACATCAAACTAAATTGTACTTGTATATCACCTCACTTCATGTCTACAGTAAAAAAAAAACAATTCCAAGAATCTCAAATAGAAGTATAAATATGGTTTAAAAGTACTTTTTAGTGGTTTCTTATATGTTGCTCTGTTGCTCCTATGTTGCTCTGTAGTAGAAGGGTCTGAATGCTAAACTGGCCTGCCTGCAGTCCAGACCTGTCACCCATTTAAAAAATTTGGCGCATCGTGAAATGAAAAATACAGCAAAGGAGACCCAAAACTGTTGAGGATCTAAAATCCTATATCAGGCAAGAATGGGACAATATGTCACTTTCAAAACTCTAGCAATTGGTCTCCTCAGCTGCCCAAACGTTTACTGAGTATTTTTGAGACATGTTGCTGGCATCAAATTCAAATCAAGCACATATTTTTCATAAAACAATAAAATTTCTCAGTTTCAATATTTGATATGTCATCTTTGGTGTATTTGCAATTAAATATGGGTTTACATGGTTTGGAAATCATCACATTCTTTTTTGATTTACATTTTACATAGCTTCCCAACTTTTTGGGAAACGGGATTGAAACATTTTGTACTTACGCTTAATTAAAAGTGTGTTGTTACAATTAAGCTGCGTACTTGAAATCCTGTTTGTGTATGCTAAAGGACTTTTTGTTTTTGTAGTTTGTTGTGGACCAGAATCACAGGAAGTCAGTAACAGGAAGCAACTGTCTTGTGACCAGTAATCAGGAAGTAAGGAATCATGGCTCTGAGGGCTGTCATATTAGCATAACTAAAGGATGTTTAGTTGGTATGTTTTGGCCTGATTTTCAAAAGTTTGAGGTCAACGGTTGTTCAATAATTAATTAATTTAGAGCCTTTGTTGTACTTTTATTTTCCTTAGCCTCTCCTCTGCTCCTTACTGGTTGAGCTGTGTGTGAATGAAGCGGGGGCGGAGCCACCCTTTGTGAAGCAAAGAATAGAGGAGAAACAAGAGAAAAAGCACAACTGTCAATTAAACTGAGCTAAAAAAAAATTTTTTTTTAAATACAATATGGTGGCTTCCAGGAATGCTTGTTGCAGGAGAAGCTGCAAATGTGTCATACAGTTACGCTGATTAGCGGTATGATGTCATTACGTCAACAGGTTACAATTATCACAATATTGGTTTTTGTTATGGTATTAAAAATGATGGTATTTATTTATACCGGTATTATCATGAATGATATAAAAAAAAAAGTCAAAACTCAATGGGGGTATTGGACTCCCTCACTTTCAATTTTACTATTGAGCCTGTAACATTTTGGGTTCAACCATCCAAGCATGATAATAACCCAGCCTATGTGCAGATAGAGTAGGTGACATCTAGTCCTACCCCCTTAACTGTACTCCCTCTCTCATCGCTACCTCTGCCTTACAATTATACAAAGGATAATGCAATTATTACCCAAAGCCATGGTCCAAAAAAAGGGGAACAGTTTGGATGGCAAAACAGCGAATTTCTTTCTCCATTATGCTTTCGCTATTCTTTTCCTCCCTCTATGATTGATATTTCATTTGAGGTATGAGTTAAGCGTAACGGTATTTAACTGATGAAAGCTCTTTTTAGTGTGTGTTAAATTTAGTTTGCCACAAAGTAAATTTTATATATATATATATATGACACTGCAATCAAACTTGATATTCGCCTAGAATATAAATCCTGATTGTATTTCACTTCTTGATTTGGTGACATCACAAGACTGGTCAGTCTCAAGTGAACACTTGTATATCTGCTACAGATGTAATTAACCTTGTTAGTATTTTGCCTATTAAAAACAAACAAATGGAATAACGACCCGCCATCAGAAGAACCGTCTGGGTTTTACACCACCTCAACTTGTTTCCCAGCACGTTTTGAGTTAGATATCTGGTGGTGACAGTTAAGTTCTGTCTTTAAGTGCCTATCCTCCTCTTGCTGGAATGATTTATTTTATCCTGCATGTGGCCGTGGAGACACCGATAACATCCTGCTGGCTATTCAGCAGACTTTTGAAAACAATTAAAGCTCTATCCATATTTTACTCTTTTTACTCCTCACCACTTTTGTAATGGCTCCTCTCAGGCTTTTGTCCTCTTGCTTTTCCCTGTATGTGTTTCTTTATATTTTCAATTGATAAACCTCAGACTACTTACATCTGTCATAGAAAACCAAACAAATTTTATTACTTTCTTTACTTGTCCATATTTTCTGTCTGTCCACATATCACTGTATCACATAACTTCCCTTCACATTCCCTTCTTTCTTCTAATTTGATGACATTCAGCCAACCTGCAATGTAACTTTGATCTCTCCCTTACTCAGTGACAGACACTCGCTTTATAGCTCTGGCTCCACTGTTGCAGTCCAGCCAAACATATTATATTTACGTTATGTACCTACTTTATGAGTACCCATTTCTTTTCAGCTCAGTGTGAGTCTCTCTAATCTGTGTTTGTCACGGTGTGGAGCAGACACTGGTGAAAAGGGAGCGAGGGGAGATTTCCCACTCGTTAATTGATCGTGATTATAGCATTGTTCTCCCAGAGGGAGTAAAAAAAAAAAAAAAAAGAATAAAAAAAATGCTGAAATGGATCACTAAAAATACTTGGGTGGCTGTTAGTATACAGTACCTAAGCGGCCCACCCATGTAAGTCTATGTGTGGAAAACACTGCATATTGTTCGAACCTTCCGCAAATTACTCAGAAAAGGGTGGCAAGCTACTGGTAGCTCAGAGGCTTGTTTGAATGGTCAAATGGAGTTACATTTCAAAGTGGAGAAGGTTTTAGAGGAATTGAAACTTCGATCCATTCTATTCAATAGCACACATTTTTCAGAAAACTTTTTCAATATTGTAAAACAAAATGTTTTTATGTCAGTACACTCAAAAACATTTTTATATATCAATGGTTTCAATTGGAGAAAGAATGCAAGAGAAGTTAGCGACCGAAAAACATACAGAAGAATAAAATGGCCAAACAAGCAAACATGCTGACTCAGCATTCACACTAAGTAAAAACAGAAACAGAAAAATGGATACATCAAAGGCCGCACAGTAAGTAAAGCCTATTAATGTCATCATATACTTGTGGCATACTACGACCAAAGGACCTTTTAAAAACACACGGGAGGATGTGGAAATACACACTCTCAGTGTAAATCCTATAGTCATCTGTTACTTGGCAGCCACACATATGTGTGTGTGGGTGTTTTTTGACCAGGGCCTTCTGGTGGTGAGTGGGAGATCAATGATGGTCATGGTGACTGACAAAAACAGAACTCCATCAGTTAGCAATTTTCTCAATAACAGAAGTTGCATTTTGCAAACAGTCAGACACAAATCAAAGAGCAAAGACACTGCTTTGTGAGGGCTGTGTAAACGCAGAATTTTCAAAGTGAAAACAGTGCTATTTTTTTAATAGGGTAATTACCCTATTAAAAAAATAGCACTGTTTTCACTTTACTACTGTACTACTACTTTACTACTCTACTGTAAATTTACAGTAGAAATAGAATTTCAAATCTACTGTTTTATTATAGAAATGTATGGTATGTGTTCATGGCAATCATACTGTAATACTCATGATTTTTAATTTGATCATAAAACTGGAGATAACATAATGGTAACAATATTTTGACATTTGTTTATGTTAAGATTGCAAACAGCAGCAACAAGCATAACTGAAAGCAAAATCCATTTATAGAACTATGAAGGGCATTACATAATATGTATATATCATTATATATTGTATATATATAATTTTTATATTTACAATTTAGACAATTAAAATTGCAGAAAGGAACTCCGGAGCCAATACGAAGTGAATTCAAATGAAAGTGGTCGTAAATTCAAACCAAAATCCTTGAGAAAAAAAAAAGAAGAAAACTGTAATAAAGGTGAAAATGCATATTTTCCTCTTACACATTGTAAATGATGTTAAAATGTAAG
This sequence comes from Embiotoca jacksoni, assembly GCF_022577435.1. Classification (NCBI taxonomy): domain Eukaryota; kingdom Metazoa; phylum Chordata; class Actinopteri; family Embiotocidae; genus Embiotoca; species Embiotoca jacksoni. Next base: position 18,939,278 of record NW_027185403.1, read on the forward strand.
AGCAAAAGTAAAGCTTTAAAAAAAAAAAATGGTCACAGTTGACTCTCAAGTGATCTCAAGCATCTGACTGTCATGTGATCAGGTTGAAGAATCCTGATTTTCTGATGCATTTTGTTCTTCACGCTTGCTCTATCTATAAAGAACAAGAGATTCTTCAAACATTTTCAGAAAACCATATAGATTTAACATGTTTTTTTGTTTGAATGTTTGTCTCGATGTCCGCCACTAACTTTCATGTATAAAAAAAAAAAAAAAAAAAAAAAAAAAAAAAAAACTTAGAACTGATTAAAATCTCTTACCTCTAAACAGTATTTCCTTGAATGTGGACATAACATGTCATAAAACACAAGCAAAGATGACTCATTACCGTCCTTCAGGGCTTTGTCCACATTATGTGACACCACCACCCGCCTGCTCTGGATTGACTCCTGCGCTGGCACCAAAAAACGATCCTGAAAACAACGAGACTATCAGATCACTTCTTTTTCACTTCAAGCACAGATGTGGACAACAACATAAACTCAGGAAATATTGGACAACAACAAGAAGAGAAAGAAACGAAGTAAGAGAACTGTGTCGAATGAGCCTAAAATTCCTAACAAATGAGGCAGCCAAAAATTTGTCATAGTTTATTCAACATGTCTGCCAGATAATTGCTTGGGACAATATTCCTCCACTGTCAACATCAATAAATCATCAGCACACAGCGGCAAACAACACAGCTGAAAAGCAGCTGCGGTTCTGTGGCTCCTGTTAAGGCAAGCCACCAGCCAGTTGCAAGGACACAAACACATTCCTAAAGAATAAATAACTATTTATTGTGTCTATTTATGTCTTCATATTTTTTTTCTTGTTTATAATTAGACTAAATCAAGAAACGTGATTCTACCTTATCTATTATAGAAAAACACAGTTAAGACACAGTCATATATTCTATATATAGAAACGATGTGTAATTATGTGATATCATAGGGAGTTGGTAGATATGTTGATCATTATCAAAAGTATACTGAATGTTACTAATGAGTTTGAAAAAGGGGGATACCAATATCATACCATGAGCTGGTTGAAGAACTCTGGCCGTGCAGCTGACTGTCTTCTGTTTCTGTCAAAGCAGCTGACTTTGGGAGGACTTTTCCTGACTAGCAGAACAAAGCTCCCAGCCAGGAAACACAGTAGGGCGAATGAAACATAGATGAATAGCTTCAAGAAGAAAGAGGTGAGAGTCAGGCCTCCCCAGGCCAGCTGAAACACTACTGCTGCCACCACGCCCAGGCAGAAAGCAGGTATAAACCGGAAAGAGGAGCCGACGGAAGAGGTGGAGGTGGCAGACATAGGCCCCTCTTCTCCTCTGGTACTGCTACGCCTTCCAGCCAGTGGTGTAGTGCTAGTTGAGGGGGTGGGCATGCTGCGACCCCACCATCCATATATGTGTTACTGCTATTTAGGCTTAAACGTTGGTTCGCTAATCTATACGTCAAATCCAAGCGGTACGGTGCACACTCGCGTATACACTCGACTACAACACCGTTTCCAAGAAGAGGCATCCCAGCTCTGACATCTCCTCTCCGACCTACACCGTTATGTTTGCTACGTTCGTAGCATCGGCCCACCCGGCAGCAACAGGCGAGGAGCCCGCTAGTTTCGTCATACAAAACGATAATCCAGAGGGTACCAGGCCTGTCTTGGAGTAGGTGACAGGAGCTGACAGTTGCCCAGAAAGCACACGGAGAGGGACCCGGGGCGATGGGATGGATGGAGCAACAACCACCGTCACCTTGGAGACAAATAGTTGGAAGGGTAGCTTAGTGACTGTTGCTAACCTACTAGGCTAGCAGGACGCTCTGCTAGAAAGCAAGTATATATAACTGTGACATGCTTTGTGACAAACATAAAATTACATACAAATATAGCTATGAGGGAAACTGTCTAAATAGTGCATGGACTTGCTACTAAGCTAAAAGTAATAAATGCAGCCAGCTATTCAGCTGACTTGGTAAGTAACAGAGTCAACATTAGCGAATGTTAGCTTACTCACCTATCGTTAAAAAGTGTCCGATAACAACACAACATTTTCGATTTCCTCTCTGTAAAAGAATACACCAGAGGCCTTGTAATGGCGTAGTAAAATTATCATAAACGAAGCGACAAAATATGCGAGGTCCAAAATCTCCGAATGATAAAAACAAGTAAGTGTTGTCTCCTTGAGCTCCAGCTGACAGAATCTCTCTGAGCCCTGAACGTTGAAGGGGTGTCAGCCAATCAGCACTTGTGTTAACCACCGACGGTGCGCCTGTTTTATTTCTTGCGACAGTTTAGGTGGACGGGGCACTTGCCTGACACTACGAGCTGTGCATGCAATGGAAAAAAAACACCGCCCAACAAGGTAGCTAAGCATACCACTAGATAAAGGATCATGTCTGGTTTCTCTGATGATCGATTTTTCTTACAGATACGGGCTTATACAAAGCGCTCTTGTGTGTAAAGACAAAATGATGTTTTTACAGTTATGATTATATTTCAGCCATATTAACTGGATCATTTTAAACGTAGTCCTGGACGCAACTACATGATTGTATTTTTTATTTTCCTTATCTCTATTTTATAAAATGATAATAAACAGGCTATAATATTGTCATTGGCCAATTGCAATATTCGGAATGACTGGTATAGGAGTGATAGGTCATTAATTCCTGAAGGCCTGATGATTGTTTTCTTCTAAACACCCAGAAATAATTAACCCATTATAATTAATTTTCTTACAGAAACAAACAGATCGACTACTTTTCATTAGTGGGTCGATTTTTATCATCTTGCACAGCAACCATGTATAGATGTGCAACAACAACAACACACTAAAACACTACAAATATTTGCTGTCTACTCAACAATTATAAGATAAACAGTGCACAGTGAATCACCTCTTCACAATTTGTGCACATCACTGTTAGAACAATGCCATTCAATAAAAAGAAAATTTGTAATGATGAGGTTTTGCTCTACTTTTTGCGGATTCTACCTGCTCATTCAGGAAGTGGACACCAGAAGCCAGCGAGTCTTTGAGGTAGGCCTACTGCTTTGAATGTACAGACTGGAATGTGCTACTGGAGGGAAATGACATGGACTCTGACACCGATAAAATGGTTAAATACATCATAGATTACAGCATTTGGGGCGGCACGGTGGTGCAGTGGTTAGCATTGTCGCCTCACAGCAAAAAGGTTCTGGGTTCGAATCCGGTCCTGGGCCTTTCTGTGCGGAGTTTGCATGTTCTCCCTGTGCTTGCGTGGGTTCTCTCCGGGTTCTCCGGCTTCCTCCCATCATCCAAAAACATGCACCTCAGGTCAGGTTACCTGGCGCCGCGCTAGTGGCAGCCTGCTGCAGCAGCTCCCCCCTGAGAATCCCCCTGCTGTAGTGAAGAAATTTCCCCTCGGGGATTAATAAAGTGTATAAAATCAAAAAATCAAATCAAAATCCCTAGACCTCCATACTTAGAGACAACCCTGAAAAGATGGGTATAGATCCATCCTTCACTTCCTGGATCACAGACTACCTGACAGGATGACCACAGTTTTTCAGACTGAGGAGCTATATCTCTGGGACATTAGTAAGCAGCACTGGGCCACAGGGTACTGTTCTAGCACCATTCCTGTTCATACTGTACACAGCAGACTTTAAGTACAAGTCTGAGTCATGCCACATCCAGAAACATTCTGATGACACTGTTATTGTGGCTTCTATCGAGAATGGGCAGGAGAGTGAATACAGGGACCTGACGTGGCTGGAGTGACAAAAACTATCCTTCTGCACACCTAAAAGACAAAGGTGTCATGATTCCTGTCTTTCCGTGTGTATGTGTGTGCTACTCAGGAGGTGTCATTGTGTTATATGTGTTACTACGACTCAGACCTCAAGCCTCAGTGCTCACTCTGCTAATCTCTACGTTCTGTTCCTTGTGCTCAGATCCCATCCAGTGTGTGCTAGTTGCCAGCCTGTTGTCAGCTCAAGCCTTCAGTGGTTTCTTCTGTATTCTCTCTGGGAAAACGACCTGCTCCAGCCCTGCCTCCATCCCTTGAGTCACCAGCCACGCCAAATCTACATCCTTGAACTCAGCCTCGACCCTCGGATATCTGGCATCGCTATACTTTCGCCTGCTCTGTCCTGTATTGGTCCTTTGCCTGCCCGCAAACTCACCACCCACCGGCTCAACTTCTCATCAGCCTGAGTCTCTACTCGACCAGCTCGGCGTCCAGACCCATTCAGTCTCATCGTCTTCCTACTCCTTATGTCACTCACCTGCAACCACAGCTTGTGTGCCTGCTCGTCCTTTACCACCCTACAGTCCACCTGGTAACCCACCCACACACTCCAACCCCTCTGGACAGTCTTCCCCTGCCTGCTCGCTAAGCATTGCTCCTCCGTTGGCAATGTACTTATCTATTTACCTGAAGATTCAGCAATAGCTCTACTTCTCCAGTCCAGACTTTGTTCCTCCCCCTGCCTGCCCATGCTCCAACTCACCTGATGTTCCTGTCAGCTGTTCCCCAATTGTCCACCTTCAACATTCACTAAATATGGCTCAAGAAAGCTTTTTACTTTCACTCCAGATTCCGTGTTCTACATTTGGGTCCTTATTTCCATTACACACAACGGTAGGAGATTCTTATAGATTATTGAAGGTCTAAGGGCCACCTTCAGCCAATTACTATCCAAGGGAGGGACATTGAGGTGGTGCAGACCTACAAATACTTAGCTGGGCATTTGTATAACAAACTGGACTGGTCTCTGAACACGGATGCCATCTGTAGATAGAGGCAGAGCCAGCTGTTTTTCAGAATGCTTAGGTCCCTTGATGTCCCCCATAAACTGGTCAGTAAACTGAACACTCTGGGCCTAGGGCCTCTCTGTGTGCATGGGTCATGGACTTTCTGACAGACCGACCACAGCATGGCAGGGTCAGCAAGCACACCTCCACCACCTTCATCTTAAATACAGGCACCCCACAGGGCTGTGTGCTGAGCCCTATGCTCTTCACACTTTTTACACATCACTGGAACCCCGTTTACACCTCCAACTCCATAATTAAATATGCAGACAACACCACAGTAGTTGGCCTGATTTCAAACGAGGACGAAGCTGCCTACAGGATGGAGGCGGATCATCTGGCTAAGTGGTGTAAGGACAATGACCTGGTCCTCAACACTGCTAAAACAAAAGAGATGATCATTGATTTCAGAAGAACCAAGGACGGAAGACACAGCTGCACCGCCACTGAGAGAAAAGACCTGCACCGTGTGGAAACATTCATTCATGTCTTCAGTGAAATGCTGTATATGTTCTACCAGTCAGTGGTGGCGAGTATCCTTTTTTATGCTGCGGTATGCTGGGGTGGCAGCATGTCTGACAAGAACACGAGACGGCTGGACAAGTTGTTAAAAAAAAGCTGGCTCAGTCCTTGGCAGGAGTCTGGACTCACTGGGGATGGTAGTGGAGAGGTGAATATGGAACAAGGTACTGGCTATAATGGACAATACCAGCCACCCTTTCCACAACATCAGGGCAGGTCAGAAGAGCAGTTGCAACTGTTAGCTCATCTCGCTGTACTGTAGGACTTTAAGGTTTAGATGATTTTTCTGTACCCACAGCCATCAGGCTTTACAACACCTCAGCCAGGTGGAGTGGTTATGACCAGGACTGTTACTTGTCCCCCTCCTCTCCTGCTGTCAGGGCTTACAAGACTTTGAGGATTAGTGTTTACTCAGTGCAATAATAATTAGCACTTTTTTTTCTCATTGGCACTTTTTATTTTATTCATCTATTTATCTTTTGATGGGTTGATTTTTAGTAATACTTCTGATTTTATCCCTGCTTTAAATCCACATTACCTCTGATTGACTTTAAATGGTTGATTATTTTATTGTATATGTATGAGCTACTGTATTCCCCAAGTGGATGAATAAAGTGTCTATCTATTGTACCTGTCCTCAGTCTCTCTATGATCTTTCAGAAATAGAGAAACACTATTAGTAGAAAGGTTGTGGTTAAGATAAAGAATATCTCTAAGTGATTAATGTTTAGAGATTGTCAGTTCTCTGTCTCAATTTCGTGATTTAGGATCAGAATTTTGTAAATGTGCTCATAATGTAGGGCACATAATGCAATATCAGAGTAATTTAATTTTATAAACTTCATTTTTTACACTTCAATTTTCATTATGACAGCAAATGTCCAGTGTCTAAGCTCTTTGTAAATCAGAATTAATGCATAAAAAACAACAAATTAACATCGTAGCTTAAAGAATGAACCTAGAATTGTTATGAGGGGTATCACAGTAGTGATAGATAGATAGATGAGTACATGTATTAAGTTACAGTTAATATGGTGCTATGAAATAATTCAATGGACAAGAAGGGTTTCCTTGTTTTATTTCTTGAATCATTGTTATAAAGCGAATGAAAGCAATACAAAGTTAAATGCGTGTTCACATCCCTGTAAATCAGAAACAGAATATGCTAAAGCCTTGAAAGGATGCTTTGATAACTAGTTTTTCAAACCTTAAGCCACTTGTATCATCTTATGAAACAGCTATATTTTGTGTGACTTTGTTTAAATAACTGTAACGGACATCTTTTATTTCAATTGTATGAGATGCAAAGGCAATTAATGTGAATCCATATAACACTTGCTTGAACTCAGCTCATTCCATGCAGGTTTTAAAAATAACATGACACAATTCTTTTAGTACACATTATTGTTAGAACAGTCTTGTTACACCCATTTTCAAGTACATGATAATGGCTCCTTTTACCAACTTCAGTCCAATGTTTCAGCTTGTGCACACACACTGACATCAGATTTCCGTTTTCTCCACCAAAACAAACAGCTGCATGTGTGTGCTACTTCCTCTTGCAACATTCCTCTCTCTAAAATGAACAATAAGTTCTCATGCTACATGACACTAGTGTGTCGCTACTTCCAAAGTCTTATTTAATGTCATTTTCATAAGATGGGTAATGTGTACAGTTTTATTAATGACCACTTCAGAAATCTGGTGGATTAAATCTTTGGTTCATCTTGACTTTATATAGTCTGCTTAGTTACTGATACTTTGCTCCACCCAGATACATTCTGATAACAGAAAACTTATCAGGAGTCAGTCAGTGGATTTGATTAGTGTTGTGTGCCAACGAGTTCCTGTGGAATTTTAAAGGATAATAAGATTAAATATCTGTAGGGTGCTTTTTAAAATTTAAAATATGATTTTACACCATTGTTGTCTAGTTTCTGTCCAAAAGCTAAGATTTGATATGTCCTTATGCCTGATCTAGGGAGATGGACTGAGATGAACCACATTGTGGTCATCAATAAGATCAGTTTTGAAGTTGGTGGGTCGCAGCTTCATGATGCTCGTCTTCAGCGAATACCACCATCCTTTCCATGGGAACCAAACTACACCATTATCCGTTGAAGCACTGTAGTGCCCATTGGGGTAGTACATGCCATTAAGATGGGCAGAGTGACACCTAAGAAAGGTGAATAATTAATAATAGTTAATTTACTTAAAAATAATAGTTGGTTTTTTTATTGCACATTTTGCTGCATATGCATGCATCTGTGTGTATCATGTGATTGACGGGCAGATTCTCTAATCATGAAACCCGTACTTATTAAACCACCAGCCTCCTTTGTCTTCTTGGGCACAGTTTCCGATGTAGTTGTCGTTGTCCTGGTCGTAGGTGCTGAATTTGATGCCCTGGTGGCTGGCCCACTCTGGCACACCAACCTGATATCTTCCTGACAAAGCATCTCCAGCTGTACCTGCATAGGCTCCAAAGGTAAGTTGGTAGTGATCCTGCAGAGACAGATGCAATGAGACCTAGTCAATTGCACAGACTTAGGCATGAACCCTAAATACAGTATTAAACTCAAGGAAGCCACAAGTCCAGCCCTGAAATATTTTCACCATGTAACTCCCGGTACATCAAAAGTTGTTGTTTTTACACTTGCATTAAAAAAATTAAAAAATTAAAAAAAAACTTTTTAAAGCAGATTTTCTTTAGACCGACTAGTTGTTTCCCTGTTTCTAAGTTAAGCTAACGAGCTGCTGACTGTTGCTTCATATTTACCATACAAGCATTAATGTGGCATTGTTTTCTTATTTATGCCTCTGCAAAATAGCTAATACGCATCAAACTGTTTCTCTAAGAATAAAGAGAGAAAGTAGGGAAAATGCTTTGAATAAATACATAGATATTCCAAGTATGCCTGGAATTTAAGATTACTTTCCTTAGAAAAATCAAATATCTTTAGCCCTCAAAAAAAACATCAAGGCTATAATATAAAAAAAAAATTCTACAGTTGTGCATTTAGTGGTCACTCAGTATCAACACCTTTTCATCGGCGACTTTAAAGTTCTTGTACTCAGCATAGCGCTGGTTACCATCAAAGTCTTCCAAGTTGATTCTCAGAGAATAATTCCCTAGAAGGGGACAGATAGACAGAAGAAAAAAAATCTCTAAAAAATCATTAAGATAACAAGAGGGATATGTGACATGTTTCCTTTAAAGCAATAATACATGTTTTGGTGGGCCACTTGGTGGCAGCAGCGACAAGCTGTAAACATTGCAATAGTTGTTTTTTCACACAAATGTGTCTAAGGACCTGACAACCTTACAATACCAATATTTACTCAATTTCTGTCTTTTTTTTTTTCTTTCTTTCTTTTTTGGTCTTCGCAATCACCTGGAAAAACGTTCTAGCTATTTATTTGCTATGCATGTTTGTCTGCAATTTGGAGCGGAGCAGGTAGCATACAGTGGGGTTCTGATATGTTTTGCTGCTAACAACTGTTTTCTGCTGCTGGTTTATCAGAGAAATGAAAAATAACTACTGAGCAGCAATTTTCACATTGCATATAGATAGCATGATCCATTGGCAAGAAGTTTTAAAATAGTGCAAGTTAAAGTTTAAAATGGCTTTTGGGGTAATACTGACCATGTGCAGTGATATAATGCAGGTTTTCATTTCCAAGCCAAAATTCTGCATGTGCATCTCCAAAACCATCCTTATACTCTGCCCACGACCTGATAGATAGATAGATAGATAGATAGATAGATAGATAGATAGATAGATAGATAGATAGATAGATAGATAGATAGATAGATAGATAGATAGATAGATAGATAGATAGAGAGAGAGAGAGAGAGAGAGAGAGAGAGAGAGAGAGAGAGTGACAGAGAGGTAGACAGACATATATTGCATTTCAAATGAAGTTTACTCAATTGTTTACAGGGGTTGCATACACACCTATTAAATGTCTCTGCTCCATTGATCCGTCTTTGTACGATGGTCCAACCACCTCCATCACTCATATCACAGTAGACTTTGCATGGAGAAGGGCTGCCGTTGGGTTTGATTTTGTATAAACCACTGGACTTGGAGCCAGAACTGAAGAGGTCGAAGCAGTCTGATACACAAGCAAACACACACACAAATGCGCACGCAAACACATATATACAGATATAAACTGTATATACACATTCTGTATTTAGCACATTATCTGGTTCCTGTTTCAGCAATGTGAGAACTGAAACAAGATCAGTACAGTTTAGTTGTAAAGTAATGTCTTCCAGTCCATGGCCCTGACCTGTGTGTCGCGTGTCCTGGGTCTGGTTGATGCTGACTTTGTCCTTGTTGCCAGGTTGGTGCAGCAGTCTGTGTAGAAGGAGCTCTTGTTTCTGAAGTTGGCCCTTCAGAAGCTTCTCCTGTTCCCACAGACGAGCCATTTCCTCGCGGCAACTGTCTGACGCCTACACACACATAGTTGTATTGCTATATTTGCACCAATCTTCATTCACTCCTTATGAGATCAAATAAATAAATTTGAATTTATTGACAATATAATCAGCTAGACATAAGGGCAGAGCATAGTAACACAATTCAGGATTTGAAAGAATACACACACCTTTGTACTGGTATACACATGCAAAACGTGAAGCAAAGAAGAGGATATATGTTAAAGAATTCAAACCAGTAACACCATCAGCCTGCCTGGCTTAGTCTTTTCAAAGTAGATCCAAAGTCAAATCCAAGTACTTACACAAAGCGATTTTGTGCAAGCTATGATGACTATCAGTCCTACGAGCAACAGCATCTTCCTCTTCTGGTTTGAATATCACAACACTAAAAGGAAAAAAGTAAAGAGAGAAAGAAACTTCTACCTCAGAGTTTGGTTGTATGTGTTTGATTTTTGCACACGAGCTTGGTACATCTCCCCCACATCTGGTACAAAACAAAGCTGCAGCCAAGACGAAGGAGAATCTGATGAAATACCTGATTCTCTACAGTCGTAAAATACACAAAATATGCAGGGAGTGACCAGAACCTTTGTCAAAACCAGCCACACTTTCAGGAAAACATCTTCTTTTCTAATCTTAAAATACAGTTGAATTAAGATGAGAAGTTTTACTTTTTCATGTTAACAGAAGGTAATTCAAACTCTAAACATTTTCCTTTAAACAGATGCATTATATTTACCACATTATTAGATTCTGATATCTTACTAGATGATGCCAATTTCACATTATTCTTTAATGAAGAGGAGACACCACAACTTTCCAATGAAAAGTAGATGGGCTTGTTATTACCTACACAATCACATGGTTTTAGACAGTGATGCTTCAGTATTATGTTTGGTAGTTGGCTGTTCATATTCAGTATATAGGGTATCTACCTTCGATATATAGACAATAAATTGGTATAAATCTTCTCATCTAACTCTCAATAAGAACCCAAAGAAGAGTATTTCTAAAAAAAAAAAAAAGTATTCCTTTAGAAAATATCAAAAGTCATTTGAGTTTTAATGGTTAATCTAGATGTGTCGTTTATTTTATGCTAGGATCATCCAAATCAATTACAATTGATGAGAACAGGAATCAAGCAAATTTTACTTAAATAGTGCAAAGTATATGGTGAATACATTATGTTGAGGTTACCGTGAAATCTTAAAATAATTTAAAAAAAAACCAACATATTACGTCAAATTGAGATTTTTATTAGCTATGAATGACTGATGCAAATAGTTACATCAACAGTTGGTGGCACCAATTTCACACAAAAGACCAAGTGAAGTGAGATGATGAAACAATGGTATGTATCATATAACACAGACCTGGAACACACTGCCTGCTTGGCATGTGTGTACCTCTGACGCATGTTTTAGCAGCTGCTTGCTTGCATGTGTGTATCCACACCTGCAGCATGTCACCAGCCTGTCAGTTGCGGCGCTGCGGCTGCAGGTCCTACCATCAATGAGTTTCTCCTAAATAATGGCCATCAGTATAGTAATTTTGAGGTCTGACAACTGATGAGTTGTAAGCAAAAAGCAAGCACAGCGTTGTGTTTATCCTCGTACGGAGCAAGACACACTCACAAAAGGAAAGAGGAGCAATACAGAGAGGGAGGGAGAGAGCACAGCAAGGAAACCCTCGCCTCGCACCTGGTAAAGTGACTACATGATGTAGTTTGAGCATACACTAGGTTTTTGCGATGATCATACAGTACAAATGTAATCACAGCTCGTTTCCCTGAATATTTAAGCTGGGAACCGTGCACGGGTCACGTGAAAAATAGTCAGTTCTATTTTATAAGGATGCAACGCACACGCAAGGCGTGACACACAGGTGAGACGCACATCTCAGCAGGCAATGTGGCTGCTCTGATCCGTTAATATGGAGCAATTTAACCTCAAAACTGACATAAAATTGCACTACACAACCGTATCTTTAAAAACACACTCCTTGTTGTGCCATTCCATCCATCTTGGTGCAGCCTGGTTCATGTTGCCATGGAAATAGCAATCCAAAAAAGTCCCTTGCACTGTACCAAAATGTAAATGCGCCTGAATCTGTGCTTAGACCAGCTTTGTGCCAATACAAAAACAGGGCCTATGGTTACATTAAGAGAAACAAAACCATGTGGTTAGGGTTAGCCACAAAAACAACTTCGGCACCAAAGCAACTTTGTTAGGGTTAAAAAAAATATTTATTTAAACAAATTGATGTTGCTTAATTACACACTGGTCTCCTACATGGGTATTTTGTTGAAAGTCCAGTGATTTACTTGCCTCCCAACATGAAATGTTGCTCTAGTGGATGGGCAAATCTACACACTTTAACGTAATTCTGGGCTGCTCAAGAATAACTGCAGGATTAAAATCCTCATTTCTAAAATAATGTCAGAAGGTGTGAGCAGCCAATACATTTCCCAGTTTATGATTATGTTTCTATGTATTAAAATACCTAATGGGTACATCAAAAATGTTTTAGCTTTTGTAAATTACTAAAGCCTGACTGCACAGATGTAGTTAGATTTCAGTCATTTATTACAAGTATTTAAAATTAAAGAGGCAATATCATATACTTTGATGAACATCTAATTTCTTAGATTTTCTTGTATTTCAAGTGTTTGTTTAGCATCCTCTTGTGACTTGGTATGGCTTCCTTTCCTGAGGTAGTTTCAGTGATCAGCAATCCTAAACACACACAAGAACTCACAGTCAAGTTTTGTCAGACACAGTTTCAATGACCTGCTCACAGGTAATCATAGATATAGACCAGAAAATGTTTTATTCATCAAAGTAATATGTAGAAATTTAAAGGTTTCTGAATAATTTGTATTGCATGACATTGTAGCAAAAAATTCCAAACCAAACCTGAAACTAGCCCAAACATAGCTTGATGTTGATTAATAGTACAATATTTTGCATGATGTGTAACCTCTTTATTAGATATTTCACAGTTAGAGCTGTGCACTTTTTTTTTTGATAATACAATGTATGTCTGAAACATTTTCCAAAATGTGGCCCTTGGTTATTTAAATATAATTAGGTGCCTTTTTAAAATCTGTTCACTTTAGTCTTGTGTGAGGTACTATGATCAAAAATGAACTAATGCTTATCTGTGCCATTTGCAAGAGTAGGACAACTAGTATTGTTTTATCTCCACAATTACTACAAATCATCATTTAAAAATAACACATTACCTTTGATATCCACTGAATCTTTCAGCTGTGAGAACTCAGGATTGTCTGGTTGAGCATCATCAGATTTCTTATAGTAATATGGTTGGTCAGGGGGCCCAAACCGCTGTATGCAAACATACCACATAATTAAATTTTTTTGAAGCTGTCCTATTTGTCTGGAGGACCAAACCATACTCTCACATAACAATTGTAATATACCTTGTCAGGCCACATGAAGCTTATGAAGAGAATGATGGGAAGTCCAATCGTAAAAACATAGACACTCAAGAGCCAGGGTCTCTGGGAGGTGGCCAGAACGAGGCTCTCTATGATACCTGGCTAGAGTATAAACACAGATACTTTTCTATGTCATTTGTTATATAATAATACAGTCTAGATCATTTAACCACCTTACTGCACATAAAGAAAACATTTATGTCAACAAGAAACAAGAGGCAGGACCTTAAGGATCAAAACTACAGTGCCAATTTAACTAAAATTACTACCTAAAGGTTGTATGCCTCTGCTAATTTCTCAAGTTGTAGTTTACATACATTTGTCCTATTAGATATTTGAATTATTAAGTTATGGACATAAACATGTTTTGTGAGGCAACAGTAGTGGAAAAGTAATAGTAGGTAAATGGTCAACATATTACATGATGTTATGTCTCTGTTAATGTCAACAGTATTAACATCATTAAAGTGTTTTTGAAAATGAAAACATATTTTCCCTCGCAGTTAATAATAATAGTTGTCGCTAATAAATTGCAATAAAACTCTTACCAGTGCTTCAGCAGACACCAATGTCACACTGGCTACAAGCATCATGCACAGAAACACAAAGCTGTTCTCCATCTATGAAACACATGATTGTATGTACATACATGAATTTAATATCAGTTTAAACAACCATATGCAAAATGTCAACATTCACATTGTAACAATGAGTGTCCTCCACCTGTCCACATGCACGCACCAAACATAATCAGGTAAGAACATATTCAAAGATCCTGAATGAGGTAAACACATTTCTATTGCAACCACTCCTTCTATTATACATATATATATATATATATATATATATATATATATATATATATATATATATATATATATATATAAATTGTATGACTGCAATGATCAGACAGGGACAGAAACATTAAAGACAAAAGGAGAGAGTCAAAGAGGAGAAGAGGCAGTTTTCTAAAAAAGAAAATTAAATTAGAAGCAGGAAAAGAATGAAGAAGTGTGTATTAAGGGAAGCAGAGTCAGACACAAGAGAAGATAAAAATACATTAGACTAAAAGAAAGAAGAGACCAAAGCAGATGTTTTTACCTTTTTAACACAAGGATTGTTGTCAGTTTTCTGGAGTTCCTTAAAAGCCACTTCCTGAAATCTTCAGTCATGTGATGTTGGACTTTGGTCTTAAGTCACTTGCTGACATGACTGCAGTTATACAGTTACCACATTATAAGGGCAGCATGCACATACACACACTCTCATACGCCTTTCACAGTTAGCGAGCCAGTTGCATTCAACTTTTATCGTTCTTCATATTCTTAGTAAATAATTCATGTTATGGTTAGATTATAGTTTTAAGATTTCAATAATAATAAATATTATGATAAATGGAATTTTTAATGACACTGACATAAGAGTCAGCTTTTTTTTTTTTTTAATGAATAACCAAATTGGAAGGTTGAATTCAAAAGTCTTGTTTTAATTATATATGTTGGTGGGATTAATATTTAGAACAACCACCAAACCTGCCTATGGAATTTTGGATAGGTCTGTTTATGTGCATTGTTGCCCACTAAAGCCACAAAAAAAGTAATCCACCGGCTGCACTGCACTTAGACCTAGTTTGAGGTGGTGCAGGCACAAGTGCAACTTCACCTAAAAGTTGACACCAAAATTACACTGCACAGGCACATCTTTACCTTTATCTTCACAGAAAATTGCAAATCAGTGCTAGCACAGAAAAAAAAAAACTTGCGCTGCACCAAAATGCCAATGTGCTTGTATCTGCACTGCACTAAGTCCAAAAATAGTGCCCTTGCCGTGTACGGAAAAAAAGACATTACAAAAGCTTCAAAATCAAATACAACTACATGTTAGAAGAATTTGTCTGTACATAGTAGTCAAATGACTAATGAAAGCAACAAAAATAAAATGATAATGTTCATCAGAGCCGAATGTTAATTTCACTTCGCACACCATCACCTCCAGAAATGCTCTCATTGCCATCAGCGTCAGACAGGAAGCCACTGCCGGAGGCTACTGTGTTCATGTTTTGTTCAAGGGCCGTGATTCGCTGCTTCAGTCGAAGCTGGGAAGAGTTGAACTCGCTTTGCAGTCGGGCCAAACATGTCTGAAAGTAATATTACTGTCATCAGTCATAATTTTAGTTCTGCAAATAATTAACATTTTTCACAACTAAAAACAAAAGATGCAAAAAATTTGATCGTTGACATAGTAGCAGAACCAGCAGCTGCAATAATGGAAAGTATTGACCTGCAGTCGATCCAGACTGGTTTCCAACCTCTCCACCTTCTCGTCCAACTCCTCCCCTGCAGACAAATTCATTTCTTCCAGAAGCCCCTCCTTCTGTAGGATATCCCGGCCCCTATGCTCCAGCTGGGCCCTGGCATGGGGAAACTCCTGAAGTGCCTCCATCAGGTCATGTTTAGAAAGACAGAACAGGTCAGAGTATCCCAGACTCCGAATATTAGCCGTACGTCTGTTTCCCATCTTGCTGCCGCTGATGTTCAGGATGCTGATTTCTCCGAAGCAGCTTCCTGCAGTCAGAACTGCAAACTGGGTAACTCCATCCTCTCCCACCACCGCCAGATGGCCATCTTTAATTATATACATCTCCTTACCCACATCTCCCTTGAAAGAAAAGACAAAATATATATCAGTACTTTTAACAACAATATTATCCTTTTAACAATAAAATTAAAACTGAAAACTAGGTCGGTCCAGGTACAATATAGCACTTGTAGTATTAGGCCTAAGAAAAACAAGAAATGTCTTGATTAAATAAAGTATAAAGTAATAAAGTAAGTTTGCAATCAGTAGTAGGATTTTGGAGCAATTTCTTTATGACTGGGTCCAAGTTTTGTTTGCATCGTCCTTGTGCAGAGGGACACATATCACATGATACAGTAAATAGTTTCATAATATTTCCTTCCTTAACATATTATGGGCAACATAGTTATGTAATAATCACCAACACATACAACAACAAAATTGCATCTGCTTTCAACTGAAAGCAGATGCAATGTTGTTGTATGTGTTGGGTGATTAGCTTTTAATTAGAATAAATAGACAGCTATGTTATAACAACCCATACATCCATGACAGTGCAAGAGCGGTAGCATCTAATGATATATTATTTCAAAAGCACCAGAAAAAGTTATACAAACCTTTCTACAAATGTAGTCTCCAGGACTGAAAACCTGTGGTCGAAGTTTTAGCACCAATTCCACAAGGAGGCCTGCCTCACAGTCCTGGAAAATACGTACCTATGTCCACACCCAGATTTACAGACACAAACATAACTCTTGAGGAGCTTGCATGTAATGTAAAAAGGGAAAACTGAATTTTGCAGTAAAAAACCTCAAAACATATTCAAACTCCTGGCACACTAGAACAATATGATTTACAACCCCGTTACCCAAAAAGTTGGGATGCTGTTTAAAATGTAAATGAAAACAGAATGCGAGGATTTGCAAATCACATGAACCCTTTTTTGATTGCAGATAGAACAAAGACAACATATCAAACTGAGAAATTATGCTGTTTCATGAAAAATACAGTATATGCTTATTTTGAATTTGATGCCAGCAACACATCTCAGAAAAGTTAGGGCAGGGGCATGTTCACCAATGTTTTGCATCACTTCTTTTCATAACACTCTGTATACATTTGGGAACTGAGGAGATCAGTTTCTGGAGTTTTGAAAATTAAATATTGGCCAATTCTGGCTTGATATAGTATTTCAGCTGCTCAACAGGTCAGGTCTCCTTTGTCGTATTTTTCATTTCATGATGTGCCAATTTTTTTAAATGGGAGACAGGTCTGGACTGCAGGCAGGCCAGTTCGCACCTGGACTCTTCTACTAGAGAGCCATGCAGTTAAAATATTTACAGAATGTGTTTGGCATTGTTTTGCTAAAATAAGAAAGGCCTTCCCTAAAAAAGACTGGATGGCAGCATATGCTGCTCCAAAACCTGTATATTTTGTTCAGCATTCATGGCCCCGTGCCAAATGTGCAAGCTACCCATGCCATGTACCAGTTGCTGGCTTTTTAAATGAACGCTGAGTAAAAGCTGGATGGTGTATCTCTTCTTTAGTCCGGAGGATGCAGCATCCATGATTTCCCCAAAAAAGCTTGAATTTTTATGTCAGACCACAGGACAGTTTTCCACTTCACCTCAGTCTATCTTAAATGAGCTTGGGCCCAGAGAAGGCGGCGGTGTTTCTGGATCATGTTTATATATGTTTTTTTCTTTGCATTATGGAGTTTTAACCTGTATTTGTGAATGCAGCGATGAACTGTGTTCATAGACAGTGGTTATCAGAAGTTTTTGCAGAATTGTGTTTGTTTTCAATGCAGTGCTGCCTAAGGGCCCGAAGATCATGGTCATCCAATATTGATTCCTAGCTTTGTCCCTTGATTTCTCTGGATTCTCTGAATCCTTTAATGATATCATATACCGTAGATGATGAAATCCCCAAATTCTTTGCAATTTTACGTTGAGGAACATTATTCTTAAATTGTTGCAATATTTTCCCACACAGAGAGGCATGGGTAAACCTCTGCCTCTGGATGCTCGTTTTATACCCAATCATGTTACTGATCTCTTGCCAATTTACCTAATTAGTTTTTGAGATGTTCCACCAGTTGCTGTTTTTTAGCTATACACAAGTTGTCCAGTCTTTTGTTGACAAATTCAAAATGAGCACATATTATTCATAAAACAATAACATCTCTCAGTTTAAACATTTGCTATGTTGTCTTTGGTCTGTTATCAATTAAATATCGGTTTATGTGATTTGCAAATCATCATATTCTGTTTTTATTTACAGAGTGTCCCAACTTTCTTGGAAATGGGTTTGTAAAAGATGTGGATCTTTTGATAATAGTCACCTTACAAATACACAGCTTTTTCATAGTTAAAGGGAAAACAGATGTCAATGGATTTAAGCGCCTTTACCTTCTTCAGTGTGTCCAGGTGAACATTAATAGCAATCTCTGCTCTCAGTTTATTAGGCAGGTTCCTCAGCACTTCCTGTTCATCTACTGTCTTCTGATTAGTCCAGAGGTAGTCAAACCAGCGAATGACGCGCTGCTCCAGCACCTTGCTGACATGTCTGAAGTGCATGTAGTGTTTGAGTGCATCTACACGGGTTTGAAAGGTTGCTCTTGTTGCATTCATATTGGAGATCATGGATCCAACATTACCCACAATGGAGGCAAAAATCAGAACCCCAACCTGGGAGAGATATACAAGTAGTAATTTTAATAGACTGGAACAAGTGGGATCCACATGGTGCAAGACTTTGATCTGTCACCCAAGTGAGATAACATCAGCTATGTTGCTATGAACTTACCAGAAAGTCAAAAATCAAGAACAGATATTCCTCATCTCTAACAGGGGGTGGTGTCTCTCCAATGGTGGTCAGTGTCAGGGTAGACCAGTAAAGACAGTATATGTAACTTCTGGTCAGGGAGCCAAACTCAGGGTCAGATGCATTAGGATAAACCCAAGAGTCAGAGCCCAGACCCAGGACTTTGGAGAAGCTGTAGTATCCACAGGCATTCCAATGGATGATGACGAGGATGTACAGAACCAGCTTACAGATGCGGAAAGCGTTTGGGTAGCCTGTTCGTGTTTCTGTACGTTCAAAAAACTCAAACAGACGTGGCAAGCGCAGCAGCCGGTTGAATCGGAGGAGAGGAGTGTAGCTGATCCCAACGCGAAGGTACAGGAGGTCAGTTGGAAGGATAGAGGAGATGTCAAGTTTACACTGTAACATTTGAATGTAGGCTTCTCTTAGACGGCGCACATCTCTCACCATCAAGCCTTGATCCAAGAAACCTTCACATACATAATAAATATAAATACAATGCCCTAATTCTAGACATTTTCACAATATGCATTGAAACATAATCACATATACATGAATTGTGACAATCAGAATATATTGATGTTAAAAAAAAATTGTCAATGCGAGAATGGAAAATTTTGTGATCACCTGTGTGGAGGCGAACAGCAATATCCAGGATATATACTCCATCACAGACATAGTCCAGCACAAGCCACACCAGCACATTCCTCATCTGGAGCTCGTCAAAACAGGCCCTACAGAAAGACATGCGCTGAGCGAAGCAAATCACAGCAACATCCTTTTTTGAGCATGGTTGTTGCCATAACAGTGGTTTCAGAGGGGATATTAGTATATTATAACGGAGTCCACAATTATTGCTGAATGTTGAGGCTTTCTCTCAAAAATCATAAAAAGTCATAATATTTTTTCCACAAGAATCAATGAAAAAGGGGGCTTGGTGCTATCATAAAGGAAACGGACACACACACCACTTTTGGGGCAAGTGTCTGTTTTATTGAAGATATTCCACTTGTTAGTAAACAGCTGCCTATTCACACATCCAGCAGACAAGTAGCAACCTTCACATTGATTAATTGATAATGAATGTAAATTCAATATTCACTTTCCATTTAGCTCATTTTTGGGGATTTACCAATTTACAAGTCAAATACAAGACTTTTTAGGTGATAATGCTGCATAATGTTCACAAGCCAGTAACTTGGTCTGTCTGCTATTTCATACCAGGCAGGTGGCAGACAGTGGGCTTATAAGGGCATGCTTTCTAAAAACAGCTGCTATTATTAACAAGATTTATAAAAACTTTTTATATTTTTCCAAAACAATAACATTATGAGCCGTATAAACAAAACGATAAGCTAAAAGGCACCAAAACAGCTAAATAATGGCCAGGGAAACTGCAGAGTTGATAAATGGTCTGCACTTGTATAGTGCTTTATCACCATAGCGGTCTCAAAGCAGTTTTACACTGTTTCCCATTCACCAATTAATATGAGCCACTGTACAAGGTGCTCGCCATTAGGAATACATTCACATACACCATTGGGAGCAACTTGGGGTTCAGTGTCTAGCCAAAGGACACTTAGGCATGTGGAAAGGAGGAGCTGGGGATTGAACCACCTACCCTCTGATTAGTGAGCAATGTGCTCTAACATCTGAGCCACACACCTAATAACTCTGGGTGTGTTTGTGACTATGAGAAACAATGTTCGCATTTCACACATGACAATATAAAATTTTGTATTATCAAATGTATGTATGTTTTGGTGACATGTTGTAACTGGGGGCTGAGTTAACCGGAGAGCTCGCAAGCTACGTTGTTCAGGCTCCGGAGTAGCTGGTCGGCAGTCGACACAAGCAAGAATTAGAAGGTTCTCCACTGTTCGGCTTTATTGGTACATAATAGGACAGCAGAGTTTTACTCAGCGCGATCAGTTGGTCGCACGAGTAAACAAAGGCACCAGTCCACTGTGCATGGCTCTCTGTTACAAGCAGGGAAAAAAGTAACAGAAAATCTAACAAAAAAGAGGAAAAAAAAGTTACGATCCATTGCCTGACCGTCGCTTAACAAAATGTTAAAGAAAACAAAACAACTCAGAAGAGAGACAAAGTGGAAAAGTCTTAAAACTAACTAAAACGCACACAGGAGCTGCTACAACAGGCTGCCAATAGCACGGCGCCATCTTCTCGAGGTTAGAAGGTGAACCCCTGTCTGAGATGAGGTAAGTAGGTGTCCCATGTCTAGCAAATATCTCGCTGACAGACATGTTAGCAGCAACCCGAGCCAGTGCTTCTCTCACTGCACCTACTTCCATCCACTTGGAGAAGTAGTCGACAAAGACCAGCAAGTAAGCAGTTCCAGATGAAGTGCGGGGTAGAGGACCGATAAAATCCACACCTGTGTATTCCCACGGCGTCTGAGGTGAGATAGGAACCATGAGACCAGCTGGCTTTCTGTTGCTTGGTTTGGTGAGTTGGCAGAAAAAACAAGTGCCATACAGCTTAACATTGGCTGCAATGTTGGGCCAGAAAAACCTGAGTCTCAGCGTGCCAGGCTTGTGTACAATGTCAACGTCAAAATCTTAAAGTCAGTGACCATCGGGCCAGCCTGCCACAAGGGGTAGGGCGGGACATTAACCCACTTAGACTGCTGTGGTCTGTGAAGATACTCACGTGGAGGCCTTCAACATAAGGTCTAAAGGCTTCAAGATCCAAAATGACTCCCAAACACTCTTTCTCAGGGGTCGAATATAACCTTTCAGCTTTGTACAAGGAGCAAATTGCATATGTAACAACAACCTCTCAACCTCGCTCATCTTTCTGCATTAAAGCGGCTCCTAGGCCGAGGTCACAACCATCAGCATGAATGAAAAATGGGCATGAAAAATCAGTGAACCCCAAAATAGGTACTGATGTGATGTGTATTTTCAAAACATCCATGGCTTCCTGACATTTGTCATCCCATTGGAAAGGAGTGTCTTTCCTGCTGAGCATATGGAGGGGTTCAGCATGACGTGCATAATGCTGGACAAAGTATTGATAATAGCCAGTCAGACCGAGGAACTTGTCTGACTTGTTTCACAGTGGATAGAGTTTTGAATTAATTACAGTTTTATTTTGTCTGAATCCGGTTTTATGCCTGTGGGTATGACACAGTAGCAGAGAAAAGTGAGCTCACTCAGGCAGAACTGACATTTCTTAAGTGTCCGAGACAGACCTGCAGCTCTCAGTCTCTTGAGTACTTCCTCCAGATCAGCCAAAGGTTACTCAAAGGTGGGGGAGGCAACAACAATGTCATCCAGATACACAGTGCATATTTTGAAGACCAGGCCCACAAGGACTCAGTTCATGAGTTTCTGAAATGTAGCTAGTGCATTGCAGAGGCCAAAGGGGAGAACACGGAACTGAAAAAGTCCACAATGTGATACAAAAGGTGTTTTTGGTATGAACTCCTCTGCAACAGCCACCTGCCAATAACACCTGCCTAAGTCCAATGTAGTGATGAACTGGCCTCTCACCAGAAAGTCAAGTGAATCACTTGCAAATAAGACAGAAAACAAAGGAAACTTTTCGGAGCCTGCTTGACAAAGAGACTTTCCGGAGCCACAATGCAAACAAGAGGAAGAGACAAATCCTTTTTTTCCCATCAACAAGGTAGGGGGTATGAGTGTTTTAGTGTGACCTGATTCAAACCTCTAAAGTCCACACAGAATCTTGGATCAACACCGGGCCTGTTAACAATCACAAGTGGGGCAGCCCATGGACTAGTGGATGACTCAATGATGCCGTCTTGCAACATTTGTTTTACCTGCTCCTCAATGAAATGTTTTTTTGCTGGAGATGTACAGTACAGGGCAAGATTGATGGGCTTTGCATCTCCTGTGTCAATTGTGTTCAGCCACAGTAGTATGTCCAAGGTGGGGGATTTCTTGCGACTGTCAGGTCCCAGGAGTGCATGTCGCTCGTGAGCCCGTAGCAGCAAGATAAGTGTACCATAAAGGGCAACTCTGTATTTTTCCAGCTAATGCTTACATTTCAACTCAATTTGTTGTTGCTCTGGTGGGAGGCTCTTTAACTTATTAAATTCACTCAGCATGTGGGCCACAGATGTTGGGAAGGGTTCATCCGGTGCTTGTGCATGGTCAAGAATGGCTCTCGGGACTCGTTTTTGGTTGAACTCTTGGTTGAAAAGCTGGCAGAATTGTGAATGAAAATGTGAACTGTGCTTTAAACCATTTGCTGGGCTCCTTAGCAAGGAAATGTGGTAGTTCAGTCAATATCTGAACATCTGTCAGGTTCAGTTAGGATCTGTAATTAGTGACAGGGGTGAACTTTACCATCACCAGCAAACACAGTGGGCTCCACTTTAGCACTCTTGTTGTGTTGCTTTGTTCGAGTCAGTGATGGTGCAGAAAAGTGCCAGGGTGTTCATCCGGAGCTCCAGAGTACGATTTTGATTCTGGAGATGGAAGTTGCACTTTAATCACATTAGGTGGGGTTGATGTGGCGATGGGGGTTTGAGGTGATGGTTGGGCTGCTGGGGTATTAGTTTCACTTTTATTTTTCTCATCCAAGTGCTTAAGTATTGTTGCGCTGTAGGTTCAGAGAGTCATGTAGACATTCACGCAAGTCAATCTCTGCTTGTAGGTACTGCACCTGCAGTTCAAGGTCAGAAGTAACACGTTGAGGAATAGAGCGAATTGTGAGCAATACAATGTCCATATCAGAATCAGAGTTGGCTGCCTGTACGTCAGGATGGGATGCCATTTTGTGACATGGAGAAAAAGTTTTCAATTGTCCTTTAATCCAAAGTGAATGCAAATGGCATCTATGAGTGTCTTTTTTTAATTTTTTTTTTTATTTTATACACTTTATTAATCCCCGAGGGGAAATTTCTTCACTACAGCAGGGGGGCTCTCAGGGGGGAGCTGCTGCAGCAGGCTGCCACTAGCGCGGCGCCAGGTAACCTGACCTGAGGTGCATGTTTTTTTGGATTTTTAATGCTGACTTTAATCTTTCATGTTGTATGAAGAATCCCATGATGTATAGCACATAAATCCAACATCGGCGAAACGTGGCACATGTGCTCCAGTACTTCAAAGCACAGTCAGTTAGCTTCAACGAGCATTAGCCAGAAACACGGCACAGTTCCGCCGAAAAACTGCAGTATATCCACTTACTATGACTTTCATGGTGGGAGAATGCAGAAAGACTCTATTAAGTCTTCCTACAGTTTAGCTTGCTGAACAAAGGTCCACAGAAGAGATGTTCTGGTGCCAATTGGTAACGGGGAGCTGGGTTAGCCGAAGAGCCAGTACATGAAGTAACCTGTGCTAACCCGGCTTGTTACAAAGAAGAAGTGTGTCTCCATCGGTGCTGCCAAGCAAATGCACCATGTGCCCAACAATCAACTCCAGTCTAAGGCAGCAACAATATGAGGAGTGACACCTGCTGGTTGGGACTGACTACCTTTTTAGTACATTTTTTGAAGAAATTAGTGGACCAAAAGTGGACAATCCCTCAGCCTCCTCTCACCCCCCTGCAAACAGCATACAATGGTTTAGTCCACCCTGAAAGAGTTCAGATTTTAAAAGCCAATCCAATTGCTATGTACTCTGTACTATGTACTCTGCATGCAGCAGAGTTTTTTGGCTCCGTTAATTGTCTTGTCAGTCTCTTCAGTGCTTGTCCAGAGTGATAGGATGCTTTCTTCATTGTTCTCTGACACTCGATGGGGTGCCCGCATTGCTGCTGTATGAGTTGTGGCGACTCACCTTGATCATTGATGCAGTAGAATGCATGTTAACCACATACAATCTTACAAGTGAAGCAAAGTCTGAGGCAAATTGTCTGAAGAATTATTTCAAGGCCTTTGATGCAGTTGTCCTTCTCACGGTGTGGGTAAAGGTCCAACAGAGCATTGAGAATTGAAACCTGATTCTTCGGGCTGGAGATATTTCTCTTAACATTGAGGCTGCAGATATCACGTTACTTCAAGAACAAATGCAGGCTATTGGTAAAGAATGGGTCTCCCTGCTTGCTGAAGCCTCCGTCGTGGCACAAGCAATGGAAATCCCTGCTCAATTTCAAAAGGAGGAGAGATGAGAGTGGAGAAGGAAATGCATGCCAGATGAGATGACACGAGACGATGCAACTGAGGAGAGCACAGAAAATATATTCAGAAACAACACATTTTTTGTTGCAATGAATTATTGTGGTGATGGGGCGTGGTTTGGCTCAGCTGCAGGAGGGACTGATTGGGGGAGTGATTCAGGGAACGGTGCCTGGAAGAGGCTTAATTAGCCCAGCTGAATCGAATCCCTGATTGTCCCTCTCTTCCTCCTTAAAACCAAGTAGCAGGACACCAGACGGGTCCGCACTCCTGGAGAGACTGAGCAGCAGGCTGGCTGCAGACCTGAGACCTGAGACGTATGACGTGTGCGCATAGACTTGACAGGATAGCACACTGACCTGTGAGATAGGGGTGGTGGGGAAATAAACACCTTTGTGAACTGTGCCTGAAAGTGTTGTCGTTCGTGCTGAGGGAATCCGCAGTGAAGGCAAAGATGCTTGTCACAATTATATTATTAGTGACTTGAGTGCAAGGTTCCAGACCACAGAAGCCATATGCAAAACATTTCCACCCATTCTCAAGCTGACAGATATGACTAAAGATCAAATATATTCAACATGCCAGATATGTCAAGATACTACAAGGTAGGTAGGTAGGTAGGTATATACTTTATTAATCCCCGAGGGGAAATTTTTTCGCCACAGCAGCATACATACAGAAGCAATAATAGAAACAATAGAATAAAGTAATAGAATAGAATAATATAATAGAAAAGCAATAAAATAAAATAGCAGTAAATAGCAGTAAAAAATATAAATATAAAATATAAAATGCACAGTATATACAGTACATTATATATCTATATATATTATATACAACAAACCAATAAACACAGTCAACATATATATATACACATACAGTACAGTATATATCTATATATATAATATACAAGCAACCAGAAAACACAGTCAACAGTGTTATTGTACTGTGACGGATTTTGCCAGAGGTGAGTTATTGTAAAGTCTTATGGCAGTGGGCAGGAATGATCTCCTGTATCTGTCCTTGTGACAGCGGAGCTGGAGGAACCTTTTAGAGAAAGTGCTCCGCTGTCCCTGCAGCAGGTGGTTGAGAGGGTGGACAGGATTATCCAAGATGGATAATAGTTTGTTCAGCGTCCTCCTCTCCACCACCTTTTCCAGACTATCTAGTTTGTAGCCAATGATGGAGCCAGCCTTCTTAACCAGCTTGTTAAGTCTGTTGGTGTCACCGGCTCCAATGCTGCTCCCCCAGCAGACCCCAGCGAAGTACAAAGCACTGGCCACAACAGACTGGTAAAACATCTCCAACATCACGCTGCACACATTGAAGGATCGAAGTTTCCTCAAGAAAAAGAGTCGACTCATCACCTTCTTGTAGACAGCATTGATGTTGGTCTTCCATTTCAGTCTGTTGTCGATGGACACACCCAGGTACTTGTACTCCTCAACCATGTCCACCTCCTCTCCCAGAACTCTCAGCGGTTGTGGAGCCGTCGTCTTCCTCCTGAAGTCGACCACCATCTCTCTGGTCTTGGCCACGTTCAGGAGCAGGTGATTTCTTCCCTCCCACTTCACAAAGTCCTCCACTACTGCCGTGTACTCATCCTCCCGTCCATCCCTTATACATCCTACCACTGCAGAGTCATCAGAGAACTTCTGCAGATGGCAGGACTCTGAGTTGTACTGGAAGTCAGTTGTGTACAAGGTGAACAGAAAGGGGGACAGAACAGTCCCCTGTGGAGCTCCAGTACCACTGACCACCGTATCAGACAGCACACTGCCCAGACGGACAAACTGTGGTCTGCCTGTCAGGTAGTCATTGATCCAGGAGACGGTGGGCGCGTCCACCCCCACCACCCGCAGCTTCTCACTCAGTAGCAGTGGTTGGATGGTGTTGAATGCACTGGAGAAATCAAAGAAGGTGATTCTCACAGATTCACCGGTTCCATCCAGGTGAGACTGAGCTCGTTGCAGCAGGTAGATGATGGCGTCGTCCACTCCCACACGAGGCTGGTACACAAATTGCAGAGGGTCCAGAGAAGATTTCACCAGCGGCCTGAGGTGGGCCAAGACCAGCCTCTCCAGCACCTTCATCACATGAGATGTGAGGGCAACCGGTCGGTAGTCGTTGAGGCCAGATGGAGTCGTCTTCTTGGGGACAGGAACCAGACAGGACGTCTTCCACAGCACCGGGACCTCCTCCTGTTTCAGGCTCAGGTTGAAGAGGTGTTGTAGGACCTCAGCCAGCTGGACGGCGCAGGTCTTCAGGACCACGGGGCTGATGCCGTCAGGTCCTGCAGCCTTGCGCTGGTGGATTCTCTCCAGCTGTCTCCTAACCTGGCCAGTCGTCACAGAGAGGGGGGTGAGGGGGGTGGGGGGGGGGGGGTCGAGGTGTCGATGGAGGAAGAGCCCTTTGTGATTGAGGGCTCTATGCAGTTCACCAGGGGGCGCAGAGGGGGGAGGGGGGGAGGCAGCAGAGGTGTTTTGGAGGTGTGAGGTGTGGAGGAGACAGATGAGGGTGGGGAACTAAACCTGTTGAAGAAACAGTTTAGTTCATTTGACCTCTCCAGGGAGCCCCCTGGTTGTCTCTCTCGCCCCTTGAACCCAGTAATCTCCTTCATACCGGTCCACACCTCCCTCATGTTGTTCTGCTGGAGTTTGGCCTCCAGCTTCCTCCTGCAGGAGTCCTTGCACTCCCTCATCTTCTCCTTCAGGTGGCGCTGCACTCTCCTGAGCTCCTCCCTGTCCCCAGACCTGAAGGCTGCTTTCTTCTTATTAAGAAGAACTTTCAGGTCACTGGTGATCCACGGTTTATTGTTGGGGAAGCATTTTACAGTCCGGGATGGTACGGTGGTGTGTTCACAGAATTTGATGTATTCTGTGATACAGTCCGTCATGCTGTTGATGTCCTCCCCATGTGGTCCAAACAGCACATTCCAGTCCGTGGACCCAAAGCAGTCCTGCAGGGCATCTTTAGCCTCCTGTGTCCACCTCCTCACAGTCCTGGTGGTCACAGGCTGCCTCTGCACCAGGGGGACATACCTGGGAGTCAGCAGGACCAGGTTGTGGTCTGATCTACCAAGGGGGGGAAGGGCAGTAGTACTGTATGCATCCATGGCATTAGCATACAGTAAGTCCAGAGTTTTATTGTTCCTTGTGGGGCAGTTAACAAACTGGTGCAAAGTTGGCAGTACTTTATCCAGACTGGTGTGGTTAAAGTCTCCAGTAACTGCCAAAAATGCACCGGGATGCTTAGTCTGTAGTTTAGCCACAGTGGAGTAGATGGTGTCCACTGCTGCCTCTGCGTCAGCTGATGGAGGAACGTACACAGCGATAACAATGGCGGACGTGAACTCCCTCGGCAAATAGTAAGGGCGCATCCCCACGGCTAGCAGTTCAATGTCCGGGCTACAAAAACGTTCCTTCACACACACGTGGTCGGGATTGCACCACCTCTCGTTCACATAGACTGCAATCCCTCCACCTTTCTTCTTGCCGCTCTGCACAACGTCTCTGTCCGCCCGAACAGTCCTGAAGTCGGGTACGGCTGCGCTGTGGTCCGGGAAATGTGAGTGCAGCCATGTCTCGGTGAAACACATGATGCTGCACTCCCGGTACTCTCTCTGGGTCTTTACCAGCGCGCCGAGCTCGTCCGTCTTGTTGGCCAACGACCTCACGTTCCCCATTAAGATCGCCGGTACCGCTGGTTTATATTTCCTCCTTTCCGCCTTTAGCTTAGCTCCGGCTCTGCAACCCCGCCGTCTTCTCCGAAGTTCAACGGGGATCTCAGGCCTCGCTCCGGGCAGCAGCAGTAGAGGTCTACTCAGCGCGACCAGCTGATCACGAGAGTAAACAATAACAGAGCCCCCAGCCAGAAACGTGGAAAAATTACAGTCCATTACGGACCGTTAACTTAACACGAGAGAAAGAAAAAAACAAAAGACAAATCCGAAGAGAGGAGAAAGGCTTAAAAAATACTAATAATACTAATAACAAGGGGAGGGGAGCTGCCGCAACAGGCTGCCGCTAGCGCGGCGCCATCTTACAAGGATCTCATTTGAATTTGAAAATGAAATGCTGCACCAGAGCACAATATATGGTGACACATTTCTACACTCTTTCCCTTCTTGAGCCCCTTAATGCCATCTATGCAGCTACAGAGCATTTTTGGAGAAGTTTGTATTGCATTGAAGATTTTCTGTACACTGCTTGTGAGTGTTGCTGCGGGTGAACGGTTTTTCAGTAAGTTGAAGCTGGTGAAAAACTACCTGAGATCAACAATGTCCCAGGATAGACTGAAAATCGTTGCACTTCTCTCCAATGAAAGCCAAGAAAAGAGGATTTTTAAGATGTTATCAATGATTTTGCTAACAAGAAGACCTGTGAGTGACCATTTACTAGGGAATGAACTGCAACATCAACATCATGTGTCAGACTCAAATACAGATCAAAGTTTGAAGTGAGACTTACTTCACAAAACCGATCATATTAGCCTAAGCTTAGCGAGCTAGTAAAAAAAGTTGTTTTTCAGCTTGTATAAAGTTGTAATTATTTTGCTTTTAGGCCTATGTACATTTGAATGACTAAACTGTGGGCTTGGATACTACTACAGATATATTTACTCAAATTGAACATACAAGTAGTTCAATGTAATGTGTATTGGAAAGCTGATTCATTTTGTCTTTTCATTTTTCCTTGTAAAACAGCTTTAGTAAAATCTTTTATACCTTTGAAATGGTGAATAAATGAATAGGAAGACAATAGTTTTTTCTTAAGTTTGAAACTCCAAGCCAACGTCATTTTACCATAGTAAAGTAGGCTAGTTTGTTGCGAAAGGAGGGTTGAAATATGGTGACATTTAAAACATGAATAGTTTAAATGTGGTATGAAGAGTTCCTCATAGTGATTATCCTGATAACTACTATAGATTCATGCGAACAGTTGTTGGCCCAATTATATGTTAAAAGTTTTCAAAAGATT
The DNA here is from genome assembly GCF_022577435.1 of Embiotoca jacksoni. Classification (NCBI taxonomy): domain Eukaryota; kingdom Metazoa; phylum Chordata; class Actinopteri; family Embiotocidae; genus Embiotoca; species Embiotoca jacksoni. The sequence continues at coordinate 18,969,026 of NW_027185403.1, forward strand.
TTGGAAAGAAAGGGATCAAAAGAGAAAAGGGACCCAAAGAGACTGGTAGTGTACAGTGCACAGGATTTTGTACTACACCAATGGTTACTGGCATTGTTACAATAATAGTTCCCAACCTGACAACGAGTAGGGTCCAGTTATAAAAGACTGCAGTACCAATCACCATCAGCCAGTAGTAGTACGCATCATCAGTTGGGGATAACACCGCAACGTTACACTTCTTCCTCCTGACAGAGGGAAAAGAAGACAGAGATTTACATGTGAGTATAAGTTGATGTTTCAATGCTTGTGCATTTAGGGCGTTTATATTTTTTCCTTACGTGCGTCTGGAGCATCTGATTTCATTCTCTGTATCAGAAACTGTGTGACTGTGGCCGAACCTGCTGGGTGGAGCCTGTATATCCATATTAGCAGGGCCTCTGAAACGCTCCAAAAAGGAATCTGGTCGTTCCGTCTCCTCAGCCAAACTCTTCTGAGCCCATTCTCTCAAAGTCATTACCATACTAACTATTCTGAAGATAAAAAGACAAAAAGCATGATTACACCTGAAATTGGTACAGTGTAACATCAGTCGTCTTGTGTTGTTGTCTGACCATTATATGTGTAGCCAGTCAGGAAATGTCCCTCCTGAGCTACTGTAGGTTCAGGCAGGCCTTGGCACCTCCTACTTCCTGGTTCACCCATTAGGCAGAGTATAAAAACTGCATAGAATGACAAAATGTCCCTTTTGGTGTCAGTGCTGCATTGAGGATCCACAGTGATCTGGTAGGTGTTTTTAGGTTCAGTTTGTAAGTAAAGTTATGCTGCTATTGGTAATTGCTTGTTTGTTTGTACCCCAGATCCAGCTCCTCAGGGAGGTCCAATTCAGGTGTGAGCCTGCCCAGATGGAGGAGCCACAATATTCAGGCGAGAACTGAAAGCCACTGCTGTTTTGTTTTGTTACTGTTTTGATCCTGTTTTGTGTTTCTTTATTTCTGTGGTGTTGTTTAGTTAGATGACCATTGTTGGTGTTAGTTTCCTGTCTTTTAACTAAACAGTTTTTGGTATTTTCCCCAAAAATATTACTTTCCATAAAATTGTATTTGCGTTAAGTTTGATTCTCTTGTTTCCTTTTAGGAGTGCTTGGGGCTGGCAGTGGCGTGGCCGCCCAGATGGTGGTGGGTCTGGTGACTGGGTCTCTCACCTGCTCCTCACATTCTCAGTTATGTGGTTGATGGTATTTTCTCTTTTTATTTTACACATCCTTTCAGTATTTGCATGTTTTTGGTTATCATTTTGTATTGTTTGACGTGAGTGTGTAGCGCACAGGAGCTGGTGAGGGCCCTGTCCCAGAGTCCGTTTCCACCCTTCCCCCCTTTTACTGCCTACAGCTGCGGCCTAGTCACCAGTAGTACTCCGCTTATGTTTTAAAGCACATTGGATAGTATTTTTATAATTGTAGTTGATTTAATAAATTGCTTTTTATTTTTCAGTTATATTCTAAAAGTTGTTTAAATAAACTTTGTAATCTTGGGGGAATCCTTTGCCTCGGCCCATTTGCTTTCTGTCACTTGTGGAGCCGTGGTTGTTCTATCCAAATTCTAAGTGGAATTAACCCACCCTGCGGTACCGGTGGTCACATTCGGAATCTAAGACAACGTGAAAAACATCAGTAGGACCCCTACAATTGACATAATCCCTTTCAAGAACTAAATAAATCTCCTTAAATGCTTCTGAATGTCTGGCTAATGTCATACCTGGACAAAGCACCTCGCCCACGAAAGGAGTTCTGGGAATGAATATCTTTTCTGTCAATGGCTGCCATTCTCTGTAGTTCTGAAGAAGTGTCATCACACATTGACTGTCCTCTACACATTCACACACAAAAACATACATAAAAAGAATAATTAAGCAAATCATATCTACAACACCTACAAAACACATTTACGGAAGACTGCAATGTCTTCATTTGGAGATAATGGGTGAAACTTTTGAACAGATTTCAGTCTGACACCACATTTGAAATGTTTATTTCAACGGCAGAATATAGTTCGAGTTTGCTGTCAAGGCTCTGAATCATCACTCCCCGTAGATGGGATTACACAGAAGTTTGGGGAGTGATGAGCAAATATCTTGAGTTGTGATTTTATTTATAGGTTTGTTAGTACAAACACCTATATCTATACATAGTCATTTTTCCATGGTTAAAGTAACAATCTCATTTTAAATTTGTCAAATTAGTTAATTTATATAGTACCAAATCCCAACACAAGCTATCTCAAGGTGTTTAAAATAATAGTCATTACAAGAGAACCTTAGAACATTATAGTGAGAAACCCAACAATTCAAGAATTCTGACAAGCAATAGCTGGAATAAAAAAGCTCCCCTTAAACTGGAAGAAATAATTTCACATTAGGAAGGAAAAACTTTTTTTTTTTTTTTAACAGAAGGAAAGCTTCTGATAGCTGAAAGGAAGGAACCTTCAACAGAACCAGGACATATGCCTCAACCGGTTGGGTTGAGAGGAGTGGGAGAAGAAAAAGAACAGTATGGAGATAAAAGTTACAATAAATGATGGTGGGGCCAGGAACTGCAGACCAGAAACATGCAGCTCCAGGGCCAGATATGTAAAAAACAACAAAAAACAACAACTATGCAAGCAAGGAGAATTGCAGAGGCAACTAATAAAATAAACAAAACTATGGGATAGAGGGTATAAAGTTAGTGAGATGCAGTGGTGGCCTATAAATGCATGAATTTTAAATTACAAAATGCCTGTGAAGTCACTATCTATTGCTGAATTAAGTAACACAATGGTGATTAAGTCTGTGGTCCACTGATAAAAGCCCTTGCATTTGCAGTATTATAAATTAAACAAAGTAGTTGTTCTTGACAACGCTCACTAGTGTAGCCCAGATGGAGACTTGTTTTCACAGTTGTTGTTCCACCAGAGAGGTTAGGTGGCGCTAATGCAACAGGAGTTGCTACATGGTCTCAGTCTTTGACAATTTGAAAAACACATCTGTAATTACTGCTTATCACCATAGGTCTTTGAGATTGTAATTTGAATATCAAAATCTCAATTGGTGCAGCCTTAAAAACAATGTGTAAATATTTTAAATCCAATAGCAAATATGTGTCTTTTATTTAGACACGATTGTAACATATTAAATTAAATTAATAATGCACAATTAAAAAGACTTTTACCATTGTGTAATATCATTCTAAGTTAAGCAAAGCCTTAATGGCAGGCTCTGACTGTAATCACTTAAGCTCTGTCTTTCCTTAACAGTGTTTGGCTATTTGTATGTATTCTCTTATACTATTGCAAACAATAGATTAGTATTCTGAAACTGCCAGTATTCATAGTTCAAGATACACTTGAGAGACATCAACACTCCACATACGTGTGTGTCTGTGTGTGTACCTGCTAAGGATGCTGTCAGCTCGGTCACTCTCCTCCTCTGTCCATGTTTTCACGGACAGCCTGTGGGAATCCTGCGCTGGACCTGTCATACTATACACACACCAACTTCAGATTCAATTCATTTTGTCTATTACAGAAATAACTAAATACCACACACACAGTCAAATAGACAGATGCATAACAACATACCAAACTACAGATATCACACTATATTTACACATTGGGTAAATATAAAGTACGCACTACCACATACTGTTCGAGTAAAGAGACAGGCACATACAGGTATTTACATAGACTGAAAAAAAAAAACTAAAAACACTAATCTCACTAACCAGCACATACACAAAGACCCACAGTCAGAAAAGGAAGGTTATCCAGTACAAGGTCATCCTGCATCACCACAGAAACCAGATGGCATAGCAACAAACCATATAATGGTTATGACAACAAATCATAAAATGGAGAGGGAAAAATAGGTGTTCAAGCCAACAAACCTGATAAATTTCCTGATGTGTTCAGCTGGTCAATCAGTTCAGTTCATTGCATCCCATCTATTTAAAAAAAAAAACATTTTTTTTAATGTATTTCTCTAAATTCTCAAGCCATTAATCACAAATGTCAGACGATATGACGAGGTGGATGGATGCAGCGAACAAATGTAACCGATAATCACGTAACACGAAAAAGAGCATAATTTTAAATTGCAAATGTGTGTGTGTGTGTGTGTGTGTGTGTGTGTGTGTGTGTGTTTCTTTTCACTGGCAAGCTCATCTAAATTCAAGAACCTTGTTTGAAGTGGCCTCTGATCTGCTAGTGTGTCTTTGCCTCCATTTATTCTCCTGATTACTAAGGAAGATAAGTGTTTTTATGCACACACCTGCACTGATGAAATAAGATTCAGCTCTTTCAGGAAATACATTTGAATCAAAAATGCCTTTCAAATTTTCCATTACAGCATCATATTGAGCCAGGGAATCATCTGATGGGTTGTTTTGTATATATGTACAATGTACATTTGCATCAATGAAACACAATTTACTCCTAATACTCTCACATACAGGCACACATGCACGTACAAAATATGAAAGCTTGTTCTGGGTAAATAGCAGGTATTTGACCTGTCCCAATTATTTCTGAGTTGTGTTGTTTTGTCATTGGTTTACCACAAATTTGTCATGTAATGTTAAAAGATGCCATATGGCATGGACTTACTTCACCAGTCGCACATTATAGGCTACTTAAGCACTCACATCATTGTCACTTTTATCACGGTGCCCCACCCGAGAGCCCTGTCTAACAGGTAAGTGCTGAAGCATCTTTAGTGGCAATACAAACATTTCATATTAAAAAGGCATAGTATATACAACCCTGTTTCCGAAATAGTTGGGACGCTGTTTAAAATGTGCAAGAATGGCAGAGCATTTCAATTGAAACACTCCAGCAACTAGTGTCCTCAGTTTCCAAATGATTACAGTGTGTTGTAAAAAGTGATGCAAAACAATGGTAAACATGCCCCTGTCCAAACTTTTTTGAGATGTGTTGCTGGTGTCAAATTCAAAATGAGCAAATATTTTTCATAAAACAATAACATTTCTCCATTTCAAAACTTGATTTGTTGTTTTTATTAGGACCCGAGCACCGAAGGTGCGAAAGCCCTATTGTTATCCAAGGAATTATTAGGGCCCGAGCACCGATGTTGCGAAAGCCCTATTGTTCTTCAAGGAGATAATTCAAAATCCCCAAATTCATTTTGAATTTAGTCACCTTTTTTGGCTATTCACACATGTTGTATTTTAACAAACTTCTCCAACAGATTTTGACGCACCGACCTGACATTTTGTCTGTCCTATCTTAACACCCGGGAGATGAAAGTTGTTAAAAGAATTTGTTTTTGTCAATCGGTATGCCCGTGGCGTGGTGGCCATTTTGAGCTTCTCGCCATGAAACTACAAGTGACAGTAACTTTTATGTACATATTCCAATCTTCCTCAAACATTACATCTTTGATAACAGTCCCGCCCTGTAGACACCTGTATGGTAATATTCGCTCATTCATAGCGCCCCCTGCTGGAGACAGGAAACGAGACAAAAGGAAACGAGACAAAAATTTAACTTTAAGCAGTGATATGCGGTCCCTCACGCTCTGCACGTCGGGGAACTGCCAGCCCCGAACCGCCGAATCCCCGAGGCGCACCGTGCAAGGCATATCAACTTGCACTTTAAATTAAATTATTCTTTTCATTTCTTACTTTTCTCTGCAAAGAACTGCATTTTTGGAGGCTTTCATATTTTCAAAAACTCATGAAATTAGGTACACACATCTCTCCCGGTGAAAAATATCGTATTCTAGTGGAGTCGCGAGTGAGCGTGGCCAAATGGCTCGCTAGCGCCCCCTAAAGAGATGCCCCGGCGGCTAGATTTACCTACATGCACGGAATTCGGTGGACATGTGTATCACACCTAGACGTACAAAAAAATTTACATTGCACCATTACATCAACTCAACAGGAAGTCCACCATTTTGAATTTAGTTGCCATTTTTGTCGATTCACACGTTGTACTTTAACGAACTCCTCCTAGGGATTTTGTCGGACCGACTTGAAATGAGTCAGTTCACTCTTAACATGTTTGGGATTAAAAATTATCAAAAGAATTTGTTTTTGTTGATGGGTGTGCCCTTGGCATGGTGGCCATTTTGAGCGTCTCACCATGAAACTACAAGTTGATTTAAATCTTATGTATATGGACCGACTTTCTCCAAACGTTACAGGTATGATAACAGTCCGGCCCTAAAGACACCTGTGTGGTAATACTCACTCATAGTCATAGCACCCTCTGGTGGCAACTGGAAATTATCCTTTTCATACTTTCACATCCAGTGGTGTGAAAAAGTGTTTGCCCCCTTCCTGATTTCTTATTTTTTTGCATGTTTGTCACACTTAAATGTTTCAGATCATCAAACAAATTTAAATATTAGTCAAAGATAACGCAAGTAAACACAAAATGCAGTTTTTAAATGAAGGTTTTTATTATTAAGGGATAACAAAAAAATCCAAACCCACATGGCCCTGTGTGAAAAGTGTTTGCCCCCTAAACCTAATAACTGGTTGGGCCACCCTTAGCAGCAACAACTGCAATCAAGCATTTGCGATAACTTCCAATGAGTCTTTTACAGCGCTGTGGAGGAATTTTGACCCACTCATCTTTACAGAGTTGTAAAACCCTCCAGTGTATCCACACTGGAGGGTTTTACAACTCTGTTTTCCAGCACAAACCGCCTTTTTAAGGTCATGCCACAGCATCTCAATAGGATTCAGGTCAGGACTTTGACTAGGCCACTCCAAAGTCTTCATTTTGTTTTTCTTCAGCCATTCAGAGGTGGACTTGCTGGTGTGTTTTGGATCATTGTCCTGCTGCAGAACCCAAGTTGGCTTCAGCTTGAGGTCACAAACAGATGGCCGGACATTCTCCTTCAGGATTTTTTTGGTAGACAGTAGAATTCATGGTTCCATTTATCACAGCAAGTCTTCCAGGTCCTGAAGCAGCAAAACAGCCCCAGACCATCACACTACCACCACCCCCATATTTGACTGTTGGTATGATGTTCTTTTCCTGAAATGCGGTGTTACTTTTACGCCAGATGTAATGGGACACACTCCTTCCAAAAAGTTCAACTTTTGTCTCGTCAGTCCACAGAGTATTTTCCCAGAAGTCTTGGGGATCATCAATATGTTTTCTGGCAAAAATGAGACAAGCCTTAATGTTCTTTTTGCTCAGCGGTGGTTTTGGTCTTGGAACTCTGCCATGCAGACCATTTTTGCCCAGCCTCTTTCTTATGGTGGAGTCATGAACACTGACCTTAACTGAGGCAAGTGAGGCCTGCAGTTCTTTGGATGTTGTTGTGGGGTCTTTTGTGACCTCTTGGATGAGTCGTCGCTGCGCTCTTGGGGTAATTTTGGTCGGCCGGCCACTCCTGGAAGGTTCACCACTGTTCCATGTTTTCTCCATTTGTGGATAATGGCTCTCAGTGTGGTTTGCTGGAGTCCCAAAGCTTTAGAAATGGCTTTATAACCTTTTCCAGACTGATAGATCTCAATTACTTTCTTTCTCATTTCTTCGGATCTCGGCATGATGTCTAGCTTTTGAGGATCTTTTGGTCTACTTCACTTTGTCAGGCAGGTCCTATTTAAGTGATTTCTTGATTGAGAACAGGTGTGGCAGTAATCAGGCCTGGGTGTGGCTAGAGAAATTGAACTCAGGTGTGATAAACCACAGTTAAGTTATGTTTTAACAGGAGGGGGCAAACACTTTTTCACACAGGGCCATGTGGGTTTGGATTTTTTTTCTCCCTTAATAATAAAAACTAGTGATGGTGAGATGAAGCCTCATGAGGCATCGAACCACTTCAGCCAATTGGTTCGAGAAAGGGTTCATTACTCGAAGCTTCATGTGCACACGAAACCACCTACTGGCCAAGTGTATAATCACAGGCAGCTGTATCTGAACCACATAATGTGATGCATTGCATTTTTGTGTCTGTTATGGCTGTTGGGAATGACTATGAATTACAAAAATGTATGACCAAATAATTTCTGTACACATATGTGCATAATAAAATATTTTTTGAATGTATTCTGTGTGTGTAAATTTTCCCAAAATGGTAGTATCATATGATATGGCAGGTTGTGTAATCATGTTTTTCTGTCACTTTAGGAAAATGGCATGGGCTTAAGCAGGCAGAGGACAGTGAAAGTGCTTGTGGAACTAGGAAGAGGGGACTGAATATGCTTGTGTAACTTGGACAATGATATACAGGACAGGGGACATTTTATTCATTTTTATTCAGAAATAACAGTTTCTCAACAGTTTTTGGTTTTGTGGATGTCCACATGTCAGAAGTAAGGCTAACAGCAGCCACCTTTTCCACTTTAGCCTTAGCCTTCTCCTTAGCTGACTCATACTTGGCCTCCACCATGGCCTTCAGAGCCTAAAGGAAAAAATATATAGTGCTGAACTGTGAGACACAATAAAGTACTCATTTGTTTCATGCATGCACCCATACATACCTGCCTTGCAGGGAGAACATAATTAGGATCCAGTTTGGACACAAATGCCCTGAATCCAACATCATCCACAATACTGAAGGGCTGTGTCCTTCACTACCATGGAGACGAGGGCTTCATCCACCTCTTGTTTTCTGGTGGCTGGTTAAAAGAGAATAAATACAGTGTCTGTTACCTGTCTTTATTTGCACAATAAACAAAAGTGAACAGGGAAAAATTGTGATGGTGCATTTGTAATATTGTGTAAGTCATTACAATATTACAAATGCACCATCACAATTTTTCCCTGTTCACTTTTGTTTATTGGCTGGGTGAAGCTCCAGTTTCCTCCTTATTCTCATGCAAGGCACGGTAACGCTTCAGCATGGATGAGGTGTTGTTATTGTACCCCAACTCACCTTTGAATAAAATAAGAAACTGTGAAAAATACAGTTCTTGATCAGCAAACCTAATGTGTCTGAAATAGAGTTAGATTTAGCTTACCTTATTAGGAGTTATTAAATCAAAGTGTTCCCACACAGGGGAAATCCTCCTCTTCCCAGCTGGCTCCATCTTATCACCTATCCTTCTCTCCTCACTCTCCTAAATCTCCAAACTACCTCTCTCTCTCTAAACTCTCCAAACTATATAAACTCTATCCAAACTATCTCTCTCTTTCTCTCTCCTAAATCTCCAAACTATCTCTCTCTCTCTCTCTAAACTCTCCAAACTATCCAAACTCTCAACTGACTGCAACTCTCCACCAACAACCCACATTTTGAATGGAGCCTGAGGGGTTTATATTGCTGTCAAACCTCCCAGCAAAATCTGAACCGCTTCCCGAAGCAGTCACGTGGTACAGGCTTCGGACGTCATCATTTTTGGCTCCTCCCCTAAATGAAGCAAGCCTCAACACACGCTTCGAGGAAACGCCCCCTCCGTTACTCGACACACGCTTCGAAGCGTTGGCACACCTCGTAACATCACTACTCATGAGGCATCGAACCACTTCAGCCAATTGGTTCGAGAAAGGGTTCATTTCTCAAAGCTTCATGTGCACACGGAACCACCTACTGGCCAAGTGTATAATCACAGGCAGCTGTATCTGAACCACATAATGTGATGCATTGCATTTTTGTGTCTGTTATGGCTGTTGGGAATGACTATGAATTACAAAAATGTATGACCAAATAATTTCTGTACACATATGTGCATAATAAAATATTTTTTGAATGTATTCTGTGTGTGTAAATTTTCCCAAAATGGTAGTATCATATGATATGGCAGGTTGTGTAATCATGTTTTTCTGTCACTTTAGGAAAATGGCATGGGCTTAAGCAGGCAGAGGACAGTGAAAGTGCTTGTGGAACTCGGAAGAGGGGACTGAATATGCTTGTGTAACTTGGACAATGATGTACAGGACAGGGGACATTTTATTCATTTTTATTCAGAAATAACAGTTTCTCAACAGTTTTTGGTTTTGTGGATGTCCACATGTCAGAAGTAAGGCTAACAGCAGCCACCTTTTCCACTTTAGCCTTAGCCTTCTCCTTAGCTGACTCATACTTGGCCTCCACCATGGCCTTCAGAGCCTAAAGGAAAAAATATATAGTGCTGAACTGTGAGACACAATAAAGTACTCATTTGTTTCATGCATGCACCCATACATACCTGCCTTGTAGGGAGAACATAATTAGGATCCAGTTTGGACACAAATGCCCTGAATCCAACATCATCCACAATACTGAAGGGCTATGTCCTTCACTATCATGGAGACGAGGGCTTCATCCAGCTCTTGTTTTCTGGTGGCTGGTTAAAAGAGAATAAATACAGTGTCTGTTACCTGTCTTTATTTGCACAATAAACAAAAGTGAACAGAGAAAAATTGTGATGGTGCATTTGTAATATTGTAATGACTTACCTTGGCTGGGTGAAGCTCCAGTTTCCTCCTTATTCTCATGCAAGGCACAGTAATGCCTCAGCATGGATGAGGTGTTGTTATTGTACCCCAACTCCTTGGAGCACAATAAACACCTCACCTTTGAATAAAATAAGAAACTGTGAAAAATACAGTTCTTGATAAGCAAATCTAATGTGTCTGAAATAGAGTTAGATTTAGCTTACCTTATTAGGAGTTATCAAATCAAAGTGTTCCCACAGGGGAAATCCTCCTCTTCCCAGCTGGCTCCATCTTATCACCTATCTCTCTCTCTAACTTCTCCAAACTAAATAAACGCGATCCAAACTATCCAAACTATCCAAACTCTCAACTGACCTCAACTCTCCACCAACAACCCACATTTTGAATGGAGCCTGAGGGGTTTATATTGCTGTCAAACCTCCTGGCAAAATCTGAACCACTTCCCGAAGCAGTCACGTGGTACAGCCGGGCAGGGAGGCTTCGGACGTCATCATTTTTGGCTCCTCCCCTAAATGAAGCAAGCCTCGACACACGCATCGAGGAAACGCCCCCTCCATTACTCGACACACGCTTCGAAGCATCGGCACACCTCGTAACATCACTAATAAAAACCTTCATTTAAAAACTGCATTTTGTGTTTACTTGTGTTATCTTTGACTAATATTTAAATTTGTTTGATGATCTGAAACATTTAAGTGTGACAGACATGCAAAAAAATTAGAAATCAGGAACTTTTTCACACCACTGTACTACGTCAAGCTGGTTGATCAAATGAACCTAAAGTCGGGTCAGAATAGCTTAAAAATGTGATTGATGATATATTTAGAAAATCTTTCGACTATGTCCAAGAGTGTTGCTGTGGCGATGCGACAAAGTCTGACGTTTCGCCGTGACACAGGAAGTTGATGTTTAAGGTTAAAGGATATGTTTGAAACCTGGCGTGGTGAGACAATACATTTGATATGTGTTTTGCGAGTGGGTGTGGCCAAATGGTTCGCTAGCGTCCCCTAAACTGCAGCCCAGGCACCTAGTTTCAGCTACATGCACCAACATTTTTGGATGTATATCACATCAATATTTACAAAAAGGTATCTTGACATCATTACTTCAACTTAACAGGAAGTCCGCCATTTTGAATTTAGTTGTCATTTTGGGCAAATCGCACCTGTTGTATTTTAACGAACTCCTCCTACAGACTTTGACGTACCGACCTTAAGTTTTTTCTGTCCTATCTTAACACCTGGGAGATGGAAATTTATCAAAGGAATTTGTTTTCATCGATCGCCCATGGCCATTTTGAGCATCTCGCCATGAAACTACAAGTTGCTGTAACTTTAATGTAAATATTCCAATCTTCCTCAAATGTTACATCCCTGATAAAAGTCCAGCCTTGAAAAGACATCTGTATGGTCATATTTGCTCTTAGTCATAGCGCCCCCTGCTGGAAATTGGAAATGAAATATTTCATACTTTCACATGTAATGTCGAGCTGGTTGATCATATGAACCTAAAGTCGGGTCAGAATAGCCTTCAAACATTGATGATGATATATTGAGAAGTTCATGCAACTTTGTCAAAGGGCATCGCCGTGGTGATGGGGAAAAGTTTGATGTTTCGCCTTGACACAGGAAGCTGATGTTTAAGGTCAAAAGATGCTTGAAACCTCATGCTAGCGCTCCCTAAACAGATGCCCCGGCAGCTATATTTACCTACATGCACAAATTTCAGTGGACATGTGTATCACACCGAGATGTACCAAAAAGTTCCAATGAACCATTACGTCAACTCAACAGGAAGTCCGCCATTTTGAATTTAGTTGCCATTTTTTCTGATTCACACATACTGTTCTTTAACGAACTCCTCATACAGATTTTGTCGGACTGACTTGAAATTGAGACTGTGCACTCTTAACATGCTTGGAATTAAAAGTTATCAAAATAATACGTTTTCATCGATCGGTGTGCCCATGGCGTGGCGGGCAAAAATGTACCCATGACACGATTTTATTTTTAAGTCATGACAAAGGGGGGGGGGGTTGAACCCCAAACCTTCTAACTGAGAGGCAGCAGTGCCAAACACTGCACCATCTATTATCCCACGAATTAGACAGCATTGTGACAAATCTTTGGCTCACTGCAACCTATAACTCCACTGACCATACATTTTCATTCAAATGCAACCAAAATTGCCGCAGACATTTTTTGGACACTAGATATACATGTTTTCAGGGGTGGTCTGCAGTGATATTAAATATCTTCCTGTAATGTGTAGTATATGCAAAACTTTTTCAATTTCTCCAAATGTTTCAACTTCACTAAAAGTTGAATGACCAGCAACAGGCCAAGGTGGAATTTGAACCATTAATAGCAACTTTGGTGAAGTAGAATCTTTTATCTGTTGAGTTAACCAGACTGCCGGTTGAGTCACTGGAAAGGGCTGAGTGAACTCCATGAAACACTTTCTTCTGCCGCAACTCTTCTCCGGTGCCGAAGATAGTCCAGTGGTCTACGTCGCCAATTCAGAACTGGAAATTACTTCATGAAGACACAGGTTCGACCCCTCCTCAATGTATTACACATGGTTCATGGAGGGCAAGTCACCTTTATAATCCACATGGTTCAAGGAGAGAAAAGCTCTCTAAGGGCAAGCCACATGGATCATGGAGGGTGAGTCCCTGTAAGGGTAAGCCACACAGGTTTGTACACGCAGTCACACTAATACCAAACCAAAGGTCAACAACAAAACTCAAATGAAAATCCCCAAAAGAGATATTTGTTTTCATATTTCAGACATGGTGTATGACATGTATGACACAGTGGTGCAGTGGTTAGGGCAGTTGCCTCACAGTGAGAAGTAACTTAAGGCATGCGTGTCAGTTCAGAAAAAAGGTCATACTCCAAAGAGTGATAAAAAAGTTATCCAAAGTATGTTGTCCAAAATATGACAAAAAAAGTCATACTATGTATGTTGTCCGAAATATTCAAAAGGAGTTATATTATAGCATCTCGTCCAAAAAGTGACCCAAAATTCATTTTTGTTTTTAGTATATAGTATAGCCAGAGCAATGCGGCTAAGTTTGATGTTTCGCCGTTTCACATGAAGTTGATGTTTAAGGTCAAACGATGCTCCAGACCTCATGAAACTTTGCACATGCGTCAGGCACCAACTTTCATGAGTTTTTGAAGATGTTAAAGCCGTCAAAAATAGCCAATTTTCTTTTAAGAAGAATAAGGAACGAGATCGAGAAAAAAAATTAAAACTGCAAGTGGGAATATGCGGACCCTCGCATGCTGCATGTCGGGGATCCAGCAGGTTGGGGCCACCAGCCCATGCAGCGTCCAAGGGCCTGCATATCAATGCTTGCAGTTTTGACTATATTTGCAATTAAATGTGTGTTTATGAAATTTGCAAATCATTGCATTTTGTTTTTATTTACATTTTACACAGCCTCCAAACTTTTTAGAAACAGGGTTGTATCTCGCATGCTGATAATAACCATGACACCATAACAAATTACTTTAATAAAAAGTGCTAAATAAAAGGTAATTTGGCAAATAATGGGCCCTCAATGGGACCAATATTGATAGCCTATGCGAACGACAGATCATTTCTCAATGAAGGTTGGCTATTCATATTGTCAGATACCTAAAAAATTAAGTGGGTGTGGCTAAACATGAGGCAAAGTAAAAATAGGCAAAAATAGGAAAATAGGCACCCCGAGTTAACTTACCTGGCGCATGGAACCTAGCAATGTTTCAGAACTATACTTTTACTTTTTACTCTAGATCTGGAAGTTGCAGGTGTCAACTACAGCTGCATTTCTGTCAATCCCTCTCAGGCACTTTGCTAGCTTAAGTGGAAGTTTTGAAGAGAAATCAAATAGCCACTTCAATGACATTTCCTTTAACCGTCTGCTGGCCTTATTTGACCCCACTTGCCAGGTCGACGTACGCATGCATGCACATCAAAATTAATAACATGCAGTATGTAATGTCTACATTCAGGGAGAGGCTTATCATTTCTGAAAACCACATTACTGGGCTATGAGAGCATATATTCTTTATGTTGTAAGTAAATATGAAAAACAGAAATCAAAGCAGCAATTATTTATGGAAAAAACAGTTTTGTGTCATAAAGGAAAGCTGTCAATATAGTGGGGGAGAAAGAGGTACAGTAGGTGTCGCATCACCCGCGATCCTTTTTCTAATGTTTAAGCAAATGGCTGACAAAATTTTTACACTGCCATGGCTGCAATATCCTCACCAAATCAGTTTTTGAAAAGAAAAATTGAAAATATTATTACATTCTTGGACTTTCCCATTAAAATATCATGATAACTGTTAAATATATCATAGTGAATTAGTTGTGTTTTGTCAACGGTGAATTATTTTACATTAGGATATTCAACTAAAGTCTGGCTATCATTTAGATTTAAGACTAAGTAAAAGTCTGTCATTGTGTAACTGACATTGACTCACATTACCAATGGTTATATTCCACTTAGGTTAGGTCCTGTTCTGCATGACTCACTGGAATAACTTACTTGAACAGTTTAGGACTACTGTTGTATAATGTTAATGTTTTTAATTCTACCTGTGATTTTCCTGCTATGACAAGTCAAAATATCTCGTTTGAAAAAGGTCTGTTATCCCCCAGCTTCATTCATATTAAAGAGTGTTTTAGCAACGTTAACCTTTTGTTTTGGTTTATGACTCACAGCGTACCGCTTTTGCTTTAATTTAGTCCTAACAATAAAACCTGTCATAATACTCAGAAAAATAAAAACCCACTGTTTTACCTGTCCAGCCACGCTTGGCAGAAAACATTAGTAGCCATATATTGTCAAATGTATTCTCATCCATAAAATCTTCTGCTGTAATACTTTGGGATTACATCTTTGCTTTTGGAAACATAGCTAGTTGCAATACAAGCCAAGACAACAAGTTTTTTGGTGCAGTATCTCGCTTGCCCCCTGGCAAGCCAGAAATTTGCCTGTAGTTTTTGCGGGCTTCTCTCGGTTTGTGGTGGTTTGCAAAATGAGACAAAACTGGCAACCGATGATCTGCATGCTGTAACGTCCGTATGTATGAGGAGATATAGGTTTCATGTTCAAAGTAGCAGAACACTATATCCTGAATATGACATAAACCACAATCAGAGTCAAAAACAGGATACTGATGTGCATGGAAGAAGTGGACAGTGGACAGTGGAAGGAGGATGAACAAACAGAATGGAAAGTAATTGTAATGTTCAAAATGGAGGGGGGGGGGGTATTTTCAACCCCCAAAACTGATGGCAATTGAGAAATAAATGGGAAATATCAAGATTTTTGCTGCATGTTATAAGGCAAAGAGATAAGAAACAGTGTGGAAACACTGCATGGAGAGAGGATCAGCGCTCATATTCCAGGGTATGCAGCAAAACTAAAAGTTTGCTGAAACTATGAGTTTAACTATAGGAAATGGATAAGTTTGTTAGAGAAAACTTTGTGAAGTCACTTTCCAGGGAAAATGTTATAGGACAGAAAATGACTTTATCTCCAAAAGATGGTAAAGTTAAACACAAAATAGCACTACAGTTGTAATGCTTAAACTAAGAGTTAAAAAAATACGTTTTTGAGCAGAACTGTTGGAAATTGAATACATTTGAGGGAGGAGAAAGCTTTTTAAAGAATTGCCCAGGACACACAGCTTGTCTTAACAAGCTTTTTGTTGTGCAGAGATGCTCAATTTAAGCATAAAACTTCACAACACTGAAGTGAAATATTTTTTTGTAACAGAAATATTAGAAATAGGATACATCTAAAGGAGGAATATTGTTTAACTAATTTTCTGTTTAAGCTTCTCTCCCTGACCTAAGGTTAATTGTGTTTCCTGTGTAAACCCAAAGTGAGTTGAATAATCCTTGGCAATGTAGTTTATCCCAATTGACATACTTCTGAGTAGGAAACTTGTTTGTAAACACTTAGTTTAAGCCGAGGAACTATAATGCATTTTTATGCTGTCTTTGAGCTTCTCTCACTGACATAAGGCTGTTTATAAAACATTGTGTTTCCTGTGAAATTGTCCACACAAAGTGACTTGAAACCACTTTGGCCATGTAGTTTATCCCAATTTCCATAATTCTGAGTAGTAAACTTGTTTGTAAACACTTAGTTTAAATCCTTGGCGCTGTGATGCAGTTTTACATTAGGTTGAGAAAATGATACTTGAAATGCTGTTTTCTGTGAAATTGCAGAGACAAAGTGACTTGAAACCACTTTGCCATAGTACTGATGAAGGAATTTGTTCGTAAACACTTAGTTTAAGCCGTGGCACTGTGATGCAGTTTTACATTAGGCTGAGAAAGTGAGACTTGAAATGCAGTTTTCTGTGAAATTTCAGACACAAAGTGACTTGAAACCACTTTGGCCATGTAGTTTATCCCATTTGCCATAGTACTGATGAAGAAATTTGTTCGTAAACACTTAGTTTAATCCATGGCGCTGTGATGCAGTTTTACATTAGGCTGAGAAAGTGAGACTTGAAATGCTGTTTTCTGTGAAATTGCAGACACAAAGTGACTTGAAACCACTTTGGCCATGTAGTTTATCCCATTTGCCATAGTACTGATGAAGAAATTTATTCGTAAACACTTAGTTTAAGCCGTGGCACTGTGATGCAGTTTTACATTAGGCTGAGAAAGTGAGACTTGAAATCCTGTTTTCTGTGAAATTGCAGACACAAAGTGACTTGAAACCACTTTGCCATAGTACTGATGAATAAATTTGTTCGTAAACACTTAGTTTAAGCCGTGGCACTGTAATGCAGTTTTATGCTGTATTTGAGCTTCTCTTGCTGACAAAAGGCTGTTTATGAAACATTGTGTTTCCTGTGAAATTGTCCACACAAAGTGACTTGAAACCACTTTGGCCATGTAGTTTATCCCAATTTCCATAATTCTGAGTCGGAAACTTGTTTGTAAACACTTAGTTTAAACCGTGGTGCTGTGATGCAGTTTTACATTAGGCTGAGACAGTGAGACTTGAAATGCTGTTTTCTGTGAAATTGCAGACACAAAGTGACTTGAAACCACTTTGGCCATGTAGTTTATCCCATTTGCCATAGTACTGATGAAGAAATTTGTTCGTAAACACTTAGTTTAAGCCGTGCCGCTGTGATGCAGTTTTACATTGGGCTGAGAAAGTGAGACTTGAAATGCTGTTTTCTGTGAAATTACAGACGCAAAGTGACTTGAAACCACTTTGGCCATGTAGTTTATCCCATTTGCCATAGTACTGATGAAGAAATTTGTTCGTAAACACTTAGTTTAAGCCATGGCTCTGTGATGCAGTTTTACATTAGGCTGAGAAAGTGAGACTTGAAATGCTGTTTTCTGTGAAATTGCAGACACAAAGTGACTTGAAACCACTTTGGCCATGTAGTTTATCCCATTTGCCATAGTACTGATGAATAAATTTGTTCGTAAACACTTAGTTTAAGCCGTGGAATTGTAATGCAGTTTTATGCTGTATTTGAGCTTCTCTCGTTGACAGAAGGCTGTTTATGAAACATTGTGTTTCCTGTGAAATTGTCCACACAAAGTGACTTGAAACCACTTTGGCCATGTAGTTTATCCCATTTGCCATAATTCTGAGTAGGAAACTTGTTTGGAAACACTTAGTTTAAGCCGTGGAACTGTGATGCAGTTTTACATTAGGCTGAGAAAGTGAGACTTGAAATGCAGTTTTCTGTGAAATTTCAGACACAAAGTGACTTGAAACCACTTTGGCCATGTAGTTTATCCCATTTGCCATAGTACTGATGAAGAAATTTGTTCGTAAACACTTATTTTAAGCCGTGGCGCTGTGATGCAGTTTTACATTAGGCTGAGAAAGAGAGACTTGAAATGCTGTTTTCTGTGAAATTACAGACGCAAAGTGACTTGAAACCACTTTGGCCATGTAGTTTATCCCATTTGCCATAGTACTGATGAAGAAATTTGTTCGTAAACACTTAGTTTAAGCCATGGCTCTGTGATGCAGTTTTACATTAGGCTGAGAAAGTGAGACTTGAAATGCTGTTTTCTGTGAAATTGCAGACACAAAGTGACTTGAAACCACTTTGGCCATGTAGTTTATCCCATTTGCCATAGTACTGATGAATAAATTTGTTCGTAAACACTTAGTTTAAGCCGTGGAATTGTAATGCAGTTTTATGCTGTATTTGAGCTTCTCTCGTTGACAGAAGGCTGTTTATGAAACATTGTGTTTCCTGTGAAATTGTCCACACAAAGTGACTTGAAACCACTTTGGCCATGTAGTTTATCCCATTTGCCATAATTCTGAGTAGGAAACTTGTTTGGAAACACTTAGTTTAAGCCGTGGCACTGTGATGCAGTTTTACATTAGGCTGAGAAAGTGAGACTTGAAATGCAGTTTTCTGTGAAATTTCAGACACAAAGTGACTTGAAACCACTTTGGCCATGTAGTTTATCCCATTTGCCATAGTACTGATGAAGAAATTTGTTCGTAAACACTTATTTTAAGCCGTGGCGCTGTGATGCAGTTTTACATTAGGCTGAGAAAGAGAGACTTGAAATGCTGTTTTCTGTGAAATTACAGACACAAAGTGACTTGAAACCACTTTGGCCATGTAGTTTATCCCATTTGCCATAGTACTGATGAAGAAATTTGTTCGTAAACACTTAGTTTAAGCCGTGGCTCTGTGATGCAGTTTTACATTAGGCTGAGAAAGTGAGACTTGAAATGCTGTTTTCTGTGAAATTGCAGACACAAAGTGACTTGAAACCACTTTGGCCATGTAGTTTATCCCATTTGCCATAGTACTGATGAATAAATTTGTTCGTAAACACTTAGTTTAAGCCGTGGCACTGTGATGCAGTTTTATGCTGTATTTGAGCTTCTCTCGCTGACATAAGGCTGTTTATGAAACATTGTGTTTCCTGTGAAATTGTCCACACAAAGTGACTTGAAACCACTTTGGCCATGTAGTTTATCCCAATTTCCATAATTCTGAGTCGGAAACTTGTTTGTAAGCACTTAGTTTAAACCGTGGCGCTGTGATGCAGTTTTACATTAGGCTGAGAAAGTGAGACTTGAAATCCTGTTTTCTGTGAAATTGCAGACACAAAGTGACTTGAAACCACTTTGCCATAGTACTGATGAAGAAATTTGTTCGTAAACACTTAGTTTAATCCATGGCGCTGTGATGCAGTTTTACATTAGGCTGAGAAAGTGAGACTTGAAATGCTGTTTTCTGTGAAATTGCAGACACAAAGTGACTTGAAACCACTTTGGCCATGTAGTTTATCCCATTTGCCATAGTACTGATGAAGAAATTTGTTCGTAAACACTTAGTTTAAGCCGTGGCACTGTGATGCAGTTTTACATTAGGCTGAGAAAGTGAGACTTGAAATCCTGTTTTCTGTGAAATTGCAGACACAAAGTGACTTGAAACCACTTTGCCATAGTACTGATGAAGAAATTTGTTCGTAAACACTTAGTTTAATCCATGGCGTTGTGATGCAGTTTTACATTAGGCTGAGAAAGTGAGACTTGAAATGCTGTTTTCTGTGAAATTGCAGACACAAAGTGACTTGAAACCACTTTGGCCATGTAGTTTATCCCATTTGCCATAGTACTGATGAATAAATTTGTTCATAAACACTTAGTTTAAGCCGTTGCACTGTAATGCAGTTTTATGCTGTATTTGAGCTTCTCTCGCTGACATAAGGCAGTTTATGAAAGATTGTGTTTCCTGTGAAATTGTCCACACAAAGTGACTTGAAACCACTTTGGCCATGTAGTTTATCCCAATTTCCATAATTCTGAGTCTGAAACTTGTTTGTAAACACTTAGTTTAATCCGTGGCGCTGTGATGCAGTTTTACATTAGGCTGAGAAAATGAGACTTTAAATGCTGTTTTCTATGAAATTACAGACACAAAGTGACTTGAAACCACTTTGGCCATGTAGTTTATCCCAATTTCCATAATTCTGAGTCGGAAACTTGTTTGTAAACACTTAGTTTAAACCGTGGCGCTGTGATGCAGTTTTACATTAGGCTGAGAAAGTGAGACTTGAAATGCTGATTTCTGTGAAATTGCAGACACAAAGTGGCTTGAAACCACTTTGGCCATGTAGTTTATCCCATTTGCCATAGTACTGATGAAGAAATTTGTTCGTAAACACTTAGTTTAATCCATGGCGCTGTGATGCAGTTTTACACTAGGATGAGAAAGTGAGACTTGAAATGCTGATTTCTGTGAAATTGCAGACACAAAGTGACTTGAAACCACTTTGGCCATGTAGTTTATCCCATTTGCCATAGTACTGATGAAGAAATTTGTTCGTAAACACTTAGTTTAAGCCGTGGCACTGTAATGCAGTTTTATGCTGTATTTGAGCTTCTCTCGCTGACAGAAGGCTGTTTATGAAACATAGTGTTTCCTGTGAAATTGTCCACACAAAGTGACTTGAAACCACTTTGGCCATATAGTTTATCCCATTTGCCATAGTACTGATGAATAAATTTGTTCGTAAACACTTAGTTTAAGCCGTGACACTGTAATGCAGTTTTATGCTGTATTTGAGCTTCTCTCGCTGACATAAGGCTGTTTATGAAACATTGTGTTTCCTGTGAAATTGTCCACACAAAGTGACTTGAAACCACTTTGGCCATGTAGTTTATCCCAATTTCCATTATTCTGAGTCTGAAACTTGTTTGTAAACACTTAGTTTAAACCGTGGCGCTGTGATGCAGTTTTACATTAGGCTGAGAAACTGAGAATTGAAATGCTGTTTTCTGTGAAATTACAGACACAAAGTGACTTGAAACCACTTTGGCCATGTAGTTTATTCCATTTGCCATAGTACTGATGAAGAAATTTGTTCGTAAACACTTAGTTTAAGCCATGGCGCTGTGATGCAGTTTTACATTAGGCTGAGAAACTGAGACTTGAAATGCTGTTTTCTGTGAAATTACAGACACAAAGTGACTTGAAACCACTTTGGCCATGTAGTTTATCCCAATTTCCATAATTCTGAGTCGGAAACTTGTTTGTAAACACTTAGTTTAAACCGTGGCGCTGTGATGCAGTTTTACATTAGGCTGAGAAAGTGAGACTTTGAAATCGTGTTTTCTGTGAAATTGCAGACACAAAGTGACTTGAAACCACTTTGGCCATGTAGTTTATCCCATTTGCCATAGTACTGATGAAGAAATTTGTTCGTAAACATTTAGTTTAAGCCGTGGCGCTGTGATGCAGTTTTACATTAGGCTGAGAAAGTGAGACTTGAAATCCTGTTTTTTGTGAAATTGCAGACACAAAGTGACTTGAAACCACTTTGCCATAGTACTGATGAAGAAATTTGTTCGTAAACACTTAGTTTAAGCCGTGGTACTGTAATGCAGTTTTATGCTGTATTTGAGCTTCTCTCGCTGACAGAAGGATGTTTATGAAACATTGTGTTTCCTGTGAAATTGTCCACACAAAGTGACTTGAAACCACTTTGGCCATGTAGTCTATCCCATTTGCCATAGTACTGATGAATAAATTCGTTCGTAAACACTTAGTTTAAGCCGTGTCACTGTAATGCAGTTTTATGCTGTATTTGAGCTTCTCTCGCTGACAAAAGGCTGTTTATGAAACATTGTGTTTCCTGTGAAATTGTCCACACAAAGTGACTTGAAACCACTTCGGCCATGTAATTTATCCCAATTTCCATTATTCTGAGTCGGAAACTTGTTTGTAAACACTTAGTTTAAACCGTGGCGCTGTGATGCAGTTTTACATTAGGCTGAGAAAATGAGACTTTAAATGCTGTTTTCTGTGAAATTACAGACACAAAGTGACTTGAAACCACTTTGGCCATGTAGTTTATCCCAATTTCCATAATTCTGAGTCGGAAACTTGTTTGTAAACACTTAGTTTAAACCGTGGCGCTGTGATGCAGTTTTACATTAGGCTGAGAAAGTGAGACTTGAAATCCTGTTTTCTGTGAAATTGCAGACACAAAGTGACTTGAAACCACTTTGGCCATGTATTTTATCCCATTTGCCATAATACTGATGAAGAAATTTGTTCGTAAACACTTAGTTTAAGCCGTGGCACTGTGATGCAGTTTTACATTAGGCTGAGAAAGTGAGACTTGAAATGCTGTTTTCTGTGAAATTGCAGACACAAAGTGACTTGAAACCACTTTGCCATAGTACTGATGAAGAAATTTTTTCGTAAACACTTATTTAATCCATGGCGCTGTGATGCAGTTTTACATTAGGCTGAGAAAGTGAGACTTGAAATGCTGTTTTCTGTGAAATTGCAGACACAAAGTGACTTGAAACCACTTTGGCCATGTAGTTTATCCCATTTGCCATAGTACTGATGAAGAAATTTTTTCGTAAACACTTAGTTTAAGCCGTGGCACTGTGATGCAGTTTTACATTAGGCTGAGAAATTGAGACTTGAAATGCTGTTTTCGGTGACATTGCAGACACAAAGTGACTTGAAACCACTTTGCCATAGTACTGATGAAGAAATTTGTTCGTAAACACTTAGTTTAAGCCGTGGCACTGTAATGCAGTGTTATGCTGTATTTGAGCTTCTCTCGCTGACAGAAGGCTGTTTATGAAACATTGTGTTTCCTGTGAAATTGTCCACACAAAGTGACTTGAAACCACTTTGGCCATGTAGTTTATCCCATTTGCCATAGTACTGATGAATAAATTTGTTCGTAAACACTTAGTTTAAGCCGTGGCACTGTAATGCAGTTTTATGCTGTATTTGAGCTTCTCTCGCTGACATAAGGCTGTTTATGAAACATTGTGTTTCCTGTGAAATTGTCCACACAAAGTGACTTGAAACCACTTTGGCCATGTAGTTTATCCCAATTTCCATAATTCTGAGTCGGAAACTTGTTTGTAAACACTTAGTTTAAACCGTGGCGCTGTGATGCAGTTTTACATTAGGCTGAGAAAGTGAGACTTGAAATGCTGATTTCTGTGAAATTGCAGACACAAAGTGACTTGAAAACACTTTGGCCATGTAGTTTATCCCATTTGCCATAGTACTGATGAAGAAATTTGTTCGTAAACACTTAGTTTAAGCCGTGGCGCTGTGATGCAGTTTTACATTAGGCTGAGAAAGTGAGACTTGAAATGCTGTTTTCTGTGAAATTGCAGACACAAAGTGACTTGAAACCACTTTGCCATAGTACTGATGAAGAAATTTGTTCGTAAACACTTAGTTTAAGCCTTGGCACTGTAATGCAGTTTTATGCTGTATTTGAGCTTCTCTCGCTGACATAAGGCTGTTTATGAAACATTGTGTTTCCTGTGAAATTGTCCACACAAAGTGATTTGAAACCACTTCGGCCATGTAGTTTATCCCAATTTCCATTATTCTGAGTCTGAAACTTGTTTGTAAACACTTAGTTTAAACCGTGGCGCTGTGATGCAGTTTTACATTAGGCTGAGAAAGTGAGACTTTGAAATCCTGTTTTCTGTGAAATTGCAGACACAAAGTGACTTGAAACCACTTTGCCATAGTACTGATGAAGAAATTTGTTCGTAAACACTTAGTTTAATCCATGGCGCTGTGATGCAGTTTTACATTAGGCTGAGAAAGTGAGACTTGAAATCCTGTTTTCTGAGAAATTGCAGACACAAAGTGACTTGAAACCACTTTGGCCATGTATTTTATCCCATTTGCCATAATACTGATGAAGAAATTTGTTCGTAAACACTTAGTTTAAGCCGTGGCACTGTGATGCAGTTTTACATTAGGCTGAGAAAGTGAGACTTGAAATGCTGTTTTCTGTGAAATTGCAGACACAAAGTGACTTGAAACCACTTTGCCATAGTACTGATGAAGAAATTTTTTCGTAAACACTTAGTTTAATCCATGGCGCTGTGATGCAGTTTTACATTAGGCTGAGAAATTGAGACTTGAAATGCTGTTTTCTGTGAAACTGCAGACACAAAGTGACTTGAAACCACTTTGGCCATGTAGTTTATCCCAATTTCCATAATTCTGAGTCGGAAACTTGTTTGTAAACACTTAGTTTAAACCGTGGCGCTGTGATGCAGTTTTACATTAGGCTGAGAAAGTGAGACTTTGAAATCGTGTTTTCTGTGAAATTGCAGACACAAAGTGACTTGAAACCACTTTGGCCATGTAGTTTATCCCATTTGCCATAGTACTGATGAAGAAATTTGTTCGTAAACATTTAGTTTAAGCCGTGGCGCTGTGATGCAGTTTTACATTAGGCTGAGAAAGTGAGACTTGAAATCCTGTTTTTTGTGAAATTGCAGACACAAAGTGACTTGAAACCACTTTGCCATAGTACTGATGAAGAAATTTGTTCGTAAACACTTAGTTTAAGCCGTGGCACTGTAATGCAGTTTTATGCTGTATTTGAGCTTCTCTCGCTGACAGAAGGATGTTTATGAAACATTGTGTTTCCTGTGAAATTGTCCACACAAAGTGACTTGAAACCACTTTGGCCATGTAGTTTATCCCATTTGCCATAGTACTGATGAATAAATTCGTTCGTAAACACTTAGTTTAAGCCGTCTCACTGTAATGCAGTTTTATGCTGTATTTGAGCTTCTCTCGCTGACATAAGGCTGTTTATGAAACATTGTGTTTCCTGTGAAATTGTCCACACAAAGTGACTTGAAACCACTTCGGCCATGTAATTTATCCCAATTTCCATTATTCTGAGTCGGAAACTTGTTTGTAAACACTTAGTTTAAACCGTGGCGCTGTGATGCAGTTTTACATTAGGCTGAGAAAATGAGACTTTAAATGCTGTTTTCTGTGAAATTACAGACACAAAGTGACTTGAAACCACTTTGGCCATGTAGTTTATCCCAATTTCCATAATTCTGAGTCGGAAACTTGTTTGTAAACACTTAGTTTAAACCGTGGCGCTGTGATGCAGTTTTACATTAGGCTGAGAAAGTGAGACTTGAAATCCTGTTTTCTGTGAAATTGCAGACACAAAGTGACTTGAAACCACTTTGGCCATGTATTTTATTCCATTTGCCATAGTATTGATGAAGAAATTTGTTCGTAAACACTTAGTTTAAGCCATGGCGCTGTGATGCAGTTTTACATTAGGCTGAGAAACTGAGACTTGAAATGCTGTTTTCTGTGAAATTACAGACACAAAGTGACTTGAAACCACTTTGGCCATGTAGTTTATCCCAATTTCCATAATTCTGAGTCGGAAACTTGTTTGTAAACACTTAGTTTAAACCGTGGCGCTGTGATGCAGTTTTACATTAGGCTGAGAAAGTGAGACTTTGAAATCGTGTTTTCTGTGAAATTGCAGACACAAAGTGACTTGAAACCACTTTGGCCATGTAGTTTATCCCATTTGCCATAGTACTGATGAATAAATTCGTTCGTAACACTTAGTTTAAGCCGTGTCACTGTAATGCAGTTTTATGCTGTATTTGAGCTTCTCTCGCTGACAAAAGGCTGTTTATGAAACATTGTGTTTCCTGTGAAATTGTCCACACAAAGTGACTTGAAACCACTTCGGCCATGTAATTTATCCCAATTTCCATTATTCTGAGTCGGAAACTTGTTTGTAAACACTTAGTTTAAACCGTGGCGCTGTGATGCAGTTTTACATTAGGCTGAGAAAATGAGACTTTAAATGCTGTTTTCTGTGAAATTACAGACACAAAGTGACTTGAAACCACTTTGGCCATGTAGTTTATCCCAATTTCCATAATTCTGAGTCGGAAACTTGTTTGTAAACACTTAGTTTAAACCGTGGCGCTGTGATGCAGTTTTACATTAGGCTGAGAAAGTGAGACTTGAAATCCTGTTTTCTGTGAAATTGCAGACACAAAGTGACTTGAAACCACTTTGGCCATGTATTTTATTCCATTTGCCATAGTACTGATGAAGAAATTTGTTCGTAAACACTTAGTTTAAGCCATGGCGCTGTGATGCAGTTTTACATTAGGCTGAGAAACTGAGACTTGAAATGCTGTTTTTCTGTGAAATTACAGACACAAAGTGACTTGAAACCACTTTGGCCATGTAGTTTATCCCAATTTCCATAATTCTGAGTCGGAAACTTGTTTGTAAACACTTAGTTTAAACCGTGGCGCTGTGATGCAGTTTTACATTAGGCTGAGAAAGTGAGACTTTGAAATCGTGTTTTCTGTGAAATTGCAGACACAAAGTGACTTGAAACCACTTTGGCCATGTAGTTTATCCCATTTGCCATAGTACTGATGAATAAATTCGTTCGTAAACACTTAGTTTAAGCCGTGTCACTGTAATGCAGTTTTATGCTGTATTTGAGCTTCTCTCGCTGACAAAAGGCTGTTTATGAAACATTGTGTTTCCTGTGAAATTGTCCACACAAAGTGACTTGAAACCACTTCGGCCATGTAATTTATCCCAATTTCCATTATTCTGAGTCGGAAACTTGTTTGTAAACACTTAGTTTAAACCGTGGCGCTGTGATGCAGTTTTACATTAGGCTGAGAAAATGAGACTTTAAATGCTGTTTTCTGTGAAATTACAGACACAAAGTGACTTGAAACCACTTTGGCCATGTAGTTTATCCCAATTTCCATAATTCTGAGTCGGAAATTTGTTTGTAAACACTTAGTTTAAACCGTGGCGCTGTGATGCAGTTTTACATTAGGCTGAGAAAGTGAGACTTGAAATCCTGTTTTCTGTGAAATTGCAGACACAAAGTGACTTGAAACCACTTTGGCCATGTATTTTATCCCATTTGCCATAATACTGATGAAGAAATTTGTTCGTAAACACTTAGTTTAAGCCGTGGCACTGTGATGCAGTTTTACATTAGGCTGAGAAAGTGAGACTTGAAATGCTGTTTTCTGTGAAATTGCAGACACAAAGTGACTTGAAACCACTTTGCCATAGTACTGATGAAGAAATTTTTTCGTAAACACTTAGTTTAATCCATGGCGCTGTGATGCAGTTTTACATTAGGCTGAGAAAGTGAGACTTGAAATGCTGATTTCTGTGAAATTGCAGACACAAAGTGACTTGAAAACACTTTGGCCGTGTAGTTTATCCCATTTGCCATAGGACTGATGAAGAAATTTGTTCGTAAACACTTAGTTTAAGCCGTGGCGCTGTGATGCAGTTTTACATTAGGCTGAGAAAGTGAGACTTGAAATGCTGTTTTCTGTGAAATTGCAGACACAAAGTGACTTGAAACCACTTTGGCCATGTAGTTTATCCCATTTGCCATAGTACTGATGAAGAAATTTTTTCGTAAACACTTAGTTTAAGCCGTGGCACTGTGATGCAGTTTTACATTAGGCTGAGAAATTGAGACTTGAAATGCTGTTTTCGGTGACATTGCAGACACAAAGTGACTTGAAACCACTTTGCCATAGTACTGATGAAGAAATTTGTTCTTAAACACTTAGTTTAAACCGTGGCACTGTAATGCAGTGTTATGCTGTATTTGAGCTTCTCTCGCTGACAGAAGGCTGTTTATGAAACATTGTGTTTCCTGTGAAATTGTCCACACAAAGTGACTTGAAACCACTTTGGCCATGTAGTTTATCCCATTTGCCATAGTACTGATGAATAAATTTGTTCGTAAACACTTAGTTTAAGCCGTGGCACTGTAATGCAGTTTTATGCTGTATTTGAGCTTCTCTCGCTGACATAAGGCTGTTTATGAAACATTGTGTTTCCTGTGAAATTGTCCACACAAAGTGACTTGAAACCACTTTGGCCATGTAGTTTATCCCAATTTCCATAATTCTGAGTCGGAAACTTGTTTGTAAACACTTAGTTTAAACCGTGGCGCTGTGATGCAGTTTTACATTAGGCTGAGAAAGTGAGACTTGAAATCCTGTTTTCTGTGAAATTGCAGACACAAAGTGACTTGAAACCACTTTGGCCATGTATTTTATTCCATTTGCCATAGTACTGATGAAGAAATTTGTTCGTAAACACTTAGTTTAAGCCATGGCGCTGTGATGCAGTTTTACATTAGGCTGAGAAACTGAGACTTGAAATGCTGTTTTCTGTGAAATTACAGACACAAAGTGACTTGAAACCACTTTGGCCATGTAGTTTATCCCAATTTCCATAATTCTGAGTCGGAAACTTGTTTGTAAACACTTAGTTTAAACCGTGGCGCTGTGATGCAGTTTTACATTAGGCTGAGAAAGTGAGACTTTGAAATCGTGTTTTCTGTGAAATTGCAGACACAAAGTGACTTGAAACCACTTTGGCCATGTAGTTTATCCCATTTGCCATAGTACTGATGAATAAATTCGTTCGTAAACACTTAGTTTAAGCCGTGTCACTGTAATGCAGTTTTATGCTGTATTTGAGCTTCTCTCGCTGACAAAAGGCTGTTTATGAAACATTGTGTTTCCTGTGAAATTGTCCACACAAAGTGACTTGAAACCACTTCGGCCATGTAATTTATCCCAATTTCCATTATTCTGAGTCGGAAACTTGTTTGTAAACACTTAGTTTAAACCGTGGCGCTGTGATGCAGTTTTACATTAGGCTGAGAAAATGAGACTTTAAATGCTGTTTTCTGTGAAATTACAGACACAAAGTGACTTGAAACCACTTTGGCCATGTAGTTTATCCCAATTTCCATAATTCTGAGTCGGAAATTTGTTTGTAAACACTTAGTTTAAACCGTGGCGCTGTGATGCAGTTTTACATTAGGCTGAGAAAGTGAGACTTGAAATCCTGTTTTCTGTGAAATTGCAGACACAAAGTGACTTGAAACCACTTTGGCCATGTATTTTATCCCATTTGCCATAATACTGATGAAGAAATTTGTTCGTAAACACTTAGTTTAAGCCGTGGCACTGTGATGCAGTTTTACATTAGGCTGAGAAAGTGAGACTTGAAATGCTGTTTTCTGTGAAATTGCAGACACAAAGTGACTTGAAACCACTTTGCCATAGTACTGATGAAGAAATTTTTTCGTAAACACTTAGTTTAATCCATGGCGCTGTGATGCAGTTTTACATTAGGCTGAGAAAGTGAGACTTGAAATGCTGATTTCTGTGAAATTGCAGACACAAAGTGACTTGAAAACACTTTGGCCATGTAGTTTATCCCATTTGCCATAGGACTGATGAAGAAATTTGTTCGTAAACACTTAGTTTAAGCCGTGGCGCTGTGATGCAGTTTTACATTAGGCTGAGAAAGTGAGACTTGAAATGCTGTTTTCTGTGAAATTGCAGACACAAAGTGACTTGAAACCACTTTGGCCATGTAGTTTATCCCATTTGCCATAGTACTGATGAAGAAATTTTTTCGTAAACACTTAGTTTAAGCCGTGGCACTGTGATGCAGTTTTACATTAGGCTGAGAAATTGAGACTTGAAATGCTGTTTTCGGTGACATTGCAGACACAAAGTGACTTGAAACCACTTTGCCATAGTACTGATGAAGAAATTTGTTCTTAAACACTTAGTTTAAACCGTGGCACTGTAATGCAGTGTTATGCTGTATTTGAGCTTCTCTCGCTGACAGAAGGCTGTTTATGAAACATTGTGTTTCCTGTGAAATTGTCCACACAAAGTGACTTGAAACCACTTTGGCCATGTAGTTTATCCCATTTGCCATAGTACTGATGAATAAATTTGTTCGTAAACACTTAGTTTAAGCCGTGGCACTGTAATGCAGTTTTATGCTGTATTTGAGCTTCTCTCGCTGACATAAGGCTGTTTATGAAACATTGTGTTTCCTGTGAAATTGTCCACACAAAGTGACTTGAAACCACTTTGGCCATGTAGTTTATCCCAATTTCCATAATTCTGAGTCGGAAACTTGTTTGTAAACACTTAGTTTAAACCGTGGCGCTGTGATGCAGTTTTACATTAGGCTGAGAAAGTGAGACTTGAAATGCTGATTTCTGTGAAATTGCAGACACAAAGTGACTTGAAAACACTTTGGCCATGTAGTTTATCCCATTTGCCATAGTACTGATGAAGAAATTTGTTCGTAAACACTTAGTTTAAGCCGTGGCGCTGTGATGCAGTTTTACATTAGGCTGAGAAAGTGAGACTTGAAATGCTGTTTTCTGTGAAATTGCAGACACAAAGTGACTTGAAACCACTTTGCCATAGTACTGATGAAGAAATTTGTTCGTAAACACTTAGTTTAAGCCTTGGCACTGTAATGCAGTTTTATGCTGTATTTGAGCTTCTCTCGCTGACATAAGGCTGTTTATGAAACATTGTGTTTCCTGTGAAATTGTCCACACAAAGTGACTTGAAACCACTTTGGCCATGTAGTCTATCCCATTTGCCATAGTACTGATGAATAAATTCGTTCGTAAACACTTAGTTTAAGCCGTGTCACTGTAATGCAGTTTTATGCTGTATTTGAGCTTCTCTCGCTGACAAAAGGCTGTTTATGAAACATTGTGTTTCCTGTGAAATTGTCCACACAAAGTGACTTGAAACCACTTCGGCCATGTAATTTATCCCAATTTCCATTATTCTGAGTCGGAAACTTGTTTGTAAACACTTAGTTTAAACCGTGGCGCTGTGATGCAGTTTTACATTAGGCTGAGAAAATGAGACTTTAAATGCTGTTTTCTGTGAAATTACAGACACAAAGTGACTTGAAACCACTTTGGCCATGTAGTTTATCCCAATTTCCATAATTCTGAGTCGGAAACTTGTTTGTAAACACTTAGTTTAAACCGTGGCGCTGTGATGCAGTTTTACATTAGGCTGAGAAAGTGAGACTTGAAATCCTGTTTTCTGTGAAATTGCAGACACAAAGTGACTTGAAACCACTTTGGCCATGTATTTTATCCCATTTGCCATAATACTGATGAAGAAATTTGTTCGTAAACACTTAGTTTAAGCCGTGGCACTGTGATGCAGTTTTACATTAGGCTGAGAAAGTGAGACTTGAAATGCTGTTTTCTGTGAAATTGCAGACACAAAGTGACTTGAAACCACTTTGCCATAGTACTGATGAAGAAATTTTTTCGTAAACACTTATTTAATCCATGGCGCTGTGATGCAGTTTTACATTAGGCTGAGAAAGTGAGACTTGAAATGCTGTTTTCTGTGAAATTGCAGACACAAAGTGACTTGAAACCACTTTGGCCATGTAGTTTATCCCATTTGCCATAGTACTGATGAAGAAATTTTTTCGTAAACACTTAGTTTAAGCCGTGGCACTGTGATGCAGTTTTACATTAGGCTGAGAAATTGAGACTTGAAATGCTGTTTTCGGTGACATTGCAGACACAAAGTGACTTGAAACCACTTTGCCATAGTACTGATGAAGAAATTTGTTCGTAAACACTTAGTTTAAGCCGTGGCACTGTAATGCAGTGTTATGCTGTATTTGAGCTTCTCTCGCTGACAGAAGGCTGTTTATGAAACATTGTGTTTCCTGTGAAATTGTCCACACAAAGTGACTTGAAACCACTTTGGCCATGTAGTTTATCCCATTTGCCATAGTACTGATGAATAAATTTGTTCGTAAACACTTAGTTTAAGCCGTGGCACTGTAATGCAGTTTTATGCTGTATTTGAGCTTCTCTCGCTGACATAAGGCTGTTTATGAAACATTGTGTTTCCTGTGAAATTGTCCACACAAAGTGACTTGAAACCACTTTGGCCATGTAGTTTATCCCAATTTCCATAATTCTGAGTCGGAAACTTGTTTGTAAACACTTAGTTTAAACCGTGGCGCTGTGATGCAGTTTTACATTAGGCTGAGAAAGTGAGACTTGAAATGCTGATTTCTGTGAAATTGCAGACACAAAGTGACTTGAAAACACTTTGGCCATGTAGTTTATCCCATTTGCCATAGTACTGATGAAGAAATTTGTTCGTAAACACTTAGTTTAAGCCGTGGCGCTGTGATGCAGTTTTACATTAGGCTGAGAAAGTAAGACTTGAAATGCTGTTTTCTGTGAAATTGCAGACACAAAGTGACTTGAAACCACTTTGCCATAGTACTGATGAAGAAATTTGTTCGTAAACACTTAGTTTAAGCCTTGGCACTGTAATGCAGTTTTATGCTGTATTTGAGCTTCTCTCGCTGACATAAGGCTGTTTATGAAACATTGTGTTTCCTGTGAAATTGTCCACACAAAGTGATTTGAAACCACTTCGGCCATGTAGTTTATCCCAATTTCCATTATTCTGAGTCTGAAACTTGTTTGTAAACACTTAGTTTAAACCGTGGCGCTGTGATGCAGTTTTACATTAGGCTGAGAAAGTGAGACTTTGAAATCCTGTTTTCTGTGAAATTGCAGACACAAAGTGACTTGAAACCACTTTGCCATAGTACTGATGAAGAAATTTTTTCGTAAACACTTAGTTTAATCCATGGCGCTGTGATGCAGTTTTACATTAGGCTGAGAAATTGAGACTTGAAATGCTGTTTTCTGTGAAACTGCAGACACAAAGTGACTTGAAACCACTTTGGCCATGTAGTTTATCCCAATTTCCATAATTCTGAGTCGGAAACTTGTTTGTAAACACTTAGTTTAAACCGTGGCGCTGTGATGCAGTTTTACATTAGGCTGAGAAAGTGAGACTTTGAAATCGTGTTTTCTGTGAAATTGCAGACACAAAGTGACTTGAAACCACTTTGGCCATGTAGTTTATCCCATTTGCCATAGTACTGATGAAGAAATTTGTTCGTAAACATTTAGTTTAAGCCGTGGCGCTGTGATGCAGTTTTACATTAGGCTGAGAAAGTGAGACTTGAAATCCTGTTTTTTGTGAAATTGCAGACACAAAGTGACTTGAAACCACTTTGCCATAGTACTGATGAAGAAATTTGTTCGTAAACACTTAGTTTAAGCCGTGGCACTGTAATGCAGTTTTATGCTGTATTTGAGCTTCTCTCGCTGACAGAAGGATGTTTATGAAACATTGTGTTTCCTGTGAAATTGTCCACACAAAGTGACTTGAAACCACTTTGGCCATGTAGTTTATCCCATTTGCCATAGTACTGATGAATAAATTCGTTCGTAAACACTTAGTTTAAGCCGTCTCACTGTAATGCAGTTTTATGCTGTATTTGAGCTTCTCTCGCTGACATAAGGCTGTTTATGAAACATTGTGTTTCCTGTGAAATTGTCCACACAAAGTGACTTGAAACCACTTCGGCCATGTAATTTATCCCAATTTCCATTATTCTGAGTCGGAAACTTGTTTGTAAACACTTAGTTTAAACCGTGGCGCTGTGATGCAGTTTTACATTAGGCTGAGAAAATGAGACTTTAAATGCTGTTTTCTGTGAAATTACAGACACAAAGTGACTTGAAACCACTTTGGCCATGTAGTTTATCCCAATTTCCATAATTCTGAGTCGGAAACTTGTTTGTAAACACTTAGTTTAAACCGTGGCGCTGTGATGCAGTTTTACATTAGGCTGAGAAAGTGAGACTTGAAATCCTGTTTTCTGTGAAATTGCAGACACAAAGTGACTTGAAACCACTTTGGCCATGTATTTTATTCCATTTGCCATAGTACTGATGAAGAAATTTGTTCGTAAACACTTAGTTTAAGCCATGGCGCTGTGATGCAGTTTTACATTAGGCTGAGAAACTGAGACTTGAAATGCTGTTTTCTGTGAAATTACAGACACAAAGTGACTTGAAACCACTTTGGCCATGTAGTTTATCCCAATTTCCATAATTCTGAGTCGGAAACTTGTTTGTAAACACTTAGTTTAAACCGTGGCGCTGTGATGCAGTTTTACATTAGGCTGAGAAAGTGAGACTTTGAAATCGTGTTTTCTGTGAAATTGCAGACACAAAGTGACTTGAAACCACTTTGGCCATGTAGTTTATCCCATTTGCCATAGTACTGATGAATAAATTCGTTCGTAAACACTTAGTTTAAGCCGTGTCACTGTAATGCAGTTTTATGCTGTATTTGAGCTTCTCTCGCTGACAAAAGGCTGTTTATGAAACATTGTGTTTCCTGTGAAATTGTCCACACAAAGTGACTTGAAACCACTTCGGCCATGTAATTTATCCCAATTTCCATTATTCTGAGTCGGAAACTTGTTTGTAAACACTTAGTTTAAACCGTGGCGCTGTGATGCAGTTTTACATTAGGCTGAGAAAATGAGACTTTAAATGCTGTTTTCTGTGAAATTACAGACACAAAGTGACTTGAAACCACTTTGGCCATGTAGTTTATCCCAATTTCCATAATTCTGAGTCGGAAACTTGTTTGTAAACACTTAGTTTAAACCGTGGCGCTGTGATGCAGTTTTACATTAGGCTGAGAAAGTGAGACTTGAAATCCTGTTTTCTGTGAAATTGCAGACACAAAGTGACTTGAAACCACTTTGGCCATGTATTTTATTCCATTTGCCATAGTACTGATGAAGAAATTTGTTCGTAAACACTTAGTTTAAGCCATGGCGCTGTGATGCAGTTTTACATTAGGCTGAGAAACTGAGACTTGAAATGCTGTTTTCTGTGAAATTACAGACACAAAGTGACTTGAAACCACTTTGGCCATGTAGTTTATCCCAATTTCCATAATTCTGAGTCGGAAACTTGTTTGTAAACACTTAGTTTAAACCGTGGCGCTGTGATGCAGTTTTACATTAGGCTGAGAAAGTGAGACTTTGAAATCGTGTTTTCTGTGAAATTGCAGACACAAAGTGACTTGAAACCACTTTGGCCATGTAGTTTATCCCATTTGCCATAGTACTGATGAATAAATTCGTTCGTAAACACTTAGTTTAAGCCGTGTCACTGTAATGCAGTTTTATGCTGTATTTGAGCTTCTCTCGCTGACAAAAGGCTGTTTATGAAACATTGTGTTTCCTGTGAAATTGTCCACACAAAGTGACTTGAAACCACTTCGGCCATGTAATTTATCCCAATTTCCATTATTCTGAGTCGGAAACTTGTTTGTAAACACTTAGTTTAAACCGTGGCGCTGTGATGCAGTTTTACATTAGGCTGAGAAAATGAGACTTTAAATGCTGTTTTCTGTGAAATTACAGACACAAAGTGACTTGAAACCACTTTGGCCATGTAGTTTATCCCAATTTCCATAATTCTGAGTCGGAAATTTGTTTGTAAACACTTAGTTTAAACCGTGGCGCTGTGATGCAGTTTTACATTAGGCTGAGAAAGTGAGACTTGAAATCCTGTTTTCTGTGAAATTGCAGACACAAAGTGACTTGAAACCACTTTGGCCATGTATTTTATCCCATTTGCCATAATACTGATGAAGAAATTTGTTCGTAAACACTTAGTTTAAGCCGTGGCACTGTGATGCAGTTTTACATTAGGCTGAGAAAGTGAGACTTGAAATGCTGTTTTCTGTGAAATTGCAGACACAAAGTGACTTGAAACCACTTTGCCATAGTACTGATGAAGAAATTTTTTCGTAAACACTTAGTTTAATCCATGGCGCTGTGATGCAGTTTTACATTAGGCTGAGAAAGTGAGACTTGAAATGCTGATTTCTGTGAAATTGCAGACACAAAGTGACTTGAAAACACTTTGGCCATGTAGTTTATCCCATTTGCCATAGGACTGATGAAGAAATTTGTTCGTAAACACTTAGTTTAAGCCGTGGCGCTGTGATGCAGTTTTACATTAGGCTGAGAAAGTGAGACTTGAAATGCTGTTTTCTGTGAAATTGCAGACACAAAGTGACTTGAAACCACTTTGGCCATGTAGTTTATCCCATTTGCCATAGTACTGATGAAGAAATTTTTTCGTAAACACTTAGTTTAAGCCGTGGCACTGTGATGCAGTTTTACATTAGGCTGAGAAATTGAGACTTGAAATGCTGTTTTCGGTGACATTGCAGACACAAAGTGACTTGAAACCACTTTGCCATAGTACTGATGAAGAAATTTGTTCTTAAACACTTAGTTTAAACCGTGGCACTGTAATGCAGTGTTATGCTGTATTTGAGCTTCTCTCGCTGACAGAAGGCTGTTTATGAAACATTGTGTTTCCTGTGAAATTGTCCACACAAAGTGACTTGAAACCACTTTGGCCATGTAGTTTATCCCATTTGCCATAGTACTGATGAATAAATTTGTTCGTAAACACTTAGTTTAAGCCGTGGCACTGTAATGCAGTTTTATGCTGTATTTGAGCTTCTCTCGCTGACATAAGGCTGTTTATGAAACATTGTGTTTCCTGTGAAATTGTCCACACAAAGTGACTTGAAACCACTTTGGCCATGTAGTTTATCCCAATTTCCATAATTCTGAGTCGGAAACTTGTTTGTAAACACTTAGTTTAAACCGTGGCGCTGTGATGCAGTTTTACATTAGGCTGAGAAAGTGAGACTTGAAATCCTGTTTTCTGTGAAATTGCAGACACAAAGTGACTTGAAACCACTTTGGCCATGTATTTTATTCCATTTGCCATAGTACTGATGAAGAAATTTGTTCGTAAACACTTAGTTTAAGCCATGGCGCTGTGATGCAGTTTTACATTAGGCTGAGAAACTGAGACTTGAAATGCTGTTTTCTGTGAAATTACAGACACAAAGTGACTTGAAACCACTTTGGCCATGTAGTTTATCCCAATTTCCATAATTCTGAGTCGGAAACTTGTTTGTAAACACTTAGTTTAAACCGTGGCGCTGTGATGCAGTTTTACATTAGGCTGAGAAAGTGAGACTTTGAAATCGTGTTTTCTGTGAAATTGCAGACACAAAGTGACTTGAAACCACTTTGGCCATGTAGTTTATCCCATTTGCCATAGTACTGATGAATAAATTCGTTCGTAAACACTTAGTTTAAGCCGTGTCACTGTAATGCAGTTTTATGCTGTATTTGAGCTTCTCTCGCTGACAAAAGGCTGTTTATGAAACATTGTGTTTCCTGTGAAATTGTCCACACAAAGTGACTTGAAACCACTTCGGCCATGTAATTTATCCCAATTTCCATTATTCTGAGTCGGAAACTTGTTTGTAAACACTTAGTTTAAACCGTGGCGCTGTGATGCAGTTTTACATTAGGCTGAGAAAATGAGACTTTAAATGCTGTTTTCTGTGAAATTACAGACACAAAGTGACTTGAAACCACTTTGGCCATGTAGTTTATCCCAATTTCCATAATTCTGAGTCGGAAATTTGTTTGTAAACACTTAGTTTAAACCGTGGCGCTGTGATGCAGTTTTACATTAGGCTGAGAAAGTGAGACTTGAAATCCTGTTTTCTGTGAAATTGCAGACACAAAGTGACTTGAAACCACTTTGCCATAGTACTGATGAAGAAATTTTTTCGTAAACACTTAGTTTAATCCATAGCGCTGTGATGCAGTTTTACATTAGGCTGAGAAAGTGAGACTTGAAATGCTGATTTCTGTGAAATTGCAGACACAAAGTGACTTGAAAACACTTTGGCCATGTAGTTTATCCCATTTGCCATAGGACTGATGAAGAAATTTGTTCGTAAACACTTAGTTTAAGCCGTGGCGCTGTGATGCAGTTTTACATTAGGCTGAGAAAGTGAGACTTGAAATGCTGTTTTCTGTGAAATTGCAGACACAAAGTGACTTGAAACCACTTTGGCCATGTAGTTTATCCCATTTGCCATAGTACTGATGAAGAAATTTTTTCGTAAACACTTAGTTTAAGCCGTGGCACTGTGATGCAGTTTTACATTAGGCTGAGAAATTGAGACTTGAAATGCTGTTTTCGGTGACATTGCAGACACAAAGTGACTTGAAACCACTTTGCCATAGTACTGATGAAGAAATTTGTTCTTAAACACTTAGTTTAAACCGTGGCACTGTAATGCAGTGTTATGCTGTATTTGAGCTTCTCTCGCTGACAGAAGGCTGTTTATGAAACATTGTGTTTCCTGTGAAATTGTCCACACAAAGTGACTTGAAACCACTTTGGCCATGTAGTTTATCCCATTTGCCATAGTACTGATGAATAAATTTGTTCGTAAACACTTAGTTTAAGCCGTGGCACTGTAATGCAGTTTTATGCTGTATTTGAGCTTCTCTCGCTGACATAAGGCTGTTTATGAAACATTGTGTTTCCTGTGAAATTGTCCACACAAAGTGACTTGAAACCACTTTGGCCATGTAGTTTATCCCAATTTCCATAATTCTGAGTCGGAAACTTGTTTGTAAACACTTAGTTTAAACCGTGGCGCTGTGATGCAGTTTTACATTAGGCTGAGAAAGTGAGACTTGAAATGCTGATTTCTGTGAAATTGCAGACACAAAGTGACTTGAAAACACTTTGGCCATGTAGTTTATCCCATTTGCCATAGTACTGATGAAGAAATTTGTTCGTAAACACTTAGTTTAAGCCGTGGCGCTGTGATGCAGTTTTACATTAGGCTGAGAAAGTGAGACTTGAAATGCTGTTTTCTGTGAAATTGCAGACACAAAGTGACTTGAAACCACTTTGCCATAGTACTGATGAAGAAATTTGTTCGTAAACACTTAGTTTAAGCCTTGGCACTGTAATGCAGTTTTATGCTGTATTTGAGCTTCTCTCGCTGACATAAGGCTGTTTATGAAACATTGTGTTTCCTGTGAAATTGTCCACACAAAGTGATTTGAAACCACTTCGGCCATGTAGTTTATCCCAATTTCCATTATTCTGAGTCTGAAACTTGTTTGTAAACACTTAGTTTAAACCGTGGCGCTGTGATGCAGTTTTACATTAGGCTGAGAAAGTGAGACTTTGAAATCCTGTTTTCTGTGAAATTGCAGACACAAAGTGACTTGAAACCACTTTGCCATAGTACTGATGAAGAAATTTGTTCGTAAACACTTAGTTTAATCCATGGCGCTGTGATGCAGTTTTACATTAGGCTGAGAAAGTGAGACTTGAAATCCTGTTTTCTGTGAAATTGCAGACACAAAGTGACTTGAAACCACTTTGGCCATGTATTTTATCCCATTTGCCATAATACTGATGAAGAAATTTGTTCGTAAACACTTAGTTTAAGCCGTGGCACTGTGATGCAGTTTTACATTAGGCTGAGAAAGTGAGACTTGAAATGCTGTTTTCTGTGAAATTGCAGACACAAAGTGACTTGAAACCACTTTGCCATAGTACTGATGAAGAAATTTTTTCGTAAACACTTAGTTTAATCCATGGCGCTGTGATGCAGTTTTACATTAGGCTGAGAAATTGAGACTTGAAATGCTGTTTTCTGTGAAACTGCAGACACAAAGTGACTTGAAACCACTTTGGCCATGTAGTTTATCCCATTTGCCATAGTACTGATGAAGAAATTTGTTCGTAAACACTTAGTTTAAGCCGTGGCGCTGTGATGCAGTTTTACATTAGGCTGAGAAAGTGAGACTTGAAATGCTGTTGTCTGTGAAATTGCAGACACAAAGTGACTTGAAACCACTTTGACATAGTACTGATGAAGAAATTTGTTCGTAAACACTTAGTTTAAGCCGTGGCACTGTAATGCAGTGTTATGCTGTATTTGAGCTTCTCTCGCTGACAGAAGGCTGTTTATGAAACATTGTGTTTCCTGTGAAATTGTCCACACAAAGTGACTTGAAACCACTTTGGCCATGTAGTTTATCCCATTTGCCATTGTACTGATGAATAAATTTGTTCGTAAACACTTAGTTTAAGCCGTGGCAC
This sequence comes from Embiotoca jacksoni, assembly GCF_022577435.1. Classification (NCBI taxonomy): domain Eukaryota; kingdom Metazoa; phylum Chordata; class Actinopteri; family Embiotocidae; genus Embiotoca; species Embiotoca jacksoni. The sequence goes on from NW_027185403.1 coordinate 19,008,994, forward strand.
TGTAATGCAGTTTTATGCTGTATTTGAGCTTCTCTCGCTGACATAAGGCTGTTTATGAAACATTGTGTTTCCTGTGAAATTGTCCACACAAAGTGACTTGAAACCACTTTGCCATAATACTGATGAAGAAATTTGTTCGTAAACACTTAGTTTAATCCATGGCGCTGTGATGCAGTTTTACATTAGGCTGAGAAAGTGAGACTTTAAATGCTGTTTTCTGTGAAATTACAGACACAAAGTGACTTGAAACCACTTTGGCCATGTAGTTTATCCCAATTTCCATAATTCTGAGTCGGAAACTTGTTTGTATACACTTAGTTTAAACCGTGGCGCTGTGATGCAGTTTTACATTACGCTGAGAAAGTGAGACTTGAAATCCTGTTTTCTGTGAAATTGCAGACACAAAGTGACTTGAAACCACTTTGGCCATGTATTTTATCCCATTTGCCATAATACTGATGAAGAAATTTGTTCGTAAACACTTAGTTTAAGCCGTGGCACTGTGATGCAGTTTTACATTAGGCTGAGAAAGTGAGACTTGAAATGCTGTTTTCTGTGAAATTGCAGACACAAAGTGACTTGAAACCACTTTGGCCATGTAGTTTATCCCATTTGCCATAGTACTGATGAAGAAATTTTTTCGTAAACACTTAGTTTAAGCCGTGGCACTGTGATGCAGTTTTACATTAGGCTGAGAAATTGAGACTTGAAATGCTGTTTTCGGTGACATTGCAGACACAAAGTGACTTGAAACCACTTTGCCATAGTACTGATGAAGAAATTTGTTCTTAAACACTTAGTTTAAACCGTGGCACTGTAATGCAGTGTTATGCTGTATTTGAGCTTCTCTCGCTGACAGAAGGCTGTTTATGAAACATTGTGTTTCCTGTGAAATTGTCCACACAAAGTGACTTGAAACCACTTTGGCCATGTAGTTTATCCCATTTGCCATAGTACTGATGAATAAATTTGTTCGTAAACACTTAGTTTAAGCCGTGGCACTGTAATGCAGTTTTATGCTGTATTTGAGCTTCTCTCGCTGACATAAGGCTGTTTATGAAACATTGTGTTTCCTGTGAAATTGTCCACACAAAGTGACTTGAAACCACTTTGGCCATGTAGTTTATCCCAATTTCCATAATTCTGAGTCGGAAACTTGTTTGTAAACACTTAGTTTAAACCGTGGCGCTGTGATGCAGTTTTACATTAGGCTGAGAAAGTGAGACTTGAAATGCTGATTTCTGTGAAATTGCAGACACAAAGTGACTTGAAAACACTTTGGCCATGTAGTTTATCCCATTTGCCATAGTACTGATGAAGAAATTTGTTCGTAAACACTTAGTTTAAGCCGTGGCGCTGTGATGCAGTTTTACATTAGGCTGAGAAAGTGAGACTTGAAATGCTGTTTTCTGTGAAATTGCAGACACAAAGTGACTTGAAACCACTTTGCCATAGTACTGATGAAGAAATTTGTTCGTAAACACTTAGTTTAATCCATGGCGCTGTGATGCAGTTTTACATTAGGCTGAGAAAGTGAGACTTGAAATCCTGTTTTCTGTGAAATTGCAGACACAAAGTGACTTGAAACCACTTTGGCCATGTATTTTATCCCATTTGCCATAATACTGATGAAGAAATTTGTTCGTAAACACTTAGTTTAAGCCGTGGCACTGTGATGCAGTTTTACATTAGGCTGAGAAAGTGAGACTTGAAATGCTGTTTTCTGTGAAATTGCAGACACAAAGTGACTTGAAACCACTTTGCCATAGTACTGATGAAGAAATTTTTTCGTAAACACTTAGTTTAATCCATGGCGCTGTGATGCAGTTTTACATTAGGCTGAGAAATTGAGACTTGAAATGCTGTTTTCTGTGAAATTACAGACACAAAGTGACTTGAAACCACTTTGGCCATGTAGTTTATCCCATTTGCCATAGTACTGATGAAGAAATTTGTTCGTAAACACTTAGTTTAAGCCGTGGCGCTGTGATGCAGTTTTACATTAGGCTGAGAAATTGAGACTTGAAATGCTGTTGTCTGTGAAATTGCAGACACAAAGTGACTTGAAACCACTTTGACATAGTACTGATGAAGAAATTTGTTCGTAAACACTTAGTTTAAGCCGTGGCACTGTAATGCAGTGTTATGCTGTATTTGAGCTTCTCTCGCTGACAGAAGGCTGTTTATGAAACATTGTGTTTCCTGTGAAATTGTCCACACAAAGTGACTTGAAACCACTTTGGCCATGTAGTTTATCCCATTTGCCATAGTACTGATGAATAAATTTGTTCGTAAACACTTAGTTTAAGCCGTGGCACTGTAATGCAGTTTTATGCTGTATTTGAGCTTCTCTCGCTGACATAAGGCTGTTTATGAAACATTGTGTTTCCTGTGAAATTGTCCACACAAAGTGACTTGAAACCACTTTGCCATAATACTGATGAAGAAATTTGTTCGTAAACACTTAGTTTAATCCATGGCGCTGTGATGCAGTTTTACATTAGGCTGAGAAAGTGAGACTTGAAATGCTGTTTTCTGTGAAATTACAGACACAAAGTGACTTGAAACCACTTTTGCCATGTAGTTTATGCCAATTTCCATAATTCTGAGTCGGAAACTTGTTTGTAAACACTTAGTTTAAACCGTGGCGCTGTGTTGCAGTTTTACATTAGGCTGAGAAAGTGAGACTTTAAATGCTGTTTTCTGTGAAATTACAGACACAAAGTGACTTGAAACCACTTTGGCCATGTAGTTTATCCCAATTTCCATAATTCTGAGTCGGAAACTTGTTTGTATACACTTAGTTTAAACCGTGGCGCTGTGATGCAGTTTTACATTACGCTGAGAAAGTGAGACTTGAAATCCTGTTTTCTGTGAAATTACAGACACAAAGTGACTTGAAACCACTTTGGCCATGTATTTTATCCCATTTGCCATAATACTGATGAAGAAATTTGTTCGTAAACACTTAGTTTAAGCCGTGGCACTGTGATGCAGTTTTACATTAGGCTGAGAAAGTGAGACTTGAAATGCTGTTTTCTGTGAAATTGCAGACACAAAGTGACTTGAAACCACTTTGCCATAGTACTGATGAAGAAATTTTTTCGTAAACACTTAGTTTAATCCATGGCGCTGTGATGCAGTTTTACATTAGGCTGAGAAAGTGAGACTTGAAATGCTAATTTCTGTGAAATTGCAGACACAAAGTGACTTGAAAACACTTTGGCCATGTAGTTTATCCCATTTGCCATAGTACTGATGAAGAAATTTGTTCGTAAACACTTAGTTTAAGCCGTGGCGCTGTGATGCAGTTTTACATTAGGCTGAGAAAGTGAGACTTGAAATGCTGTTTTCTGTGAAATTGCAGACACAAAGTGACTTGAAACCACTTTGGCCATGTAGTTTATCCCATTTGCCATAGTACTGATGAAGAAATTTTTTCGTAAACACTTAGTTTAAGCCGTGGCGCTGTGATGCAGTTTTACATTAGGCTGAGAAAGTGAGACTTGAAATCCTGTTTTCTGTGAAATTGCAGACACAAAGTGACTTGAAACCACTTTTGCCATGTAGTTTATCCCAATTTCCATAATTCTGAGTCGGAAACTTGTTTGTAAACACTTAGTTTAAACCGTGGCGCTGTGATGCAGTTTTACATTAGGCTGAGAAAGTGAGACTTTGAAATCTTGTTTTCTGTGAAATTGCAGACACAAAGTGACTTGAAACCACTTTGCCATAGTACTGATGAAGAAATTTGTTCGTAAACACTTAGTTTAATCCATGGCGCTGTGATGCAGTTTTAAATTAGGCTGAGAAAGTGAGACTTGAAATGCTGATTTCTGTGAAATTGCAGACACAAAGTGACTTGAAAACACGTTGGCCATGTAGTTTATCCCATTTGCCATAGTACTGATGAAGAAATTTTTTCGTAAACACTTAGTTTAAGCCTTGGCACTGTAATGCAGTTTTATGCTGTATTTGAGCTTCTCTCGCTGACATAAGGCTGTTTATGAAACATTGTGTTTCCTGTGAAATTGTCCACACAAAGTGACTTGAAACCACTTCGGCCATGTAGTTTATCCCAATTTCCATTATTCTGAGTCTGAAACTTGTTCGTAAACACTTAGTTTAAGCCGTGGCACTGTGATGCAGTTTTACATTAGGCTGAGAAAGTGAGACTTGAAATGCTGTTTTCTGTGAAATTGCAGACACAAAGTGACTTGAAACCACTTTGCCATAGTACTGATGAAGAAATTTGTTCGTAAACACTTAGTTTAAGCCGTGGCGCTGTGATGCAGTTTTACATTAGGCTGAGAAAGTGAGACATGAAATGCTGTTTTCTGTGAAATTGCAGACACAAAGTGACTTGAAACCACTTTGCCATAGTACTGATGAAGAAATTTTTTCGTAAACACTTAGTTTAATCCATGGCGCTGTGATGCAGTTTTACATTAGGCTGAGAAAGTGAGACTTGAAATGCTGATTTCTGTGAAATTGCAGACACAAAGTGACTTGAAAACACTTTGGCCATGTAGTTTATCCCATTTGCCATAGTACTGATGAAGAAATTTGTTCGTAAACACTTAGTTTAAGCCGTGGCGCTGTGATGCAGTTTTACATTAGGCTGAGAAAGTGAGACTTGAAATGCTGTTTTCTGTGAAATTGCAGACACAAAGTGACTTGAAACCACTTTGGCCATGTAGTTTATCCCATTTGCCATAGTACTGATGAAGAAATTTTTTCGTAAACACTTAGTTTAAGCCGTGGCACTGTGATGCAGTTTTACATTGGGCTGAGAAATTGAGACTTGAAATGCTGTTTTCTGTGACATTGCAGACACAAAGTGACTTGAAACCACTTTGCCATAGTACTGATGAAGAAATTTGTGCATAAACACTTAGTTTAAGCCGTGGCACTGTAATGCAGTTTTATGCTGTATTTGAGCTTCTCTCGCTGACAGAAGGCTGTTTATGAAACATTGTGTTTCCTGTGAAATTGTCCACACAAAGTGACTTGAAACCACTTTGGCCATGTAGTTTATCCCATTTGCCATAGTACTGATGAATAAATTTGTTCGTAAACACTTAGTTTAAGCCGTGGCACTGTAATGCAGTTTTATGCTGTATTTGAGCTGCTCTCGCTGACATAAGGCTGTTTATGAAACATTGTGTTTCCTGTGAAATTGTCCACACAAAGTGACTTGAAACCACTTTGGCCATGTAGTTTATCCCATTTGCCATAGTACTGATGAATAAATTTGTTCGTAAACACTTAGTTTAAGCCGTGGCACTGTGATGCAGTTTTACATTAGGCTGAGAAAGTGAGACTTGAAATCCTGTTTTCTGTGAAATTGCAGACACAAAGTGACTTGACACCACTTTGGCCATGTATTTTATCCCATTTGCCATAGTACTGATGAAGAAATTTGTTCGTAAACACTTAGTTTAAACCGTGGCGCTGTGATGCAGTTTTACATTAGGCTGAGAAAGTGAGACTTTGAAATCCTGTTTTCTGTGAAATTGCAGACACAAAGTGACGTGAAACCACTTTGGCCATGTAGTTTATCCCATTTGCCACAGTTATGATTCAGAAACTTGTTTGTAAACACTTAGTTTTAAGCTGTGGAGCTGTAATGCAGTTTTATGCTGTTTTTGTGCTTCTCTCGCTGAAATAAGGCTGTTTTTGAAACATAGTGTTTCCTGTGAAATTGCAGACACAAAGTGACTTGAAACCACTTTGGCCATGTAGTTTATCCCATTTGCCATAGTACTGATGAAGAAATTTTTTCGTAAACACTTAGTTTAAGCCGTGGCGCTGTGATGCAGTTTTACATTAGGCTGAGAAAGTGAGACTTGAAATCCTGTTTTCTGTGAAATTGCAGACACAAAGTGACTTGAAACCACTTTTGCCATGTAGTTTATCCCAATTTCCATAATTCTGAGTCGGAAACTTGTTTGTAAACACTTAGTTTAAACCGTGGCGCTGTGATGCAGTTTTACATTAGGCTGAGAAAGTGAGACTTTGAAATCTTGTTTTCTGTGAAATTGCAGACACAAAGTGACTTGAAACCACTTTGCCATAGTACTGATGAAGAAATTTGTTCGTAAACACTTAGTTTAATCCATGGCGCTGTGATGCAGTTTTAAATTAGGCTGAGAAAGTGAGACTTGAAATGCTGATTTCTGTGAAATTGCAGACACAAAGTGACTTGAAAACACTTTGGCCATGTAGTTTATCCCATTTGCCATAGTACTGATGAAGAAATTTTTTCGTAAACACTTAGTTTAAGCCTTGGCACTGTAATGCAGTTTTATGCTGTATTTGAGCTTCTCTCGCTGACATAAGGCTGTTTATGAAACATTGTGTTTCCTGTGAAATTGTCCACACAAAGTGACTTGAAACCACTTCGGCCATGTAGTTTATCCCAATTTCCATTATTCTGAGTCTGAAACTTGTTCGTAAACACTTAGTTTAAGCCGTGGCACTGTGATGCAGTTTTACATTAGGCTGAGAAAGTGAGACTTGAAATGCTGTTTTCTGTGAAATTGCAGACACAAAGTGACTTGAAACCACTTTGCCATAGTACTGATGAAGAAATTTGTTCGTAAACACTTAGTTTAAGCCGTGGCGCTGTGATGCAGTTTTACATTAGGCTGAGAAAGTGAGACATGAAATGCTGTTTTCTGTGAAATTGCAGACACAAAGTGACTTGAAACCACTTTGCCATAGTACTGATGAAGAAATTTTTTCGTAAACACTTAGTTTAATCCATGGCGCTGTGATGCAGTTTTACATTAGGCTGAGAAAGTGAGACTTGAAATGCTGATTTCTGTGAAATTGCAGACACAAAGTGACTTGAAAACACTTTGGCCATGTAGTTTATCCCATTTGCCATAGTACTGATGAAGAAATTTGTTCGTAAACACTTAGTTTAAGCCGTGGCGCTGTGATGCAGTTTTACATTAGGCTGAGAAAGTGAGACTTGAAATGCTGTTTTCTGTGAAATTGCAGACACAAAGTGACTTGAAACCACTTTGGCCATGTAGTTTATCCCATTTGCCATAGTACTGATGAAGAAATTTTTTCGTAAACACTTAGTTTAAGCCGTGGCACTGTGATGCAGTTTTACATTAGGCTGAGAAATTGAGACTTGAAATGCTGTTTTCTGTGACATTGCAGACACAAAGTGACTTGAAACCACTTTGCCATAGTACTGATGAAGAAATTTGTTCATAAACACTTAGTTTAAGCCGTGGCACTGTAATGCAGTTTTATGCTGTATTTGAGCTTCTCTCGCTGACAGAAGGCTGTTTATGAAACATTGTGTTTCCTGTGAAATTGTCCACACAAAGTGACTTGAAACCACTTTGGCCATGTAGTTTATCCCATTTGCCATAGTACTGATGAATAAATTTTTTCGTAAACACTTAGTTTAAGCCGTGGCGCTGTGATGCAGTTTTACATTAGGCTGAGAAAGTGAGACTTGAAATCCTGTTTTCTGTGAAATTGCAGACACAAAGTGACTTGAAACCACTTTTGCCATGTAGTTTATCCCAATTTCCATAATTCTGAGTCGGAAACTTGTTTGTAAACACTTAGTTTAAACCGTGGCGCTGTGATGCAGTTTTACATTAGGCTGAGAAAGTGAGACTTTGAAATCTTGTTTTCTGTGAAATTGCAGACACAAATTGACTTGAAACCACTTTGCCATAGTACTGATGAAGAAATTTGTTCGTAAACACTTAGTTTAATCCATGGCGCTGTGATGCAGTTTTAAATTAGGCTGAGAAAGTGAGACTTGAAATGCTGATTTCTGTGAAATTGCAGACACAAAGTGACTTGAAAACACTTTGGCCATGTAGTTTATCCCATTTGCCATAGTACTGATGAAGAAATTTTTTCGTAAACACTTAGTTTAAGCCTTGGCACTGTAATGCAGTTTTATGCTGTATTTGAGCTTCTCTCGCTGACATAAGGCTGTTTATGAAACATTGTGTTTCCTGTGAAATTGTCCACACAAAGTGACTTGAAACCACTTCGGCCATGTAGTTTATCCCAATTTCCATTATTCTGAGTCTGAAACTTGTTCGTAAACACTTAGTTTAAGCCGTGGCACTGTGATGCAGTTTTACATTAGGCTGAGAAAGTGAGACTTGAAATGCTGTTTTCTGTGAAATTGCAGACACAAAGTGACTTGAAACCACTTTGCCATAGTACTGATGAAGAAATTTGTTCGTAAACACTTAGTTTAAGCCGTGGCGCTGTGATGCAGTTTTACATTAGGCTGAGAAAGTGAGACATGAAATGCTGTTTTCTGTGAAATTGCAGACACAAAGTGACTTGAAACCACTTTGCCATAGTACTGATGAAGAAATTTTTTCGTAAACACTTAGTTTAATCCATGGCGCTGTGATGCAGTTTTACATTAGGCTGAGAAAGTGAGACTTGAAATGCTGATTTCTGTGAAATTGCAGACACAAAGTGACTTGAAAACACTTTGGCCATGTAGTTTATCCCATTTGCCATAGTACTGATGAAGAAATTTGTTCGTAAACACTTAGTTTAAGCCGTGGCGCTGTGATGCAGTTTTACATTAGGCTGAGAAAGTGAGACTTGAAATGCTGTTTTCTGTGAAATTGCAGACACAAAGTGACTTGAAACCACTTTGGCCATGTAGTTTATCCCATTTGCCATAGTACTGATGAAGAAATTTTTTCGTAAACACTTAGTTTAAGCCGTGGCACTGTGATGCAGTTTTACATTAGGCTGAGAAATTGAGACTTGAAATGCTGTTTTCTGTGACATTGCAGACACAAAGTGACTTGAAACCACTTTGCCATAGTACTGATGAAGAAATTTGTTCATAAACACTTAGTTTAAGCCGTGGCACTGTAATGCAGTTTTATGCTGTATTTGAGCTTCTCTCGCTGACAGAAGGCTGTTTATGAAACATTGTGTTTCCTGTGAAATTGTCCACACAAAGTGACTTGAAACCACTTTGGCCATGTAGTTTATCCCATTTGCCATAGTACTGATGAATAAATTTGTTCGTAAACACTTAGTTTAAGCCGTGGCACTGTGATGCAGTTTTACATTAGGCTGAGAAAGTGAGACTTGAAATCCTGTTTTCTGTGAAATTGCAGACACAAAGTGACTTGAAACCACTTTGGCCATGTATTTTATCCCATTTGCCATAGTACTGATGAAGAAATTTGTTCGTAAACACTTAGTTTAAACCGTGGCGCTGTGATGCAGTTTTACATTAGGCTGAGAAAGTGAGACTTTGAAATCCTGTTTTCTGTGAAATTGCAGACACAAAGTGACGTGAAACCACTTTGGCCATGTAGTTTATCCCATTTGCCATAGTTATGATTCAGAAACTTGTTTGTAAACACTTAGTTTTAAGCTGTGGAGCTGTAATGCAGTTTTATGCTGTTTTTGTGCTTCTCTCGCTGAAATAAGGCTGTTTTTGAAACATAGTGTTTCCTGTGAAATTGCAGACACAAAGTGACTTGAAACCACTTTGGCCATGTAGTTTATCCCATTTGCCATAGTACTGATGAAGAAATTTTTTCGTAAACACTTAGTTTAAGCCGTGGCGCTGTGATGCAGTTTTACATTAGGCTGAGAAAGTGAGACTTGAAATCCTGTTTTCTGTGAAATTGCAGACACAAAGTGACTTGAAACCACTTTTGCCATGTAGTTTATCCCAATTTCCATAATTCTGAGTCGGAAACTTGTTTGTAAACACTTAGTTTAAACCGTGGCGCTGTGATGCAGTTTTACATTAGGCTGAGAAAGTGAGACTTTGAAATCTTGTTTTCTGTGAAATTGCAGACACAAAGTGACTTGAAACCACTTTGCCATAGTACTGATGAAGAAATTTGTTCGTAAACACTTAGTTTAAGCCGTGGCGCTGTGATGCAGTTTTACATTAGGCTGAGAAAGTGAGACTTGAAATGCTGTTTTCTGTGAAATTGCAGACACAAAGTGACTTGAAACCACTTTGCCATAGTACTGATGAAGAAATTTTTTCGTAAACACTTATTTAATCCATGGCGCTGTGATGCAGTTTTACATTAGGCTGAGAAAGTGAGACTTGAAATGCTGTTTTCTGTGAAATTGCAGACACAAAGTGACTTGAAACCACTTTGGCCATGTAGTTTATCCCATTTGCCATAGTACTGATGAAGAAATTTTTTCGTAAACACTTAGTTTAAGCCGTGGCGCTGTGATGCAGTTTTACATTAGGCTGAGAAAGTGAGACTTGAAATCCTGTTTTCTGTGAAATTGCAGACACAAAGTGACTTGAAACCACTTTTGCCATGTAGTTTATCCCAATTTCCATAATTCTGAGTCGGAAACTTGTTTGTAAACACTTAGTTTAAACCGTGGCGCTGTGATGCAGTTTTACATTAGGCTGAGAAAGTGAGACTTTGAAATCTTGTTTTCTGTGAAATTGCAGACACAAAGTGACTTGAAACCACTTTGCCATAGTACTGATGAAGAAATTTTTTCGTAAACACTTAGTTTAATCCATGGCGCTGTGATGCAGTTTTACATTAGGCTGAGAAAGTGAGACTTGAAATCCTGTTTTCTGTGAAATTGCAGACACAAAGTGACTTGAAACCACTTTGGCCATGTAGTTTATCCCATTTGCCATAGTACTGATGAAGAAATTTTTTCGTAAACACTTAGTTTAAGCCGTGGCGCTGTGATGCAGTTTTACATTAGGCTGAGAAAGTGAGACTTGAAATCCTGTTTTCTGTGAAATTGCAGACACAAAGTGACTTGAAACCACTTTTGCCATGTAGTTTATCCCAATTTCCATAATTCTGAGTCGGAAACTTGTTTGTAAACACTTAGTTTAAACCGTGGCGCTGTGATGCAGTTTTACATTAGGCTGAGAAAGTGAGACTTTGAAATCTTGTTTTCTGTGAAATTGCAGACACAAAGTGACTTGAAACCACTTTGCCATAGTACTGATGAAGAAATTTGTTCGTAAACACTTAGTTTAAGCCGTGGCACTGTAATGCAGTTTTATGCTGTATTTGAGCTTCTCTCGCTGACAGAAGGCTGTTTATGAAACATTGTGTTTCCTGTGAAATTGTCCACACAAAGTGACTTGAAACCACTTTGGCCATGTAGTTTATCCCATTTGCCATAGTACTGATGAATAAATTTTTTCGTAAACACTTAGTTTAAGCCGTGGCGCTGTGATGCAGTTTTACATTAGGCTGAGAAAGTGAGACTTGAAATCCTGTTTTCTGTGAAATTGCAGACACAAAGTGACTTGAAACCACTTTTGCCATGTAGTTTATCCCAATTTCCATAATTCTGAGTCGGAAACTTGTTTGTAAACACTTAGTTTAAACCGTGGCGCTGTGATGCAGTTTTACATTAGGCTGAGAAAGTGAGACTTTGAAATCTTGTTTTCTGTGAAATTGCAGACACAAAGTGACTTGAAACCACTTTGCCATAGTACTGATGAAGAAATTTGTTCGTAAACACTTAGTTTAAGCCGTGGCGCTGTGATGCAGTTTTACATTAGGCTGAGAAAGTGAGACTTGAAATGCTGTTTTCTGTGAAATTGCAGACACAAAGTGACTTGAAACCACTTTGGCCATGTAGTTTATCCCATTTGCCATAGTACTGATGAAGAAATTTTTTCGTAAACACTTAGTTTAAGCCGTGGCACTGTGATGCAGTTTTACATTAGGCTGAGAAATTGAGACTTGAAATGCTGTTTTCTGTGACATTGCAGACACAAAGTGACTTGAAACCACTTTGCCATAGTACTGATGAAGAAATTTGTTCATAAACACTTAGTTTAAGCCGTGGCACTGTAATGCAGTTTTATGCTGTATTTGAGCTTCTCTCGCTGACAGAAGGCTGTTTATGAAACATTGTGTTTCCTGTGAAATTGTCCACACAAAGTGACTTGAAACCACTTTGGCCATGTAGTTTATCCCATTTGCCATAGTACTGATGAATACATTTTTTCGTAAACACTTAGTTTAAGCCGTGGCGCTGTGATGCAGTTTTACATTAGGCTGAGAAAGTGAGACTTGAAATCCTGTTTTCTGTGAAATTGCAGACACAAAGTGACTTGAAACCACTTTGGCCATGTATTTTATCCCATTTGCCATAATACTGATGAAGAAATTTGTTCGTAAACACTTAGTTTAAGCCGTGTCACTGTGATGCAGTTTTACATTAGGCTGAGAAAGTGAGACTTGAAATGCTGTTTTCTGTGAAATTGCAGACACAAAGTGACTTGAAACCACTTTGCCATAGTACTGATGAAGAAATTTGTTCGTAAACACTTAGTTTAATCCATGGCGCTGTGATGCAGTTTTAAATTAGGCTGAGAAAGTGAGACTTGAAATGCTGATTTCTGTGAAATTGCAGACACAAAGTGACTTTAAAAACACTTTGGCCATGTAGTTTATCCCATTTGCCATAGTACTGATGAAGAAATTTTTTCGTAAACACTTAGTTTAAGCCTTGGCACTGTAATGCAGTTTTATGCTGTATTTGAGCTTCTCTCGCTGACATAAGGCTGTTTATGAAACATTGTGTTTCCTGTGAAATTGTCCACACAAAGTGACTTGAAACCACTTCGGCCATGTAGTTTATCCCAATTTCCATTATTCTGAGTCTGAAACTTGTTCGTAAACACTTAGTTTAAGCCGTGGCACTGTGATGCAGTTTTACATTAGGCTGAGAAAGTGAGACTTGAAATGCTGTTTTCTGTGAAATTGCAGACACAAAGTGACTTGAAACCACTTTGCCATAGTACTGATGAAGAAATTTGTTCGTAAACACTTAGTTTAAGCCGTGGCGCTGTGATGCAGTTTTACATTAGGCTGAGAAAGTGAGACATGAAATGCTGTTTTCTGTGAAATTGCAGACACAAAGTGACTTGAAACCACTTTGCCATAGTACTGATGAAGAAATTTTTTCGTAAACACTTAGTTTAATCCATGGCGCTGTGATGCAGTTTTACATTAGGCTGAGAAAGTGAGACTTGAAATGCTGATTTCTGTGAAATTGCAGACACAAAGTGACTTGAAAACACTTTGGCCATGTAGTTTATCCCATTTGCCATAGTACTGATGAAGAAATTTGTTCGTAAACACTTAGTTTAAGCCGTGGCGCTGTGATGCAGTTTTACATTAGGCTGAGAAAGTGAGACTTGAAATGCTGTTTTCTGTGAAATTGCAGACACAAAGTGACTTGAAACCACTTTGGCCATGTAGTTTATCCCATTTGCCATAGTACTGATGAAGAAATTTTTTCGTAAACACTTAGTTTAAGCCGTGGCACTGTAATGCAGTTTTACATTAGGCTGAGAAATTGAGACTTGAAATGCTGTTTTCTGTGACATTGCAGACACAAAGTGACTTGAAACCACTTTGCCATAGTACTGATGAAGAAATTTGTTCATAAACACTTAGTTTAAGCCGTGGCACTGTAATGCAGTTTTATGCTGTATTTGAGCTTCTCTCGCTGACAGAAGGCTGTTTATGAAACATTGTGTTTCCTGTGAAATTGTCCACACAAAGTGACTTGAAACCACTTTGGCCATGTAGTTTATCCCATTTGCCATAGTACTGATGAATAAATTTGTTCGTAAACACTTAGTTTAAGCCGTGGCACTGTAATGCAGTTTTATGCTGTATTTGAGCTGCTCTCGCTGACATAAGGCTGTTTATGAAACATTGTGTTTCCTGTGAAATTGTCCACACAAAGTGACTTGAAACCACTTTGGCCATGTAGTTTATCCCATTTGCCATAGTACTGATGAATAAATTTGTTCGTAAACACTTAGTTTAAGCCGTGGCACTGTGATGCAGTTTTACATTAGGCTGAGAAAGTGAGACTTGAAATCCTGTTTTCTGTGAAATTGCAGACACAAAGTGACTTGAAACCACTTTGGCCATGTATTTTATCCCATTTGCCATAGTACTGATGAAGAAATTTGTTCGTAAACACTTAGTTTAAACCGTGGCGCTGTGATGCAGTTTTACATTAGGCTGAGAAAGTGAGACTTTGAAATCCTGTTTTCTGTGAAATTGCAGACACAAAGTGACTTGAAACCACTTTTGCCATGTAGTTTATCCCAATTTCCATAATTCTGAGTCGGAAACTTGTTTGTAAACACTTAGTTTAAACCGTGGCGCTGTGATGCAGTTTTACATTAGGCTGAGAAAGTGAGACTTTGAAATCTTGTTTTCTGTGAAATTGCAGACACAAAGTGACTTGAAACCACTTTGCCATAGTACTGATGAAGAAATTTGTTCGTAAACACTTAGTTTAATCCATGGCGCTGTGATGCAGTTTTAAATTAGGCTGAGAAAGTGAGACTTGAAATGCTGATTTCTGTGAAATTGCAGACACAAAGTGACTTGAAAACACTTTGGCCATGTAGTTTATCCCATTTGCCATAGTACTGATGAAGAAATTTTTTCGTAAACACTTAGTTTAAGCCTTGGCACTGTAATGCAGTTTTATGCTGTATTTGAGCTTCTCTCGCTGACATAAGGCTGTTTATGAAACATTGTGTTTCCTGTGAAATTGTCCACACAAAGTGACTTGAAACCACTTCGGCCATGTAGTTTATCCCAATTTCCATTATTCTGAGTCTGAAACTTGTTCGTAAACACTTAGTTTAAGCCGTGGCACTGTGATGCAGTTTTACATTAGGCTGAGAAAGTGAGACTTGAAATGCTGTTTTCTGTGAAATTGCAGACACAAAGTGACTTGAAACCACTTTGCCATAGTACTGATGAAGAAATTTGTTCGTAAACACTTAGTTTAAGCCGTGGCGCTGTGATGCAGTTTTACATTAGGCTGAGAAAGTGAGACATGAAATGCTGTTTTCTGTGAAATTGCAGACACAAAGTGACTTGAAACCACTTTGCCATAGTACTGATGAAGAAATTTTTTCGTAAACACTTAGTTTAATCCATGGCGCTGTGATGCAGTTTTACATTAGGCTGAGAAAGTGAGACTTGAAATGCTGATTTCTGTGAAATTGCAGACACAAAGTGACTTGAAAACACTTTGGCCATGTAGTTTATCCCATTTGCCATAGTACTGATGAAGAAATTTGTTCGTAAACACTTAGTTTAAGCCGTGGCGCTGTGATGCAGTTTTACATTAGGCTGAGAAAGTGAGACTTGAAATGCTGTTTTCTGTGAAATTGCAGACACAAAGTGACTTGAAACCACTTTGGCCATGTAGTTTATCCCATTTGCCATAGTACTGATGAAGAAATTTTTTCGTAAACACTTAGTTTAAGCCGTGGCACTGTGATGCAGTTTTACATTAGGCTGAGAAATTGAGACTTGAAATGCTGTTTTCTGTGACATTGCAGACACAAAGTGACTTGAAACCACTTTGCCATAGTACTGATGAAGAAATTTGTTCATAAACACTTAGTTTAAGCCGTGGCACTGTAATGCAGTTTTATGCTGTATTTGAGCTTCTCTCGCTGACAGAAGGCTGTTTATGAAACATTGTGTTTCCTGTGAAATTGTCCACACAAAGTGACTTGAAACCACTTTGGCCATGTAGTTTATCCCATTTGCCATAGTACTGATGAATAAATTTGTTCGTAAACACTTAGTTTAAGCCGTGGCACTGTAATGCAGTTTTATGCTGTATTTGAGCTTCTCTCGCTGACATAAGGCTGTTTATGAAACATTGTGTTTCCTGTGAAATTGTCCACACACAATGTGACTTGAAACCACTTTGGCCATGTAGTTTATCCCATTTGCCATAGTACTGATGAATAAATTTGTTCGTAAACACTTAGTTTAAGCCGTTGCACTGTGATGCAGTTTTACATTAGGCTGAGAAAGTGAGACTTGAAATCCTGTTTTCTGTGAAATTGCAGACACAAAGTGACTTGAAACCACTTTGGCCATGTATTTTATCCCATTTGCCATAGTACTGATGAAGAAATTTGTTCGTAAACACTTAGTTTAAACCGTGGCGCTGTGATGCAGTTTTACATTAGGCTGAGAAAGTGAGACTTTGAAATCCTGTTTTCTGTGAAATTGCAGACACAAAGTGACGTGAAACCACTTTGGCCATGTAATTTATCCCATTTGCCATAGTTATGATTCAGAAACTTGTTTGTAAACACTTAGTTTTAAGCTGTGGAGCTGTAATGCAGTTTTATGCTGTTTTTGTGCTTCTCTCCGCTGAAATAAGGCTGTTTTTGAAACATAGTGTTTCCTGTGAAATTGTTCACACAAAGTGACTTGAAACCACTTTGGCCATGTAGTTTATCCCATTTGCCATAATTCTAAGTAGGAAACTTGTTTGGAAACACTTAGTTTAAGCCGTGGAGCTGTAATGCAGTTTTATGCTGTTTTTGAGCTTCTCTCGCTGAAAAAAGGCTGTTTTTGAAACATTGTGTTTCCTGTGAAATAGTCAACACAAAGCCACTTGAAATCATGTTGGCCATGTAGTGTATCCCATTTGCCATAGTTCTGAGTGCGAAACTTGTTTTTTGTGACTTTTTTCACGTATTTTAGACGACATGTTATAGTGTGACTTTTTTTCATATTTTACACGACGTGGGTATAGTCTGAGTTTTTCGTCATATTTTGGACGACATGCTATATTATGGTTTTTTTTCATATTTTGGACGTTATAGCTTGACTTTTTTTTAAATTTTAGACGACATGCTATCGTGTGACTTTTCGTCTTATTTTGCACGACATGCTATGGTATGACATGTTTTTATCATATTTTAGACGACATGCAATAGTGTGACTTTTTTATCATATTTTAGACGACATGCTATAGAATGACTTTTTTGTGTTATATTTTGGACGACATGGTATTTTATGACTTTTTTAACTTTTTGGACGACATGCTATTTTGAGACTTTTTTCACTTTTTGGATGACGTTATAGTCTGACTTTTTTCATATTTTAGACGACTTGTTATAGCATGACTTTATTTCACTTTTTGGACGACATGCTATTGTGTGACTTTTTTTCATATTTTGGACGTTATAGCTTGACTTTTTTACATTTTAGACGACATATTATAGCGTGACTTTTTTTCATATTTTACACGACATGTTATAGTGTGACTTTTTTCACGTTTTGGACATGTAATCGTGTGACTTTTTGATTATATTTTAGACGACATGCTATCGTGTGACTTTTTGTCTCATTTTGCACGACATGCTATGGTTTTTATCATATTTTAGACGACATGACTTTTTGTTTTCTGTGAAATTGCAGACACAAAGTGACATGAAACCACTTTGGCCATGTAGTTTATCCCATTTGCCATAGTTATGATTCGGAAACTTGTTTGTAAACACTTAGTTTAAGCCGTGGAGCTGTAATGCAGTTTTATGCTGTTTTTGAGCTTCTCTCGCTGAAATAAGGCTGTTTTGAAACATTGTGTTTCCTGTGAAATTGTTCACCACAAAGTGACTTGAAACCACTTTGGCCATGTAGTTTATCCCAATTGCCATAATTCTAAGTAGGAAACTTGTTTGGAAACACTTAGTTTAAGCCGTGGAGCTGTAATGCAGTTTTATGCTGTTTTTGAGCTTCTCTTGCATGTTTTTGAAACATTGTGTTTTTCTTTGAAACAGTCAACACTAAGTCACTTGAAATCACGTTGGCCATGTAGTGTATCCCATTTGCCATAGTTCTGAGTGCGAAACTTGTTTTTTGTGACTTTTTTTTTATCATATTTTAGACGACATGCTATAGTATGACTTTTTTCACATATTTTAGACGACATACTATAGTGTGACCTTTTTTCATGTTTTGGACATGTTATAGTGTGACTTTTTTTCATATTTTACACGACGTGGTATAGTCTGAGTTTTTCGTCATATTTTGGATGACATGAATTTTTTTTACTTTTTGGACGACATGGTATTTTATGACTTTTTTCAATTTTTTGATGACGTTATAGTATGACTTTTTTCATATTTTAGACGACTTGTTATAGCATGACTTTTTTTCATATTTTGGACGACATGCTATATTATGGCTTTTTTTCATATTTTGGACGTTATAGCTTGACTTTTTTTTAAATTTTAGACGACATGCTATAGTATGACTTTTTGATCATATTTTAGACGACATGCTATCGTGTGACTTTTTGTCTTATTTTGCACGACATGTTATAGTATGACTTTTTGATCATATTTTAGACGACATGCTATAGTATGACTTTTTGATCATATTTTAGACGACATGCTATCGTATGACTTTTTTTCATATTTTGGACATGTTATAGCTTGACTTTTTTATATTTTAGAGGACATATTATAGCGTGACTTTTTTTCATATTTTACACGACATGTTATAGTATGACTTTTTTCATGTTTTGGACATGTTATCGTGTGACTTTTTTCATATTTTACACGACATGCTATAGTATGACTTTTTTTTATCATATTTTAGACGACATGCAATAGTGTGACTTTTTTTTTATCATATTTTAGACGACATGCTATAGTATGACTTTTTTGTGTCATATTTTGGACGACATGCTATTTTGAGACTTTTTTCACTTTTTGGATGACGTTATAGTATGACTTTTTTCATATTTTAGACGACTTGTTATAGCATGACTTTATTTCACTTTTTGGACGACATGCTATATTATGACTTTTTTTCATATTTTACACGACATGCTATAGTCTGAGTTTTTTGATCATATGTTAGACGACATGCTATCGTGTGACTTTTTTCACGTTTTGGACATGTTGTAGCTTGACTTTTTTTATATTTTAGACGACATATTATAGGGTGACTTTTTTTCATATTTTACACGACATGTTATAGTATGACTTTTTTCATGTTTTGGACATGTTATCGTGTGACTTTTTTTCATATTTTACACGACATGCTATAGTATGACTTTTTTATCATATTTTAGATGACATGCTATAGTATGACTTTTTTGTGTCATATTTTGGATGACATGGTATTTTATGATTTTTTTTTACTTTTTGGACGACATGCTATTTTGAGACTTTTTTTCACTTTTTGGATGACGTTATAGTATGACTTTTTTTCATGTTTTGGACATGTTATAGCTTGACTTTTTTACATTTTAGACGACATATTATAGCGTGACTTTTTTTCATATTTTACACGACATGATATAGTATGACTTTTTTCATGTTTTGGACATGTTATCGTGTGACTTTTTGATTATATTTTAGACGACATGCTATCGTGTGACTTTTTGTCTCATTTTGCACGACATGCTATGGTATGAATTTTTTTCATATTTTGGACATGTTATAGCTTGACTTTTTTATATTTTAGACGACATATTATAGCGTGACTTTTTTTCATATTTTACATGACATGTTATAGTATGACTTTTTTCATGTTTTGGACATGTTATAGCTTGACTTTTTTTTAAATTTTAGACGACATATTATAGCGTGACTTTTTTTCATATTTTACACGACATGCTATAGTATGACTTTTTTATCATATTTTAGACGACATGACTTTTTGTTTTCTGTGAAATTGCTGACACAAATTGACATGAAACCACTTTGGCCATGTAGTTTATCCCATTTGCCATAGTTCTGATTCGGAAACTTGTTTGTAAACACTTAGTTTAAGCCGTGGCGCTGTGATGCAGTTTTATGCTGTTTCTGAGCTTTTCTCGCTGAGATAAGGCTGTTTTTGAAACATCGTGTTTGCTGTGAAATTGTTCACACAAAGTGACTTGAAACCACTTTGGCCATGTAGTTTATCCCAAAGGCCATAGTTCTGAGTAGGAAACTTGTTAGTAAAGACTTAGTTTAAGCCATGGCGCTGTGATGCAGTTTTACATTAGGCTGAGAAAGTGAGACATGAAATACTGTTTTCTGAGAATTTGTGAACACAAAGTGACTTGAAGCCGCTTTGGCCATGTAGTTTATCCCATTTGCCATAATTCTGAGTAGGAAACTTGTTTGGAAACACTTAGTTTAAGACGTGGAGTTGTAATGCAGTTTTATTCTGTTTTTGACCTTCTCTCGCTGAAATAAGGCTGTTTTTGAAACATTGTGTTTCCTGTGAAATTGTTCACACAAAGTCACTTTAAACCACTTTGGCCATGTAGTTTATCCCCATTTCCTATAGTTCTGAGTATGAAACTTGTTAGTAAAGACTTAGTTGAAGCCATGGCGCTGTGATGCAGTTTTACATTAGGCTGAGAAAGTGAGACATGAAATACTGTTTTCTGAGAATTTGTGAACACAAAGTGACTTGAAACCACTTTGGCCATGTAGTTTATCCCATTTGCCATAATTCTGAGTAGGAAACTTGTTTGGAAACACTAAGTTTAAGCCGTGGAGCTGTAATGCAGTTTTATGCTGTTTTTGAGCTTCTCTCGCTGAAATAAGGCTGTTTTTGAAACATTGTGTTTCCTGTGAAATTGTTCACACAAAGTGACTTGAAACCACTTTGGCCATGTAGTTTATCCCATTTGCCATAGTGCTGAGTACGAAACTTTTTTTCAACACTTAGTTTAAGCCGTTGCACTGTGATGCAGTTCTACATTAGGCTGAGAAAGTGAGACATGAAATACTGTTTTCAGAGAATTTGTGAACACAAAGTGACTTGAAACCACTTTGGCCATGTAGTTTATCCCATTTGCCATAGTTATGATTCGGAAACTTGTTTGTAAACACTTAGTTTAAGCCGTGGAGCTTTAATGCAGTTTTATGCTGTTTTTGAGCTTCTCTTGCATGTTTTTGAAACATTGTGTTTTCTTTGAAATAGTCAACACAAAGTCACTTGAAATCACGTTGGCCATGTAGTGTATCCCATTTGCCATAGTTCTGAGTGCGAAACTTGTTTTTTGTGACCTTTTTTTATCATATTTTAGACGACATGCTATAGCATGACTTTTTTCACATATTTTAGACGACATACTATAGTGTGACTTTTTTTCATGTTTTGGACATGTTATAGTGTGACTTTTTTTTCATATTTTACACGACGTGGTATAGTCTGAGTTTTTCGTCATATTTTGGATGACATGATTTTTTTTACTTTTTGGACGACATGCTATTTTGAGACTTTTTTCACTTTTTTAATGACGTTATAGTATGACTTTTTTCATATTTTAGATGACTTGTTATAGTATGACTTTTTTTTCGTATTTTCGACGACATGCTATATTATGGCTTTTTTTTCATATTTTGGACGTTATAGCTTGACTTTTTTTTAAATTTTAGACGACATGCTATAGTATGACTTTTTGATCATATTTTAGACGACATGCTATCGTGTGACTTTTTGTCTTATTTTGCACGACATGCTATGGTATGACATGTTTGTATCATATTTTAGACGACATGCAATAGTGTGACTTTTGTATCATATTTTAGACGACATGCTATAGTATGACTTTTTTGTGTCATATTTTGGACGACATGGTTTTTTATGACTTTTTTCACTTTTTGGATGACGTTATCGTGTGACTTTTTTCATATTTTAGACGACTTGTTATAGCATGACTTTATTTAACTTTTTGGACGACATGCTATAGTGTGACTTTTTTTCATATTTTGGACATGTTATAGCTTGACTTTTTTACATTTTAGACGACATATTATAGCGTGACTTTTTTTCATATTTTAACGACATTTTATAGTGTGACTTTTTTCACGTTTTGGACATGTTATCGTGTGACTTTTTGATTATATTTCAGACGACATGCTATCGTGTGACTTTTTGTCTCATTTTGCACGACATGCTATGGTATGACTTTTTTTCATATTTTGGACATGTTATAGCTTGACTTTTTTATATTTTAGACGACATATTATAGGGTGACTTTTTTTCATATTTTACACGACATGTTATAGTATGACTTTTTTCATGTTTTGGACATGTTATAGCTTGACTTTTTTTAAAATTTTAGACGACATGCTATAGTATGACTTTTTTCACATATTTTAGACGACATACTATAGTGTGACTTTTTTTCATGTTTTGGACATGTTATAGTGTGACTTTTTTTTCATATTTTACACGACGTGGTATAGTCTGAGTTTTTCGTCATATTTTGGATGACATGACTTTTTTTACTTTTTGGACGACATGCTATTTTGAGACTTTTTTCACTTTTTTAATGACGTTATAGTATGACTTTTTTCATATTTTAGACGACTTGTTATAGTATGACTTTTTTTCGTATTTTGGACGACATGCTATATTATGGCTTTTTTTTCATATTTTGGACGTTATAGCTTGACTTTTTTTTAAATTTTAGACGACATGCTATAGTATGACTTTTTGATCATATTTTAGACGACATGCTATCGTGTGACTTTTTGTCTTATTTTGCACGACATGCTATGGTATGACATGTTTTTATCATATTTTAGACGACATGCAATAGTGTGACTTTTTTATCATATTTTAGACGACATGCTATAGTGTGACTTTTTTTCATATTTTACACGACATTTTATAGTGTGACTTTTTTCACGTTTTGGACATGTTATCGTGTGACTTTTTGATTATATTTCAGACGACATGCTATCGTGTGACTTTTTGTCTCATTTTGCACGACATGCTATGGTATGACTTTTTTTCATATTTTGGACATGTTATAGCTTGACTTTTTTATATTTTAGACGACATATTATATGGTGACTTTTTTTCATATTTTACACGACATGTTATAGTATGACTTTTTTCATGTTTTGGACATGTTATAGCTTGACTTTTTTTAAATTTTAGACGACATGCTATAGTATGAATTTTTGATCATATTTTAGACGACATGCTATCGTATGACTTTTTTTCATATTTTGGACATGTTATAGCTTGACTTTTTAATATTTTAGACGACATATTATAGCGTGACTTTTTTTCATATTTTACACGACATGTTATAGTATGACTTTTTTCACGTTTTGGACATGTTATCGTGTGACTTTTTGATTATATTTTAGACGACATGCTATCGTGTGACTTTTTGTCTCATTTTGCACGACATGCTATGGTTTTTATCATATTTTAGACGACATGACTTTTTGTTTTCTGTGAAATTGCAGACACAAAGTGACATGAAACCACTTTGGCCATGTAGTTTATCCCATTTGCCATAGCTATGATTCGGAAACTTGTTTGTAAACACTTAGTTTAAGCCGTGGAGCTGTAATGCAGTTTTATGCTGTTTTTGAGCTTCTCTCGCATGTTGTTGAAACATTGTGTTTTCTTTGAAATAGTCAACACAAAGTCACTTGAAATCACGTTGGCCATGTAGTGTATCCCATTTGCCATAGTTCTGAGTGCGAAACTTGTTTTTTGTGACTTTTTTTTTATCATATTTTAGACGACATGCTATAGTATGACTTTTTTCACATATTTTAGACGACATACTATAGTGCGACTTTTTTTCATGTTTTGGACATGTTATAGTGTGACTTTTTTTTCATATTTTACACGACGTGGTATAGTCTGAGTTTTTCGTCATATTTTGGATGACATGACTTTTTTTACTTTTTGGACGACATGCTATTTTGAGACTTTTTTCACTTTTTTAATGACGTTATAGTATGACTTTTTTCATATTTTAGACGACTTGTTATAGCATGACTTTTTTTCGTATTTTGGACGACATGCTATATTATGGCTTTTTTTTCATATTTTGGACGTTATAGCTTGACTTTTTTTTAAATTTTAGACGACATGCTATAGTATGACTTTTTGATCATATTTTAGACGACATGCTATCGTGTGACTGTTTGTCTTATTTTGCACGACATGCTATGGTATGACATGTTTTTATCATATTTTAGACGACATGCAATAGTGTGACTTTTTTATCATATTTTAGACGACATGCTATAGTGTGACTTTTTTTCATATTTTGGACATGTTATAGCTTGACTTTTTTACATTTTAGACGACATATTATAGCGTGACTTTTTTTCATATTTTACACGACATTTTATAGTGTGACTTTTTTCACGTTTTGGACATGTTATCGTGTGACTTTTTGATTATATTTCAGACGACATGCTATCGTGTGACTTTTTGTCTCATTTTGCACGACATGCTATGGTATGACTTTTTTTCATATTTTGGACATGTTATAGCTTGACTTTTTTATATTTTAGACGACATATTATAGGGTGACTTTTTTTCATATTTTACACGACATGTTATAGTATGACTTTTTTCATGTTTTGGACATGTTATAGCTTGACTTTTTTTTAAATTTTAGACGACATGCTATAGTATGACTTTTTGATCATATTTTAGACGACATGCTATCGCGTGACTTTTTATCTTATTTTGCACGACATGCTATGGTATGGCTTTTTTTCATATTTTGGACATGTTATAGCTTGACTTTTTTATATTTTAGAGGACATATTATAGCGTGACTTTTTTTCATATTTTACACGACATGTTATAGTATGACTTTTTTCATGTTTTGGACATGTTATCGTGTGACTTTTTTCATATTTTACACGACATGCTATAGTATGACTTTTTTGTGTCATATTTTGGACGACATGGTATTTTATGACTTTTTTAACTTTTTGGACGACATGCTATTTTGAGACTTTTTTCACTTTTTGGATGACGTTGTAGTATGACTTTTTTCATATTTTAGACGACTTGTTATAGCATGACTTTTTTTCATATTTTACACGACATGCTATAGTCTGAGTTTTTTGATCATATGTTAGACGACATGCTATCATGTGACTTTTTGTCTTATTTTGCACGACATGCTATGGTATGACTTTTTTTCATATTTTGGACATGTTATAGCTTGACTTTTTTATATTTTAGACGACATATTATATGGTGACTTTTTTTCATATTTTACACGACATGTTATAGTATGACTTTTTTCATGTTTTGGACATGTTATAGCTTGACTTTTTTTAAATTTTAGACGACATGCTATAGTATGAATTTTTGATCATATTTTAGACGACATGCTATCGTATGACTTTTTTTCATATTTTGGACATGTTATAGCTTGACTTTTTAATATTTTAGACGACATATTATAGCGTGACTTTTTTTCATATTTTACACGACATGTTATAGTATGACTTTTTTCACGTTTTGGACATGTTATCGTGTGACTTTTTGATTATATTTTAGACGACATGCTATCGTGTGACTTTTTGTCTCATTTTGCACGACATGCTATGGTTTTTATCATATTTTAGACGACATGACTTTTTGTTTTCTGTGAAATTGCAGACACAAAGTGACATGAAACCACTTTGGCCATGTAGTTTATCCCATTTGCCATAGCTATGATTCGGAAACTTGTTTGTAAACACTTAGTTTAAGCCGTGGAGCTGTAATGCAGTTTTATGCTGTTTTTGAGCTTCTCTCGCATGTTGTTGAAACATTGTGTTTTCTTTGAAATAGTCAACACAAAGTCACTTGAAATCACGTTGGCCATGTAGTGTATCCCATTTGCCATAGTTCTGAGTGCGAAACTTGTTTTTTGTGACTTTTTTTTTATCATATTTTAGACGACATGCTATAGTATGACTTTTTTCACATATTTTAGACGACATACTATAGTGCGACTTTTTTTCATGTTTTGGACATGTTATAGTGTGACTTTTTTTTCATATTTTACACGACGTGGTATAGTCTGAGTTTTTCGTCATATTTTGGATGACATGACTTTTTTTACTTTTTGGACGACATGCTATTTTGAGACTTTTTTCACTTTTTTAATGACGTTATAGTATGACTTTTTTCATATTTTAGACGACTTGTTATAGCATGACTTTTTTTCGTATTTTGGACGACATGCTATATTATGGCTTTTTTTTCATATTTTGGACGTTATAGCTTGACTTTTTTTTAAATTTTAGACGACATGCTATAGTATGACTTTTTGATCATATTTTAGACGACATGCTATCGTGTGACTGTTTGTCTTATTTTGCACGACATGCTATGGTATGACATGTTTTTATCATATTTTAGACGACATGCAATAGTGTGACTTTTTTATCATATTTTAGACGACATGCTATAGTGTGACTTTTTTTCATATTTTGGACATGTTATAGCTTGACTTTTTTACATTTTAGACGACATATTATAGCGTGACTTTTTTTCATATTTTACACGACATTTTATAGTGTGACTTTTTTCACGTTTTGGACATGTTATCGTGTGACTTTTTGATTATATTTCAGACGACATGCTATCGTGTGACTTTTTGTCTCATTTTGCACGACATGCTATGGTATGACTTTTTTCATATTTTGGACATGTTATAGCTTGACTTTTTTATATTTTAGACGACATATTATAGGGTGACTTTTTTTCATATTTTACACGACATGTTATAGTATGACTTTTTTCATGTTTTGGACATGTTATAGCTTGACTTTTTTTTAAATTTTAGACGACATGCTATAGTATGACTTTTTGATCATATTTTAGACGACATGCTATCGCGTGACTTTTTATCTTATTTTGCACGACATGCTATGGTATGGCTTTTTTTCATATTTTGGACATGTTATAGCTTGACTTTTTTATATTTTAGAGGACATATTATAGCGTGACTTTTTTTCATATTTTACACGACATGTTATAGTATGACTTTTTTCATGTTTTGGACATGTTATCGTGTGACTTTTTTCATATTTTACACGACATGCTATAGTATGACTTTTTTTGTGTCATATTTTGGACGACATGGTATTTTATGACTTTTTTAACTTTTTGGACGACATGCTATTTTGAGACTTTTTTCACTTTTTGGATGACGTTGTAGTATGACTTTTTTCATATTTTAGACGACTTGTTATAGCATGACTTTTTTTCATATTTTACACGACATGCTATAGTCTGAGTTTTTTGATCATATGTTAGACGACATGCTATCATGTGACTTTTTGTCTTATTTTGCACGACATGCTATGGTATGACTTTTTTTCATATTTTGGACATGTTATAGCTTGACTTTTTTATATTTTAGACGACATATTATAGGGTGACTTTTTTTCATATTTTACACGACATGTTATAGTATGACTTTTTTCATGTTTTGGACATGTTATAGCTTGACTTTTTTTTAAATTTTAGACGACATGCTATAGTATGACTTTTTGATCATATTTTAGACGACATGCTATCGCGTGACTTTTTATCTTATTTTGCACGACATGCTATGGTATGGCTTTTTTTCATATTTTGGACATGTTATAGCTTGACTTTTTTATATTTTAGAGGACATATTATAGCGTGACTTTTTTTCATATTTTACACGACATGTTATAGTATGACTTTTTTCATGTTTTGGACATGTTATCGTGTGACTTTTTTCATATTTTACACGACATGCTATAGTATGACTTTTTTGTGTCATATTTTGGACGACATGGTATTTTATGACTTTTTTAACTTTTTGGACGACATGCTATTTGAGACTTTTTTCACTTTTTGGATGACGTTGTAGTATGACTTTTTTCATATTTTAGACGACTTGTTATAGCATGACTTTTTTTCATATTTTACACGACATGCTATAGTCTGAGTTTTTTGATCATATGTTAGACGACATGCTATCATGTGACTTTTTGTCTTATTTTGCACGACATGCTATGGTATGACTTTTTTTCATATTTTGGACATGTTATAGCTTGACTTTTTTATATTTTAGACGACATATTATAGGGTGACTTTTTTTCATATTTTACACGACATGTTATAGTATGACTTTTTTCATGTTTTGGACATGTTATAGCTTGACTTTTTTTTAAATTTTAGACGACATGCTATAGTATGACTTTTTTGTGTCTATTTTGGACGACATGGTATTTTATGACTTTTTTAACTTTTTGGACGACATGCTATTTTGAGACTTTTTTCACTTTTTGGATGACGTTATAGTATGACTTTTTTCATATTTTAGACGACTTGTTAGACGACTTTATTTCACTTTTTGGACGACATGTTATAGTGTGACTTTTTTCATGTTTTGGACATGCTATCGTGTGACTTTTTGTCTCATTTTGCACGACATGCTATGGTATGACTTTTTTTTTAATTTTAGACGACATGCTATGTTATGACTTTTTGATCATATGTTAGACGACATGCTATCGTATGACTTTTTTTCATATTTTGGACATGTTATAGCTTGACTTTTTTATATTTTAGACGACATGTTATAGCGTGACTTTTTTTCATAATTTACACGACATGCTATCGTATGACTTTTTTTTATCATATTTTAGACGACATGACTTTTTTTTTCTGTGAAATTGCAGACACAAAGTGACTTGAAACCACTTTGGCCATGTAGTTTATCCCATTTGCCATAGTGCTGAGTACGAAACTTGTTTTCAACACTTAGTTTAAGCCGTGGAGCTGTAATGCAGTTTTATGCTGTTTTGAGCTTCTCTCGCATGTTTTTGAAACATTGTGTTTTCTTTGAAATAGTCAACACAAAGTCACTTGAAATCACGTCGGCCATGTAGTGTATCCCATTTGCCATAATTCTGAGTGCGAAACTTGTTTTTTGTGACTTTTTTTTTATCATATTTTAGACGACATGCTATAGTATGACTTTTTTCACATATTTTAGACGACATACTATAGTGTGACTTTTTTTCATGTTTTGGACATGTTATAGTGTGACTTTTTTTTCATATTTTACACGACGTGGTATAGTCTGAGTTTTTCGTCATATTTTGGATGACATGACTTTTTTTACTTTTTGGACGACATGCTATTTTGAGACTTTTTTCACTTTTTTAATGACGTTATAGTATGACTTTTTTCATATTTTAGACGACTTGTTATAGCATGACTTTTTTTCGTATTTTGGACGACATGCTATATTATGGCTTTTTTTTCATATTTTGGACGTTATAGCTTGACTTTTTTTTAAATTTTAGACGACATGCTATAGTATGACTTTTTGATCATATTTTAGACGACATGCTATCGTGTGACTGTTTGTCTTATTTTGCACGACATGCTATGGTATGACATGTTTTTATCATATTTTAGACGACATGCAATAGTGTGACTTTTTTATCATATTTTAGACGACATGCTATAGTGTGACTTTTTTTCATATTTTGGACATGTTATAGCTTGACTTTTTTACATTTTAGACGACATATTATAGCGTGACTTTTTTTCATATTTTACACGACATTTTATAGTGTGACTTTTTTTCACGTTTTGGACATGTTATCGTGTGACTTTTTGATTATATTTCAGACGACATGCTATCGTGTGACTTTTTGTCTCATTTTGCACGACATGCTATGGTATGACTTTTTTTCATATTTTGGACATGTTATAGCTTGACTTTTTTATATTTTAGACGACATATTATAGGGTGACTTTTTTTCATATTTTACACGACATGTTATAGTATGACTTTTTTCATGTTTTGGACATGTTATAGTTTGACTTTTTTTTAAATTTTAGACGACATGCTATAGTATGACTTTTTGATCATATTTTAGACGACATGCTATAGTATGACTTTTTGATCATATTTTAGACGACATGCTATCGTGTGACTTTTTGTCTTATTTTGCACGACATGTTATAGTATGACTTTTTGATCATATTTTAGACGACATGCTATCGCGTGACTTTTTATCTTATTTTGCACGACATGCTATGGTATGGCTTTTTTTCATATTTTGGACATGTTATAGCTTGACTTTTTTATATTTTAGAGGACATATTATAGCGTGACTTTTTTTCATATTTTACACGACATGTTATAGTGTGACTTTTTTCATGTTTTGGACATGTTATCGTGTGACTTTTTTCATATTTTACACGACATGCTATAGTATGACTTTTTTGTGTCATATTTTGGACGACATGGTATTTTATGACTTTTTTTAACTTTTTGGACGACATGCTATTTTGAGACTTTTTTCACTTTTTGGATGACGTTGTAGTATGACTTTTTTCATATTTTAGACGACTTGTTAGACGACTTTATTTCACTTTTTGGACGACATGTTATAGTATGACTTTTTTCATGTTTTGGACATGCTATCGTGTGACTTTTTGTCTCATTTTGCACGACATGCTATGGTATGACTTTTTTTTGAATTTTAGACGACATGCTATGTTATGACTTTTTGATCATATGTTAGACGACATGCTATCGTATGACTTTTTTTCATATTTTGGACATGTTATAGCTTGACTTTTTTATATTTTAGACGACATGTTATAGCGTGACTTTTTTTCGTAATTTACACGACATGCTATCGTATGACTTTTTTTTATCATATTTTAGACGACATGACTATTTTTTTCTGTGAAATTGCAGACACAAAGTGACTTGAAACCACTTTGGCCATGTAGTTTATCCCATTTGCCATAGTGCTGAGTACGAAACTTGTTTTCAACACTTAGTTTAAGCCGTTGCACTGTGATGCAGTTCTACATTAGGCTGAGAAAGTGAGACATGAAATACTGTTTTCTGAGAATTTGTGAACACAAAGTGACTTGAAACCACTTTGGCCATGTACTTTATCCCATTTGCCATAATTCTGAGTAGGAAACTTGTTTGGAAACACTTAGTTTAAGCCGTGGAGCTGTAATGCAGTTTTATGCTGTTTTTGAGCTTCTCTCGCATGTTTTTGAAACATTGTGTTTTCTTTGAAATAGTCAACACAAAGTCACTTGAAATCACGTTGGCCATGTAGTGTATCCCATTTGCCATAATTCTGAGTGCGAAACTTGTTTTTTGTGACTTTTTTTTTTATCATATTTTAGACGACATGCTATAGTATGACTTTTTTCACATATTTTAGACGACATACTATAGTGTGACTTTTTTTTCATGTTTTGGACATGTTATAGTGTGACTTTTTTTCATATTTTACACGACGTGGTATAGTCTGAGTTTTTCGTCATATTTTGGATGACATGACTTTTTTTACTTTTTGGACGACATGCTATTTTGAGACTTTTTTCACTTTTTTGATGACGTTATAGTATGACTTTTTTCATATTTTAGACGACTTGTTATAGTATGACTTTTTTTCATATTTTGGACGACATGCTATGTTATGGCTTTTTTTCATATTTTGGACGTTATAGTTTGACTTTTTTTTAAATTTTAGACGACATGCTATAGTATGACTTTTTGATCATATTTTAGACGACATGCTATCGTGTGACTTTTTGTCTTATTTTGCACGACATGTTATAGTATGACTTTTTGATCATATTTTAGACGACATGCTATCGCGTGACTTTTTATCTTATTTTGCACGACATGCTATGGTATGGCTTTTTTTCATATTTTGGACATGTTATAGCTTGACTTTTTTATATTTTAGAGGACATATTATAGCGTGACTTTTTTTCATATTTTATACGACATGTTATAGTGTGACTTTTTTCATGTTTTGGACATGTTATCGTGTGACTTTTTTCATATTTTACACGACATGCTATAGTATGACTTTTTTGTGTCATATTTTGGACGACATGGTATTTTATGACTTTTTTAACTTTTTGGACGACATGCTATTTTGAGACTTTTTTCACTTTTTGGATGACGTTGTAGTATGACTTTTTTCATATTTTAGACGACTTGTTAGACGACTTTATTTCACTTTTTGGACGACATGTTATAGTATGACTTTTTTCATGTTTTGGACATGCTATCGTGTGACTTTTTGTCTCATTTTGCACGACATGCTATGGTATGACTTTTTTTTGAATTTTAGACGACATGCTATGTTATGACTTTTTGATCATATGTTAGACGACATGCTATCGTATGACTTTTTTTCATATTTTGGACATGTTATAGCTTGACTTTTTTATATTTTAGACGACATGTTATAGCGTGACTTTTTTTCGTAATTTACACGACATGCTATCGTATGACTTTTTTTTATCATATTTTAGACGACATGACTATTTTTTTCTGTGAAATTGCAGACACAAAGTGACTTGAAACCACTTTGGCCATGTAGTTTATCCCATTTGCCATAGTGCTGAGTACGAAACTTGTTTTCAACACTTAGTTTAAGCCGTGGAGCTGTAATGCAGTTTTATGCTGTTTTTGAGCTTCTCTCGCATGTTTTTGAAACATTGTGTTTTCTTTGAAATAGTCAACACAAAGTCACTTGAAATCACGTCGGCCATGTAGTGTATCCCATTTGCCATAATTCTGAGTGCGAAACTTGTTTTTTGTGACTTTTTTTTTATCATATTTTAGACGACATGCTATAGTATGACTTTTTTCACATATTTTAGACGACATACTATAGTGTGACTTTTTTTCATGTTTTGGACATGTTATAGTGTGACTTTTTTTTCATATTTTACACGACGTGGTATAGTCTGAGTTTTTCGTCATATTTTGGATGACATGACTTTTTTTACTTTTTGGACGACATGCTATTTTGAGACTTTTTTCACTTTTTTAATGACGTTATAGTATGACTTTTTTCATATTTTAGACGACTTGTTATAGCATGACTTTTTTTCGTATTTTGGACGACATGCTATATTATGGCTTTTTTTTCATATTTTGGACGTTATAGCTTGACTTTTTTTTAAATTTTAGACGACATGCTATAGTATGACTTTTTGATCATATTTTAGACGACATGCTATCGTGTGACTGTTTGTCTTATTTTGCACGACATGCTATGGTATGACATGTTTTTATCATATTTTAGACGACATGCAATAGTGTGACTTTTTTATCATATTTTAGACGACATGCTATAGTGTGACTTTTTTTCATATTTTGGACATGTTATAGCTTGACTTTTTTACATTTTAGACGACATATTATAGCGTGACTTTTTTTCATATTTTACACGACATTTTATAGTGTGACTTTTTTCACGTTTTGGACATGTTATCGTGTGACTTTTTGATTATATTTCAGACGACATGCTATCGTGTGACTTTTTGTCTCATTTTGCACGACATGCTATGGTATGACTTTTTTTCATATTTTGGACATGTTATAGCTTGACTTTTTTATATTTTAGACGACATATTATAGGGTGACTTTTTTTCATATTTTACACGACATGTTATAGTATGACTTTTTTCATGTTTTGGACATGTTATAGTTTGACTTTTTTTTAAATTTTAGACGACATGCTATAGTATGACTTTTTGATCATATTTTAGACGACATGCTATAGTATGACTTTTTGATCATATTTTAGACGACATGCTATCGTGTGACTTTTTGTCTTATTTTGCACGACATGTTATAGTATGACTTTTTGATCATATTTTAGACGACATGCTATCGCGTGACTTTTTATCTTATTTTGCACGACATGCTATGGTATGGCTTTTTTTCATATTTTGGACATGTTATAGCTTGACTTTTTTATATTTTAGAGGACATATTATAGCGTGACTTTTTTTCATATTTTACACGACATGTTATAGTGTGACTTTTTTCATGTTTTGGACATGTTATCGTGTGACTTTTTTCATATTTTACACGACATGCTATAGTATGACTTTTTTGTGTCATATTTTGGACGACATGGTATTTTATGACTTTTTTAACTTTTTGGACGACATGCTATTTTGAGACTTTTTTCACTTTTTGGATGACGTTGTAGTATGACTTTTTTCATATTTTAGACGACTTGTTAGACGACTTTATTTCACTTTTTGGACGACATGTTATAGTATGACTTTTTTCATGTTTTGGACATGCTATCGTGTGACTTTTTGTCTCATTTTGCACGACATGCTATGGTATGACTTTTTTTTGAATTTTAGACGACATGCTATGTTATGACTTTTTGATCATATGTTAGACGACATGCTATCGTATGACTTTTTTTCATATTTTGGACATGTTATAGCTTGACTTTTTTATATTTTAGACGACATGTTATAGCGTGACTTTTTTTCGTAATTTACACGACATGCTATCGTATGACTTTTTTTTATCATATTTTAGACGACATGACTATTTTTTTCTGTGAAATTGCAGACACAAAGTGACTTGAAACCACTTTGGCCATGTAGTTTATCCCATTTGCCATAGTGCTGAGTACGAAACTTGTTTTCAACACTTAGTTTAAGCCGTTGCACTGTGATGCAGTTCTACATTAGGCTGAGAAAGTGAGACATGAAATACTGTTTTCTGAGAATTTGTGAACACAAAGTGACTTGAAACCACTTTGGCCATGTACTTTATCCCATTTGCCATAATTCTGAGTAGGAAACTTGTTTGGAAACACTTAGTTTAAGCCGTGGAGCTGTAATGCAGTTTTATGCTGTTTTTGAGCTTCTCTCGCATGTTTTTGAAACATTGTGTTTTCTTTGAAATAGTCAACACAAAGTCACTTGAAATCACGTTGGCCATGTAGTGTATCCCATTTGCCATAATTCTGAGTGCGAAACTTGTTTTTTGTGACTTTTTTTTTATCATATTTTAGACGACATGCTATAGTATGACTTTTTTCACATATTTTAGACGACATACTATAGTGTGACTTTTTTTCATGTTTTGGACATGTTATAGTGTGACTTTTTTTCATATTTTACACGACGTGGTATAGTCTGAGTTTTTCGTCATATTTTGGATGACATGACTTTTTTTACTTTTTGGACGACATGCTATTTTGAGACTTTTTTCACTTTTTTGATGACGTTATAGTATGACTTTTTTCATATTTTAGACGACTTGTTATAGTATGACTTTTTTTCATATTTTGGACGACATGCTATGTTATGGCTTTTTTTCATATTTTGGACGTTATAGTTTGACTTTTTTTTAAATTTTAGACGACATGCTATAGTATGACTTTTTGATCATATTTTAGACGACATGCTATCGTGTGACTTTTTGTCTTATTTTGCACGACATGTTATAGTATGACTTTTTGATCATATTTTAGACGACATGCTATCGCGTGACTTTTTATCTTATTTTGCACGACATGCTATGGTATGGCTTTTTTTCATATTTTGGACATGTTATAGCTTGACTTTTTTATATTTTAGAGGACATATTATAGCGTGACTTTTTTTCATATTTTATACGACATGTTATAGTGTGACTTTTTTCATGTTTTGGACATGTTATCGTGTGACTTTTTTCATATTTTACACGACATGCTATAGTATGACTTTTTTGTGTCATATTTTGGACGACATGGTATTTTATGACTTTTTTAACTTTTTGGACGACATGCTATTTTGAGACTTTTTTCACTTTTTGGATGACGTTGTAGTATGACTTTTTTCATATTTTAGACGACTTGTTAGACGACTTTATTTCACTTTTTGGACGACATGTTATAGTATGACTTTTTTCATGTTTTGGACATGCTATCGTGTGACTTTTTGTCTCATTTTGCACGACATGCTATGGTATGACTTTTTTTTGAATTTTAGACGACATGCTATGTTATGACTTTTTGATCATATGTTAGACGACATGCTATCGTATGACTTTTTTTCATATTTTGGACATGTTATAGCTTGACTTTTTTATATTTTAGACGACATGTTATAGCGTGACTTTTTTTCGTAATTTACACGACATGCTATCGTATGACTTTTTTTTATCATATTTTAGACGACATGACTATTTTTTTCTGTGAAATTGCAGACACAAAGTGACTTGAAACCACTTTGGCCATGTAGTTTATCCCATTTGCCATAGTGCTGAGTACGAAACTTGTTTTCAACACTTAGTTTAAGCCGTTGCACTGTGATGCAGTTCTACATTAGGCTGAGAAAGTGAGACATGAAATACTGTTTTCTGAGAATTTGTGAACACAAAGTGACTTGAAACCACTTTGGCCATGTACTTTATCCCATTTGCCATAATTCTGAGTAGGAAACTTGTTTGGAAACACTTAGTTTAAGCCGTGGAGCTGTAATGCAGTTTTATGCTGTTTTTGAGCTTCTCTCGCTGAGATAAGGCTGTTTTTGAAACATTGTGTTTCCTGTGAAATTGTTCACACAAAGTGACTTTAAATCACTTTGGCCATGTAGTTTACCCCAATAGCCATAATTCAAAGTAGGAAACTTGTTTGGAAACACTTAGTTTAAGCCGTGGAGCTGTAATGCAGTTTTATGCTGTTTTTGAGCTTCTCTCGCTGAGATAAGGCTTTTTTTGAAACATTGTGTTTCCTGTGAAATTGTACACACAAAGTGACTTGAAACCACTTTGGCCATGTAGTTTATCCCCATTGCCATAGTTCTGAGTAGGAAACTTGTTAGTAAATACTTAGTTGAAGCCATGGCTCTGTGATACAGTTTTACATTAGGCTGAGAAAGTGAGATATGAAATACTGTTTTCTGAGAATTTGTGAACACAAAGTGACTTGAAACCACTTTGGCCATGTAGTTTATCCCATTTGCCATAATACTGATGAAGAAATTTGTTCGTAAACACTTAGTTTAAGCCGTAGCACTGTGATGCAGTTTTACATTAGGCTGAGAAAGTGAGACTTGAAATGCTGTTTTCTGTGAAATTGCAGACACAAAGTGACTTGAAACCACTTTGGCCATGTAGTTTATCCCATTTGCCATAGTTATGATTCGGAAACTTGTTTGTAAACACTTAGTTTAAGCCGTGGAGCTGTAATGCAGTTTTATGCTGTTTTTGAGCTTCTCTCGCATGTTTTTGAAACATTGTGTTTTCTTTGAAATAGTCAACACAAAGTCACTTGAAATCACGTTGGCCATGTAGTGTATCCCATTTGCCATAGTTCTGAGTGCGAAACTTGTTTTTTGTGACTTTTTTTTTATCATATTTTAGACGACATGCTATAGTATGACTTTTTTCACATATTTTAGACGACATACTATAGTGTGACTTTTTTTTCATGTTTTGGACATGTTATAGTGTGACTTTTTTTTCATATTTTACACGACGTGGTATAGTCTGAGTTTTTCATCATATTTTGGATGACATGACTTTTTTTACTTTTTAGACGACATGCTATCG
This sequence comes from Embiotoca jacksoni, assembly GCF_022577435.1. Classification (NCBI taxonomy): domain Eukaryota; kingdom Metazoa; phylum Chordata; class Actinopteri; family Embiotocidae; genus Embiotoca; species Embiotoca jacksoni. The sequence continues at coordinate 19,045,969 of NW_027185403.1, forward strand.
TGTGACTTTTTGTCTTATTTTGCACGACATGCTATGGTATGACATGTTTTTATCATATTTTAGACGACATGCAATAGTGTGACTTTTTTTCATATTTTGGACATGTTATAGCTTGACTTTTTTACATTTTAGACGACATATTATAGCGTGACTTTTTTTCATATTTTACACGACATTTTATAGTGTGACTTTTTTCACGTTTTGGACATGTTATCGTGTGACTTTTTGATTATATTTCAGACGACATGCTATCGTGTGACTTTTTGTCTCATTTTGCACGACATGCTATGGTATGACTTTTTTTCATATTTTGGACATGTTATAGCTTGACTTTTTTATATTTTAGACGACATATTATAGGGTGACTTTTTTTCATATTTTACACGACATGTTATAGTATGACTTTTTTCATGTTTTGGACATGTTATAGCTTGACTTTTTTTTAAATTTTAGACGACATGCTATAGTATGACTTTTTTGTGTCTATTTTGGACGACATGGTATTTTATGACTTTTTTAACTTTTTGGACGACATGCTATTTTGAGACTTTTTTCACTTTTTGGATGACGTTATAGTATGACTTTTTTCATATTTTAGACGACTTGTTAGACGACTTTATTTCACTTTTTGGACGACATGTTATAGTATGACTTTTTTCATGTTTTGGACATGCTATCGTGTGACTTTTTTCATATTTTACACGACATGCTATAGTATGACTTTTTTGTGTCATATTTTGGACGACATGGTATTTTATGACTTTTTTAACTTTTTGGACGACATGCTATTTTGAGACTTTTTTCACTTTTTGGATGACGTTATAGTATGACTTTTTTCATATTTTAGACGACATGCTATCGTGTGACTTTTTGTCTTATTTTGCACGACATGTTATAGTATGACTTTTTGAACATATTTTAGACGACATGCTATCGTGTGACTTTTTGTCTTATTTTGCACGACATGCTATGGTATGACTTTTTTTCATATTTTGGACATATTATAGCTTGACTTTTTTATATTTTAGAGGACATATTATAGCGTGACTTTTTTTCATATTTTACACGACATGTTATAGTGTGACTTTTTTCATGTTTTGGACGTTATCGTGTGACTTTTTTATGTCATATTTTGGACGACATGGTATTTTATGACTTTTTTAACTTTTTGGACGACATGCTATTTTGAGACTTTTTTCACTTTTTGGATGACGTTATAGTATGACTTTTTTCATATTTTAGACGACTTGTTATAGCATGACTTTATTTCACTTTTTGGACGACATGCTATATTATGACTTTTTTTTCATATTTTGGACATGTTATAGCTTGATTTTTTTATATTTTAGACGACATATTATAGGGTGACTTTTTTTTCATATTTTACACGACATGTTATAGTTTGACTTTTTTCATGTTTTGGACATGTTATAGCTTGATTTTTTTTTAAATTTTAGACGACATGCTATAGTATGACTTTTTGATCATATTTTAGACAACATGTTATAGTATGACTTTTTGATCATATTTTAGACGACATGCTATCGTATGACTTTTTTTCATATTTTGGACATGTTATAGCTTGACTTTTTTATATTTTAGACGACATATTATAGCGTGACTTTTTTTCATATTTTACACGACATGCTATAGTATGACTTTTTCATCATATTTTAGACGACATGACTTTTTGTTTTCTGTGAAATTGCAGACACAAAGTGACATGAAACCGATTTGGTCATGTAGTTTATCCCATTTGCCATAATTCTGAGTAGGAAACTTGTTTGGAAACACTTAGTTTAAGCCGTGGAGCTGTAATGCAGTTTTATGCTGTTTTTGAGCTTCTCTCGCTGAAATAAATCTGTTTTTGAAACATTGTGTTTCCTGTGAAATTGTTCACACAAAGTGACTTGAAACCACTTTGGCCATGTAGTTCATCCCCATTGCCATAGTTCTGAGTAGGAAACTTGTTCGTAAAGACTTAGTTGAAGCCATGGCGCTGTGATTCAGTTTTACATTAGGCTGAGAAAGTGAGACATGAAATACTGTTTTCTGAGAATTTGTGAACACAAAGTGACTTGAAACCACTTTGGCCATGTAGTTTATCCCATTTGCCATAGTTATGATTCGGAAACTTGTTTGTAAAGACTGAGTTGAAGCCATGGCGCTGTGATGCAGTTTTACATTAGGCTGAGAAAGTGAGACTTGAAATGCTGTTTTCTGTGAAATTGCAGACACAAAGTGACTTGAAACCATTTTGGCCCTGTAGTTTATCCCATTTGCCATAATTCTGAGTAGGAATCTTGTTTGGAAACACTTAGTTTACGCCGTGGAGTTGTAATGCAGTTTTATGCTGTTTTTGAGCTTCTCTCGCTGAAATAAGGCTGTTTTTGAAACATTGTGTTTCCTGTGAAATTGTTCACACAAAGTGACTTGAAACCACTTTGGCCATGTAGTTTATCCCAATTGCCATAATTCTAAGTAGGAAACTTGTTTGGAAACACTTAGTTTAAGCCGTGGCGCTGTGATGCAGTTTTATGCTTTATTTGAGCTTCTCTCGCTGAGTTAAGCCTGTTTTTGAAACATTGTGTTTCCTGTGAAATTGTTCACACAAAGTGACTTGAAACCACTTTGGCCATGTAGTTCATCCCCATTGCCATAGTTCTGAGTAGGAAACTTGTTAGTAAAGACTTAGTTGAAGCCATGGCGCTGTGATGCAGTTTTACATTAGGCTGAGAAAGTGAGACATAAAATACTGTTTTCTGAGAATTTGTGAACACAAAGTGACTTGAAACCACTTTGGCCATGTAGTTTATCCCATTTGCCATAGTTATGATTCGGAAACTTGTTTGTAAAGACTGAGTTGAAGCCATGGCGCTGTGATGCAGTTTTACATTAGGCTGAGAAAGTGAGACTTGAAATGCTGTTTTCTGTGAAATTACAGACACAAAGTGACTTGAAACCATTTTGGCCCTGTAGTTTATCCCATTTGCCTTAATTCTGAGTAGGAAACTTGTTTGGAAACACTTAGTTTAAGCCGTGGAGCTGTAATGCAGTTTTATGCTGTTTTTGAGCTTCTCTCGCTGAAATAAGGCTGTTTTTGAAACATTGTGTTTCCTGTGAAATTGTTCACACAAAGTGACTTGAAACCACTTTGGCCATGTAGTTTATCCCATTTGCCATAATGCTGAGTACGAAACTTGTTTTCAACACTTAGTTTAAGCCGTTGCACTGTGATGCAGTTCTACATTAGGCTGAGAAAGTGAGACATGAAATGCTGTTTTCAGAGAATTTGTGAACACAAAGTGACTTGAAACCACTTTGGCCATGTAGTTTATCCTATTTGCCATAATTCTGAGTAGGAAACTTGTTTGGAAACACTTAGTTTAAGCCGTGGAGCTGTAATGCAGTTTTATGCTGTTTTTGAGCTTCTCTCGCTGAAATAAGGATGTTTTTGAAACATTGTGTTTCCTGTGAAATTGTTCACACAAAGTGACTTGAAACCACTTTGGCCATGTAGTTTATCCCATTTGCCACAGTGCTGAGTACGAAACTTGTTTGTAAACACTTAGTTTAAGCCGTTGCACTGTGATGCAGTTCTACATTAGGCTGAGAAAGTCAGACATGAAATACTGTTTTCTGAGAATTTTTGAACACAAAGTGACTTGAAACCACTTTGGCCATGTAGTTTATCCCCATTGCCATAGTTCTGAGTAGGAAACTTGTTAGTAAAGACTTAGTTGAAGCCATGGCGCTGTGATGCAGTTTTACATTAGGCTGAGAAAGTGAGACTTCAAATGCTGTTTTCTGTGAAATTACAGACACAAAGTCACTTGAAACCATTTTGGCCATGTAGTTTATTCCATTTGCCATAATTCTGAGTAGGAAACTTGTTTGGAAACACTTAGTTTAAGCCGTGGAGTTGTAATGCAGTTTTATGCTGTTTTTGAGCTTCTCTCGCTGAGATAAGGCTGTTTTTGAAACATTGTGTTTCCTGTGAAATTGTTCACACAAAGTTACTTGAAACCACTTTGGCCATTTAGTTTATCCCCATTGCCATAGTTCTGAGTAGGAAACTTGTTAGTAAAGACTTAGTTGAAGCCATGGCGCTGTGATGCAGTTTTACATTAGGCTGAGAAAGTGAGACATGAAATACTGTTTTCTGAGAATTTGTGAACACAAAGTGACTTGAAACCACTTTGGCCATGTAGTTTATCCCAATTGCCATAATTCCAAGTAGGAAACTTGTTTGGAAACACTTAGTTTAAGCCGTGGAGCTGTAATGCAGTTTTATGATGTTTTTGAGCTTCTCTCGCATGTTTTTGAAACATTGTGTTTTCTTTCAAATAGTCAATTTCAAAGTCACTTGAAATCACGTTGGCCATGTAGTGTATCCCATTTGCCATAATTCTGAGTAGGAAACTTGTATGGAAACACTTAGTTTAAGCCGTGGAGCTGTAATGCAGTTTTATGCTGTTTTTGAGCTTCTCTCGCTGAGATAAGGCTGTTTTTGAAACATTGTGTTTCCTGTGAAATTGTTCACACAAAGTGACTTGAAACCACTTTGGCCATGTAGTTTACCCCAATTGCCATAATTCTGAGTAGCAAACTTGTTTGGAAACACTTAGTTTAAGCCGTGGAGCTGAAATGCAAATTTATGCTGTTTTTGAGCTTCTCTCGCTGAAATAAGGCTGTTTTTGAAACATTGTGTTTCCTGTGAAATTGTTCACACAAATGACTTGAAACCACTTTGGCCATGTAGTTTATTCCAATTGCCATAATTCTAAGTAGGAAACTTTTTTGGAAACACTTAGTTTAAGCCGTGGAGCTGTAATGCAGTTTTATGCTGTTTTTGAGCTTCTCTCGCTGAAATAAGGCTGTTTTTGAAACATTGTGTTTCCTGTGAAATTGTTCACACAAAGTGACTTGAAACCACTTTGGCCATGTAGTTTACCCCAATTGCCATAATTCTAAGTAGGAAACTTGTTTGGAAACACTTAGTTTAAGCCATGGCGCCGTGATGCAGTTTTACCTTAGGCTGAGAAAGTGAGACATGAAATACTGTTTTCTGAGAATTTGTGAACACAAAGTGACTTGAAACCACTTTGGCCATGTAGTTTAACCCAGTTGCCATAATTCTGAGTAGCAAACTTGTTTGGAAAAACTTCGTTTAAGCCGTGGAGCTGTAATGCAATTTTATGCTGTTTTTGAGCTTCTCTCGCTGAAATAAGACTGTTTTTGAAACATTGTGTTTCCTGTGAAATTGTTCACACAAAGTGACTTGAAACCACTTTGGCCATGTAGTTTATCCCCATTGCCATAGTTCTGAGTAGGAAACTTGTTAGTAAAGACTTAGTTGAAGCCATGGCTCTGTGATGCAGTTTTACATTAGGCTGAGAAAGTGAGATATGAAATACTGTTTTCTGAGAATTTGTGAACACAAAGTGACTTGAAACCACTTTGGCCATGTAGTTTACCCCAATTGCCATAATTCTGAGTAAGAAACTTGTATGGAAACACTTAGTTTAAGCCGTGGAGCTGTAATGCAGTTTTATGCTGTTTTTGAGCTTCTCTCGCTGAGATAAGGCTGTTTTTGAAACATTGTGTTTCCTGTGAAATTGTTCACACAAAGTGACTTGAAACCACTTTGGCCATGTAGTTTATCCCCATTGCCATAGTTCTGAGTAGGAAACTTGTTAGTAAAGACTTAGTTAAAGCCATGGCGCTGTGATGCAGTTTTACCTTAAGCTGAGAAAGTGAGACATGAAATACTGTTTTCTGAGTATTTGTGAACACAAAGTGACTTGAAACCACTTTGGCCATGTAGTTTATCCCATTTGCCATAATTCTGAGTAGGAAACTTGTTTGGAAACACTTAGTTTAAGCGGTGGAGCTGTAATGCAGTTTTATGCTGTTTTTGAGCTTCTCTCGCTGAAATAAGGCTGTTTTTGAAACATTGTGTATCCTGTGAAATTGTTCACACAAAGTGACTTGAAACCACTTTGGCCATGTAGTTTATCCCCATTGCCATAGTTCTGAGTAGGAAACTTGTTAGTAAAGACTTAGTTGAAGCCATGGCGCTGTGATGCAGTTTTACCTTAGGCTGAGAAAGTGAGACATGAAATACTGTTTTCTGAGAATTTGTGAACACAAAGTGACTTGAAACCACTTTGGCCATGTAGTTTATCCCATTTTCCATAATTCTGCGTAGGAAACTTGTTTGTAAACACTTAGTTTAAGCCGTGGAGCTGTAATGCAGTTTTATGCTGTTTTTGAGCTTCTCTCGCTGAAATAAGGCTGTTTTTGAAACATTGTGTTTCCTGTGAAATTATTCACACAAAGTGACTTGAAACCACTTTGGCCATGTAGTTTATCCCAATTGCCATAATTCTAAGTAGGAAACTTGTTTGGAAACACTGAGTTTAAGCCATGGAGCTGTAATGCAGTTTTATGCTGTTTTTGAGCTTCTCTCGCTCAGATAAGGCTGTTTTTGAAACATTGTGTTTCCTGTGAAATTGTTCACACAAAGTGACTTGAAACCACTTTGGCCATGTGGTTTACCCCAATTGCCATAATTCTAAGTAGGAAACTTGTTTGGAAACACTTAGTTTAAGCCATGGCGCTGTGATGCAGTTTTACCTTAGGCTGAGAAAGTGAGACATGAAATACTGTTTTGTGAGAATTTGTGAACACAAAGTGACTTGAAACCACTTTCGCCATGTAGTTTACCCCAATTGCCATAATTCTGAGTAGGAAACTTGTTTGGAAACACTTAGTTTAAGCCGTGGAGCTGTAATGCAGTTTTATGCTGTTTTTGAGCTTCTCTCGCTGAGATAAGGCTGTTTTTGAAACATTGTGTTTCCTGTGAAATTGTTCACACAAAGTGACTTGAAACCACTTTGGCCATGTAGTTTATCCCCATTGCCATAGTTCTGAGTAGGAAACTTGTTAGTAAAGACTTAGTTGAAGCCATGGCGCTGTGATGCAGTTTTACCTTAGGCTGAGAAAGTGAGACATGAAATACTGTTTTCTGAGAATTTGTGAACACAAAGTGACTTGAAACCACTTTGGCCATGTAGTTTATCCCATTTTCCATAATTCTGCGTAGGAAACTTGTTTGGAAACACTTAGTTTAAGCGGTGGAGCTGTAATGCAGTTTTATGCTGTTTTTGAGCTTCTCTCGCTGAGATAAGGCTGTTTTTGAAACATTGTGTTTCCTGTGAAATTGTTCAACAAAGTGACTTGAAACCACTTTGGCCATGTAGTTTATCCCATTTGCCATAATTCTGAGTAGAAAACTTGTTTGGAAACACTTAGTTTAAGCCGTGGAGCTGTAATGCAGTTTTATGCTGTTTTTGAGCTTCTCTCGCTGAAATAAGGCTGTTTTTGAAACATTGTGTTTCCTGTGAAATTGTTCACACAAAGTGACTTGAAACCACTTTGGCCATGTAGTTTATTCCAATTGCCATAATTCTAAGTAGGAAACTTTTTTGGAAACACTTAGTTTAAGCCGTGGAGCTGTAATGCAGTTTTATGCTGTTTTTGAGCTTCTCTCGCTGAAATAAGGCTGTTTTTGAAACATTGTGTTTCCTGTGACATTGTTCACACAAAGTGACTTGAAACCACTTTGGCCATGTAGTTTATCCCCATTGCCATAGTTCTGAGTAGGAAACTTGTTAGTAAAGACTTAGTTGAAGCCATGGCGCTGTGATGCAGTTTTACCTTAGGCTGAGAAAGTGAGACATGAAATACTGTTTTCTGAGAATTTGTGAACACAAAGTGACTTGAAACCACTTTGGCCATGTAGTTTATCCCATTTTCCATAATTCTGCGTAGGAAACTTGTTTGTAAACACTTAGTTTAAGCCGTGGAGCTGTAATGCAGTTTTATGCTGTTTTTGAGCTTCTCTCGCTGAGATAAGGCTGTTTTTGAAACATTGTGTATCCTGTGAAATTGTTCACACAAAGTGACTTGAAACCACTTTGGCCATGTAGTTTATCCCCATTGCCATAGTTCTGAGTAGGAAACTTGTTAGTAAAGACTTAGTTGAAGCCATGGCGCTGTGATGCAGTTTTACCTTAGGCTGAGAAAGTGAGACATGAAATACTGTTTTCTGAGAATTTGTGAACACAAAGTGACTTGAAACCACTTTGGCCATGTAGTTTATCCCATTTTCCATAATTCTGCGTAGGAAACTTGTTTGTAAACACTTAGTTTAAGCCGTGGAGCTGTAATGCAGTTTTATGCTGTTTTTGAGCTTCTCTCGCTGAAATAAGGCTGTTTTTGAAACATTGTGTTTCTTGTGAAATTATTCACACAAAGTGACTTGAAACCACTTTGGCCATGTAGTTTATCCCAATTGCCATAATTCTAAGTAGGAAACTTGTTTGGAAACACTGAGTTTAAGCCATGGAGCTGTAATGCAGTTTTATGCTGTTTTTGAGCTTCTCTCGCTGAGATAAGGCTGTTTTTGAAACATTGTGTTTCCTGTGAAATTGTTCACACAAAGTGACTTGAAACAACTTTGGCCATGTGGTTTATCCCAATTGCCATAATTCTAAGTAGGAAACTTGTTTGGAAACACTTAGTTTAAGCCATGGCGCTGTGATGCAGTTTTACCTTAGGCTGAGAAAGTGAGACATGAAATACTGTTTTCTGAGAATTTGTGAACACAAAGTGACTTGAAACCACTTTGGCCATGTAGTGTAACCCAGTTGCCATAATTCTGAGTAGCAAACGTGTTTGGAAACACTTAGTTTAAGCCGTGGAGCTGTAATGCAATTTTATGCTGTTTTTGAGCTTCTCTCGCTGAAATAAGGCTGTTTTGAAAATTGTGTTTCCTGTGAAATTGTTCACACAAAGTGACTTGAAACCACTTTGGCCATGCAGTTTATCCCCATTGCCATAGTTCTGAGTAGGAATCTTGTTAGTAAAGACTTACTTGAAGCCATGGCGCTGTGATGCAGTTTTACATTAGGCTGAGAAAGTGAGACATGAAATACTGTTTTCTGAGAATTTGTGAACACAAAGTGACTTGAAACCACTTTGGCCATGTAGTTTATCCCATTTGCCATAATTCTGAGTAGGAAACGTGTTTGTAAACACTTAGTTTAAGCCGTGGAGCTGTAATGCAGTTTTATGCTGTTTTTGAGCTTTTCTCGCTGAGAAAAGGCTGTTTTTGAAACATTGTGTTTCCTGTGAAATTGTTCACACAAAGTGACTTGAAACCACTTTGGCCATGTAGTTTATCCCATTTGCCATAGTTATGAGTCGGAAACATGTTTGTAAACACTTAGTTTAAGCCGTGGAGCTGTAATGCAGTTTTATGCTGTTTTTGAGCTTTTCTTGCTGAGATAAGGCTGTTTTTGAAACATTGTGTTTCCTGTGAAATTGTTCATACAAAGTGACTTGAAACCACTTTGGCCATGTAGTTTAACCCAGTTGCCATAATTCTGAGTAGCAAACTTGTTTGGAAAAACTTAGTTTAAGCCGTGGAGCTGTAATGCAGTTTTATGCTGTTTTTGAGCTTCTCTCGCTGAGATAAGGCTGTTTTTGAAACATTGTGTATCCTGTGAAATTGTTCACACAAAGTGACTTGAAACCACTTTGGCCATGTAGTTTATCCCCATTGCCATAGTTCTGAGTAGGAAACTTGTTAGTAAAGACTTAGTTGAAGCCATGGCGCTGTGATGCAGTTTTACCTTAGGCTGAGAAAGTGAGACATGAAATACTGTTTTCTGAGAATTTGTGAACACAAAGTGACTTGAAACCACTTTGGCCATGTAGTTTATCCCATTTTCCATAATTCTGCGTAGGAAACTTGTTTGTAAACACTTAGTTTAAGCCGTGGAGCTGTAATGCAGTTTTATGCTGTTTTGAGCTTCTCTCGCTGAGATAAGGCTGTTTTTGAAACATTGTGTATCCTGTGAAATTGTTCACACAAAGTGACTTGAAACCACTTTGGCCATGTAGTTTTATCCCCATTGCCATAGTTCTGAGTAGGAAACTTGTTAGTAAAGACTTAGTTGAAGCCATGGCGCTGTGATGCAGTTTTACCTTAGGCTGAGAAAGTGAGACATGAAATACTGTTTTCTGAGAATTTGTGAACACAAAGTGACTTGAAAACCACTTTGGCCATGTAGTTTATCCCATTTTCCATAATTCTGCGTAGGAAACTTGTTTGTAAACACTTAGTTTAAGCCGTGGAGCTGTAATGCAGTTTTATGCTGTTTTTGAGCTTCTCTCGCTGAAATAAGGCTGTTTTTGAAACATTGTGTTTCTTGTGAAATTATTCACACAAAGTGACTTGAAACCACTTTGGCCATGTAGTTTATCCCAATTGCCATAATTCTAAGTAGGAAACTTGTTTGGAAACACTGAGTTTAAGCCATGGAGCTGTAATGCAGTTTTATGCTGTTTTTTGAGCTTCTCTCGCTGAGATAAGGCTGTTTTGAAACATTGTGTTTCCTGTGAAATTGTTCACACAAAGTGACTTGAAACAACTTTGGCCATGTGGTTTATCCCAATTGCCATAATTCTAAGTAGGAAACTTGTTTGGAAACACTTAGTTAAGCCATGGCGCTGTGATGCAGTTTTACCTTAGGCTGAGAAAGTGAGACATGAAATACTGTTTTCCTGAGAATTTGTGAACACAAAGTGACTTGAAACCACTTTGGCCATGTAGTGTAACCCAGTTGCCATAATTCTGAGTAGCAAACGTGTTTGGAAACACTTAGTTTAAGCCGTGGAGCTGTAATGCAATTTTATGCTGTTTTTGAGCTTCTCTCGCTGAAATAAGGCTGTTTTTGAAAATTGTGTTTCCTGTGAAATTGTTCACACAAAGTGACTTGAAACCACTTTGGCCATGCAGTTTATCCCCATTGCCATAGTTCTGAGTAGGAATCTTGTTAGTAAAGACTTACTTGAAGCCATGGCGCTGTGATGCAGTTTTACATTAGGCTGAGAAAGTGAGACATGAAATACTGTTTTCTGAGAATTTGTGAACACAAAGTGACTTGAAACCACTTTGGCCATGTAGTTTATCCCATTTGCCATAATTCTGAGTAGGAAAACGTGTTTGTAAACACTTAGTTTAAGCCGTGGAGCTGTAATGCAGTTTTATGCTGTTTTTGAGCTTTTCTCGCTGAGAAAAGGCTGTTTTGAAACATTGTGTTTCCTGTGAAATTGTTCACACAAAGTGACTTGAAACCACTTTGGCCATGTAGTTTATCCCATTTGCCATAGTTATGAGTCGGAAACATGTTTGTAAACACTTAGTTTAAGCCGTGGAGCTGTAATGCAGTTTTATGCTGTTTTGAGCTTTTCTTGCTGAGATAAGGCTGTTTTGAAACATTGTGTTTCCTGTGAAATTGTTCATACAAAGTGACTTGAAACCACTTTGGCCATGTAGTTTAACCCAGTTGCCATAATTCTGAGTAGCAAACTTGTTTGGAAAAACTTAGTTTAAGCCGTGGAGCTGTAATGCAGTTTTATGCTGTTTTTGAGCTTCTCTCGCTGAGATAAGGCTGTTTTTGAAACATTGTGTATCCTGTGAAATTGTTCACACAAAGTGACTTGAAACCACTTTGGCCATGTAGTTTATCCCCATTGCCATAGTTCTGAGTAGGAAACTTGTTAGTAAAGACTTAGTTGAAGCCATGGCGCTGTGATGCAGTTTTACCTTAGGCTGAGAAAGTGAGACATGAAATACTGTTTTCTGAGAATTTGTGAACACAAAGTGACTTGAAACCACTTTGGCCATGTAGTTTATCCCATTTTCCATAATTCTGCGTAGGAAACTTGTTTGTAAACACTTAGTTTAAGCCGTGGAGCTGTAATGCAGTTTTATGCTGTTTTTGAGCTTCTCTCGCTGAGATAAGGCTGTTTTTGAAACATTGTGTATCCTGTGAAATTGTTCACACAAAGTGACTTGAAACCACTTTGGCCATGTAGTTTATCCCCATTGCCATAGTTCTGAGTAGGAAACTTGTTAGTAAAGACTTAGTTGAAGCCATGGCGCTGTGATGTAGTTTTACCTTAGGCTGAGAAAGTGAGACATGAAATACTGTTTTCTGAGAATTTGTGAACACAAAGTGACTTGAAACCACTTTGGCCATGTAGTTTATCCCATTTTCCATAATTCTGCGTAGGAAACTTGTTTGTAAACACTTAGTTTAAGCCGTGGAGCTGTAATGCAGTTTTATGCTGTTTTTGAGCTTCTCTCGCTGAAATAAGGCTGTTTTTGAAACATTGTGTTTCTTGTGAAATTATTCACACAAAGTGACTTGAAACCACTTTGGCCATGTAGTTTATCCCAATTGCCATAATTCTAAGTAGGAAACTTGTTTGGAAACACTGAGTTTAAGCCATGGAGCTGTAATGCAGTTTTATGCTCTTTTTGAGCTTCTCTCGCTGAGATAAGGCTGTTTTTGAAACATTGTGTTTCCTGTGAAATTGTTCACACAAAGTGACTTGAAACAACTTTGGCCATGTGGTTTATCCCAATTGCCATAATTCTAAGTAGGAAACTTGTTTGGAAACACTTAGTTTAAGCCATGGCGCTGTGATGCAGTTTTACCTTAGGCTGAGAAAGTGAGACATGAAATACTGTTTTCTGAGAATTTGTGAACACAAAGTGACTTGAAACCACTTTGGCCATGTAGTGTAACCCAGTTGCCATAATTCTGAGTAGCAAACTTGTTTGGAAACACTTAGTTTAAGCCGTGGAGCTGTAATGCAATTTTATGCTGTTTTTGAGCTTCTCTCGCTGAAATAAGGCTGTTTTTGAAAATTGTGTTTCCTGTGAAATTGTTCACACAAAGTGACTTGAAACCACTTTGGCCATGTAGTTTATCCCCATTGCCATAGTTCTGAGTAGGAAACTTGTTAGTAAAGACTTAGTTGAAGCCATGGCGCTGTGATGCACTTTTACCTTAGGCTGAGAAAGTGAGACATGAAATACTGTTTTCTGAGTATTTGTGAACACAAAGTGACTTGAAACCACTTTGGCCATGTAGTTTATCCCATTTGCCATAATTCTGAGTAGGAAACTTGTTTGGAAACACTTAGTTTAAGCGGTGGAGCTGTAATGCAGTTTTATGCTGTTTTTGAGCTTCTCTCGCTGAAATAAGGCTGTTTTTGAAACATTGTGTTTCCTGTGAAATTGTTCACACAAAGTGACTTGAAACAACTTTGGCCATGTAGTTTATCCCAATTGCCATAATTCTAAGTAGGAAACTTGTTTGGAAACACTGAGTTTAAGCCATGGAGCTGTAATGCAGTTTTATGCTGTTTTTGAGCCTCTCGCTGAGATAAGGCTGTTTTTGAAACATTGTGTTTCCTGTGAAATTGTTCACACAAAGTGACTTGAAACAACTTTGGCCATGTGGTTTATCCCAATTGCCATAATTCTAAGTAGGAAACTTGTTTGGAAACACTTAGTTTAAGCCATGGCGCTGTGATGCAGTTTTACCTTAGGCTGAGAAAGTGAGACATGAAATACTGTTTTCTGAGAATTTGTGAACACAAAGTGACTTGAAACCACTTTGGCCATGTAGTGTAAACCCAGTTGCCCATAATTCTGAGTAGCAAACTTGTTTGGAAACACTTAGTTTAAGCCGTGGAGCTGTAATGCAATTTTATGCTGTTTTTGAGCTTCTCTCGCTGAAATAAGGCTGTTTTTGAAAATTGTGTTTCCTGTGAAATTGTTCACACAAAGTGACTTGAAACCACTTTGGCCATGTAGTTTATCCCCATTGCCATAGTTCTGAGTAGGAAACTTGTTAGTAAAGACTTAGTTGAAGCCATGGCGCTGTGATGCACTTTTACCTTAGGCTGAGAAAGTGAGACATGAAATACTGTTTTCTGAGTATTTGTGAACACAAAGTGACTTGAAACCACTTTGGCCATGTAGTTTATCCCATTTGCCATAATTCTGAGTAGGAAACTTGTTTGGAAACACTTAGTTTAAGCGGTGGAGCTGTAATGCAGTTTTATGCTGTTTTTGAGCTTCTCTCGCTGAAATAAGGCTGTTTTTGAAACATTGTGTTTCCTGTGAAATTGTTCACACAAAGTGACTTGAAACCACTTTGGCCATGTAGTTTATCCCATTTGCCATAATTCTGAGTAGGGAAACTTGTTTGGAAACACTTAGTTTAAGCCGTGGAGCTGTAAATGCAGTTTTATGCTGTTTTTGAGCTTCTCTCGCTGAGATAAGGCTGTTTTTGAAACATTGTGTTTCCTGTGAAATTGTTCACACAAAGTGACTTGAAACCACTTTGGCCATGCAGTTTATCCCCATTGCCATAGTTCTGAGTAGGAAATCTTGTTAGTAAAGACTTACTTGAAGCCATGGCGCTGTGATGCAGTTTTACATTAGGCTGAGAAAGTGAGACATGAAATACTGTTTTCTGAGAATTTGTGAACACAAAGTGACTTGAAACCACTTTGGCCATGTAGTTTATCCCATTTGCCATAATTCTGAGTAGGAAACGTGTTTGTAAACACTTAGTTTAAGCCGTGGAGCTGTAATGCAGTTTTATGCTGTTTTTGAGCTTTTCTCGCTGAGAAAAGGCTGTTTTTGAAACATTGTGTTTCCTGTGAAAATTGTTCACACAAAGTGACTTGAAACCACTTTGGCCATGTAGTTTAACCCAGTTGCCATAATTCTGAGTAGCAAACTTGTTTGGAAAAACTTAGTTTAAGCCGTGGAGCTGTAATGCAATTTTATGCTGTTTTTGAGCTTCTTTCGCTGAAATAAGACTGTTTTTGAAACATTGTGTTTTCCTGTGAAATTGTTCACACAAAGTGACTTGAAACCACTTTGGCCATGTAGTTTACCCCAATTGCCATTAATTCTGAGTAGGAAACTTGTTTGGAAACACTTAGTTTAAGCCGTGGAGCTGTAATGCAGTTTTATGCTGTTTTTGAGCTTCTCTCGCTGAGATAAGGCTGTTTTTTGAAACATTGTGTGTTTCCTGTGAAATTGTTCACACAAAGTGACTTGAAACCACTTTGGCCATGTAGTTTATCCCCATTGCCATAGTTCTGAGTAGGAAACTTGTTAGTAAAGACTTAGTTGAAGCCATGGCGCTGAGATGCAGTTTTACCTTAGGCTGAGAAAGTGAGACATGAAATACTGTTTTCTGAGAATTTGTGAACACAAAGTGACTTGAAACCACTTTGGCCATGTAGTTTATCCCATTTTCCATAATTCTGCGTAGGAAACTTGTTTGTAAACACTTAGTTTAAGCCGTGGAGCTGTAATGCAGTTTTATGCTGTTTTTGAGCTTCTCTCGCTGAAATAAGGCTGTTTTTGAAACATTGTGTTTCCTGTGAAATTATTCACACAAAGTGACTTGAAACCACTTTGGCCATGTAGTTTATCCCAATTGCCATAATTCTAAGTAGGAAACTTGTTTGGAAACACTGAGTTTAAGCCATGGAGCTGTAATGGCAGTTTTATGCTGTTTTTGAGCTTCTCTCGCTGAAGATAAGGCTGTTTTTGAAACATTGTGTTTTCTGTGAAATTGTTCACACAAAGTGACTTGAAACCACTTTGGCCATGCAGTTTATCCCCATTGCCATAGTTCTGAGTAGGAAACTTGTTAGTAAAGACTTTGTTGAAGCCATGGCGCTGTGATGCAGTTTTACATTAGGCTGAGAAAGTGAGGAACATGAATTACTGTTTTCTGAAGAATTTGTGAACACAAAGTGACTTGAAAACCACTTTGGCCATGTAGTTTATCCCATTTGCCATAATTTCTGAGTAGGAAACTTGTTTGTAAACACTTAGTTTAAGCCGTGGAGCTGTAATGCAGTTTTATGCTGTTTTTGAGCTTTTCTCGCTGAGAAAAGGCTGTTTTTGAAACATTGTGTTTCCTGTGAAATTGTTCACACAAAGTGACTTGAAACCACTTTGGCCATGTAGTTTATCCCATTTGCCATAATTCTATGTAGGAAACTTGTTTGTAAACACTTAGTTTAAGCCGTGGAGATGTAATGCAGTTTTACACTGTTTTGAGTTTCTCTCGCTGAAATAAGGCTGTTTTTGAAACATTGTGTTTCCTGTGAAATTGTTCACACAAAGTGACTTGAAACCACTTTATCCCAATTGCCAAAATTCTAAGTAGGAAACTTGTTTGTAAACACTTAGTTTAAGCCGTGGAGCTGTAATGCAGTTTTATGCTGTTTTTGAGCTTCTCTCGCATGTTTTTGAAACATTGTGTTTTCTTTGAAATAGTCAACACAAAGTCACTTGAAATCACGTTGGCCATGTAGTGTATCCCATTTGGCCATAGTTCTGAGTGCGAAACTTGTTTTTTGTGACTTTTTTTTTTTATCATATTTTAGACGACATGTTATAGTGTGACTTTTTTTCATATTTTACACGACGTGGTATAGTCCTGAGTTTTTCGTCATATTTTGGATGACATGACTTTTTTTACTTTTTGGACGACATGCTATTTTGAGACTTTTTTCACTTTTTTGATGACGTTATAGTTTGATTTTTTTCATATTTTAGACGACTTGTTATGGTATGACTTTTTTTCATATTTTGGACGACATGCTATGTTATGTCTTTTTTTCATATTTTGGACGTTATAGCTTGACTTTTTTTAAAATTTTAGACGGACATGTGTATAGTATGACTTTTTGATCATATTTTAGACGACATGCTATCGTGTGACTTTTTGTCTTATTTTGCACGACATGCTATGGTATGACTTTTTTTCATATTTTGGACATGTTATAGCTTGACTTTTTTATATTTTAGATGACATATTATAGCGTGACTTTTTTTCATATTTTACACGACATGCTATAGTATGAACTTTTTTATCATATTTTAGACGACATGCTATAGTATGACTTTTTTGTGTCATATTTTGGGACGACCATGGTATTTTATGACTTTTTTTACTTTTTGGACGACATGCTATTTTTGAGACTTTTTTCACTTTTTGGGATGACGTTTATAGTATGACTTTTTTCATATTTTAGACGACATGCTATCGTGGACTTTTTGTCTCATTTTGCACGACATGTTATAGTATGACTTTTTGAACATATTTTAGACGACATGCTATCGTGTGACTTTTTGTCTTATTTTGCACGACATGCTATGGTATGACTTTTTTTCATATTTTGGACATATTATAGCTTGACTTTTTTATATTTTAGAGGACATATTATAGCGTGACTTTTTTTCATATTTTACACGACATGTTATAGTGTGACTTTTTTCATGTTTTGGACGTTAATCGTGTGACTTTTTTGTGTCATATTTTGGACGACATGGTATTTTATGACTTTTTTAACTTTTGGGACGACATGCTATTTTGAGACTTTTTTCACTTTTTGGATGACGTTATAGTATGACTTTTTTCATATTTTAGACGACTTGTTTATAGCATGACTTTATTTCACTTTTTGGACGACATGCTATATTATGACTTTTTTTTCATATTTTGGAACATGTTATAGCTTGATTTTTTTATATTTTAGACGACATATTATAGGGTGTGACTTTTTTTTCATATTTTACACGACATGTTATAGTTTGACTTTTTTCATGTTTTGGACATGTTATAGCTTGACTTTTTTTTTAAATTTTAGACGACATGCTTTAGTATGACTTTTTGATCATATTTTAGACGACATGTTATAGTATGACTTTTTGATCATATTTTAGACGACATGCTATCGTATGACTTTTTTTCATATTTTGGACATGTTATAGCTTGACTTTTTTATATTTTAGACGACATATTATAGCGCGACTTTTTCATCTATATTTTAGACGACATGACTTTTTGTTTTCTGTGAAATATCAGACACAAAGTGACATGAAACCACTTTGGTCATGTAGTTTATCCCATTTGCCATAATTCTGAGTAGGAGAAACTTGTTTGGAAACACTTAGTTTAAGCCGTGGAGCTGTAATGCAGTTTTATGCTGTTTTTGAGCTTCTCTCGCTGAAATAAGGCTGTTTTTGAAACATTGTGTTTTCCTGTGAAATTATTCACACAAAGTGACTTGAAACCACTTTGGCCATGTAGTTTATCCCAATTGCCATAATTCTAAGTAGGAAACTTGTTTGGAAACACTTAGTTTAAGCCATGGAGCTGTAATGCAGTTTTATGCTGTTTTTGAGCTTCTTTCGCTGAGATAAGGCTGTTTTTGAAACATTGTGTTTCCTGTGAAATTGTTCACACAAAAGTGACTTGAAACCACTTTAGCCATGTAGTTTAACCCCAATTGCCATAATTCTAAGTAGGAAAACTTGTTTGGAAACACTTAGTTTAAGCCATGGCGCTGTGATGCAGTTTTACCTTAGGCTGAGAAAGTGAGACATGAAATACTGTTTTCTGAGAATTTGTGAACACAAAGTGACTTGAAAACCACTTTGGGCCATGTAGTTTACCCCCAATTGCCATAATTCTGAGTAAGAAACTTGTATGGAAACACTTAGTTTAAGCCGTGGAGCTGTATTGCAGTTTTATGCTGTTTTTGAGCTTCTCTCGCTGAGATAAGGCTGTTTTTGAACATTGTGTTTCCTGTGAAATTGTTCACACAAAGTGACTTGAAACCACTTTGGCCATGTAGTTTATCCCCATTGCCATAGTTCTGAGTAGGAAACTTGTTAGTAAAGACTTAGTTGAAAGCCATGGCGCTATGTGATGCAGTTTTACCTTAAGCTGAGAAAGTGAGACATGAAATACTGTTTTTCTGAGTATTTGTGAACACAAAAGTGACTTGAAACCACTTTGGCCATGTAGTTTTATCCCATTTGCCATAATTTCTGAGTAGGAAACTTGTTTGGAAAACACTTAGTTTAAGCCGGGTGGAGCTGTAATGCAGTTTTATGCTGTTTTTGAGCTTCTCTCGCTGAGATAAGGCTGTTTTTGAAACATTGTGTTTCCTGGTGAAATTGTTCACACAAAGTGACTTGAAACCACTTTGGCCATGTAGTTTACCCCAATTGCCATAATTCTGAGTAGCAAACTTGTTTGGAAACATCTTAGTTTAAGCCGTGGAGCTGAAATGCAAATTTATGCTGTTTTTGAGCTTCTCTCGCTGAAATAAGGCTGTTTTGAAACATTGTGTTTCCTGTGAAATTGTTCACACAAAGTGACTTGAAACCACTTTGGCCATGTAGTTTTATCCCATTTGCCATAGTTATGAGTCGGAAACATGTTTGTAAACACTTAGTTTAAGCCGTGGAGCTGTAATGCAGTTTTATGCCTGTTTTTGAGCTTTTCTCGCTGAGATAAGGCTGTTTTTTGAAAACATTGTGTTTCCTGTGAAATTGTTCATACAAAGTGACTTGAACCACTTTGGCCATGTAGTTTATCCCATTTGCCATAATTCTGTGTAGGAAACTTGTTTGTAAACCACTTAGTTTAAGCCATGGCGCTGTGATGCAGTTTTACCTTAGGCTGAGAAAGTGAGACATGAAATACTGTTTTCTGAGAATTTGTGAACACAAAGTGACTTGAAACCACTTTGGCCATGTAGTTTAACCCAGTTGCCATAATTCTGAGTAGCAAACTTGTTTGGAAAAACTTAGTTTAAGCCGTGGAGCTGTAATGCAATTTTATGCTGTTTTTGAGCTTCTCTCGCTGAAATAAGACTGTTTTTGAAACATTGTGTTTCCTGTGAAATTGTTCACACAAAGTGACTTGAAACCACTTTGGCCATGTAGTTTATCCCATTTGCCATAGTTATGAGTCGGAAACATGTTTGTAAACACTTAGTTTAAGCCGTGGAGCTGTAATGCAGTTTTATGCTGTTTTTCAGCTTTTTCTCGCTGAGATAAGGCTGTTTTTGAAACATTGTGTTTCCTGTGAAATTGTTCATACAAAGTGACTTGAAACCACTTTGGCCATGTAGTTTATCCCCATTTGCCATAATTCTGTGTAGGAAACTTGTTTGTAAACACTTAGTTTAAGCCGTGGAGATGTAATGCAGTTTTACACTGTTTTTGAGTTTCTCTCGCTGAAATAAGGCTGTTTTTGGAAACATTGTGTTTCCTGTGAAATTGTTCACACAAAGTGACTTGAAACCACTTTATCCCAATTGCCAAAATTCTAAGTAGGAAACTTGTTTGTAAACACTTAGTTTAAGCCGTGGAGCTGTAATGCAGTTTTATGCTGTTTTTGAGCTTCTCTCGCATGTTTTTGAAACATTGTGTTTTCTTTGAAATAGTCAACACAAAGTCACTTGAAATCACGTTGGCCATGTAGTGTATCCCAATTTGCCATAGTTCTGAGTGCGAAACTTGTTTTTTGTGACTTTTTTTTTTATCATATTTTAGACGACATGTTATAGTGTGACTTTTTTTCATATTTTACAACGACGTGGTATAGTCTGAGTTTTTCATCATATTTGGATGACATGACTTTTTTTACTTTTTGGACGACATGCTATTTTGAGACTTTTTTCACTTTTTTGATGACGATATAGTATGATAGTGTGACTTTTTTTCATATTTTGGACGACATGCTATATTATGGCTTTTTTTTCATATTTTGGACGTTATAGCTTGACTTTTTTTTAAATTTTAGACGACATATTATAGCGTGACTTTTTTCATATTTTACACGACATGCTATAGTATGACTTTTTTTCATATTTTGGACGACATGCTATATTATGGATTTTTTCCATATTTTGGACGTTATAGCTTGACTTTTTTTTTAAATTTTAGACGACATGCTATAGTATGACTTTTTGATCATATTTTAGACAACATGTTATAGTATGACTTTTTTGATCATATGTTAGACGACATGTTATAGTATGACTTTTTGATCATATTTTAGACGACATGCTATCGTATGACTTTTTTTCATATTGTTGGACATGTTATAGCTTGACTTTTTTATATTTTAGACGACATATTATAGCGTGACTTTTTTTCATATTTTACACGACATGCTATCGTATGACTTTTTTTCATATTTTGGACATGTTATAGCTTGACTTTTTTATCATATTTTAGACGACATGACTTTTTGTTTTCTGTGAAATTGCAGACACAAAGTGACATGAAACCACTTTGGCCATGTAGTTTTATCCCATTTGCCATAGTTATGATTCGGAAACTTGTTTGTAAACACTTAGTTTAAGCCGTGGAGCTGTAATGCAGTTTTATGCTTGTTTTTGAGCTTCTCTCGCATGTTTTTGAAACATTGTGTTTTATTTGAAATAGTCAACACAAAGTCACTTGAAATCACGTTGGCCATGTAGTGTATCCCATTTGCCATAGTTCTGAGTGCGAAACTTGTTTTTTGTGACTTTTTTTTTATCATAATTTTAGACGACATGCTATAGCGTGACTTTTTTTCATGTTTTTGGACATGTTATAGTGTGACTTTTTTTCATATTTTACACGACGTGGTATAGTCTGAGATTTTTCGTCATATTTTGGATGACATGACTTTTTTTACTTTTTGGACGACATGCTATTTTGAGACTTTTTTCACTTTTTTGATGACGTTATAGTATGATTTTTTTCATATTTTAGACGACTTGTTATGGTATGACTTTTTTTCACTTTTTGGACGACATGCTATATTATGACTTTTTTTTCATATTTTGGACATGGTTATAGCTTGATTTTTTTATATTTTAGACGACATATTATAGGGTGACTTTTTTTTCATATTTTACACGACATGTTATAGTTTGACTTTTTTCATGTTTTGGACATGTTATAGCTTGACTTTTTTTTAAATTTTTAGACGACATGCTATAGTATGACTTTTTGATCATATTTTAGACGACATGTTATAGTATGACTTTTTGATCATATTTTAGACGACATGCTATCGTATGACTTTTATTCATATTTTGGACATGTTATAGCTTGACTTTTTTATATTTTAGACGACATATTATAGCGCGACTTTTTCATCATATTTTAGACGACATGACTTTTTGTTTTCTGTGAAATTGCAGACACAAAGTGACATGAAACCACTTTGGTCATGTAGTTTATCCCATTTGCCATAATTCTGAGTAGGAAACTTGTTTGGAAACACTTAGTTTAAGCCGTGGAGCTGTAATGCAGTTTTATGCTGTTTTTGAGCTTCTCTCGCTGAAATAAGGCTGTTTTTGAAACATTGTGTTTCCTGTGAAATTATTCACACAAAGTGACTTGAAACCACTTTGGCCATGTAGTTTATCCCAATTGCCATAATTCTAAGTAGGAAACTTGTTTGGAAACACTTAGTTTAAGCCATGGAGCTGTAATGCAGTTTTATGCTGTTTTTTGAGCTTCTTTCGCTGAGAAAGGCTGTTTTTGAAACATTGTGTTTCCTGTGAAATTGTTCACACAAAGTGACTTGAAACCACTTTAGCCATGTAGTTTACCCCCAATTGCCATAATTCTAAGTAGGAAACTTGTTGGAAACACTTAGTTTAAGCCATGGCGCTGTGATGCAGTTTTACCTTAGGCTGAGAAAGTGAGACATGAAATACTGTTTTCTGAGAATTTGTGA
Organism: Embiotoca jacksoni; assembly: GCF_022577435.1. Taxonomy (NCBI): domain Eukaryota; kingdom Metazoa; phylum Chordata; class Actinopteri; family Embiotocidae; genus Embiotoca; species Embiotoca jacksoni. The sequence continues at coordinate 19,068,474 of NW_027185403.1, forward strand.
ACACAAAGTGACTTGAAACCACTTTGGCCATGTTGTTTATCCCAGTTGCCATAATTCTGAGTAGGAAACTTGTTTGGAAACACTTAGTTTAAGCCGTGGAGCTATTAATGCAGTTTTTATGCTGTTTTTGAGCTTCTCTCGCTGAAATAAGGCTGTTTTTGAAACATTGTGTTTCCTGTGAAATTGTTCACACAAAGTGACTTGAAACCACTTTGGCCATGTAGTTTACCCCAATTGCCATAATTCTAAGTAGGAAACTTGTTTGGAAACACTTAGTTTAAGCCAATGGCGCTGTGATGCCAGTTTTACCTTAGGCTGAGAAAGTGAGATATGAAATACTGTTTTCTGAGAATTTGTGAACACAAAGTGACTTGAAACCCACTTTGGCCATGTAGTTTACCCCAATTGCCATAATTCTGAGTAGGAAACTTGTATGGAAACACTTAGTTTAAGCCCGTGGAGCTGAAATGCAAATTTATGCTGTTTTTGAGCTTCTCTCGCTGAAATAAGGCTGTTTTTGAAACATTGTGTTTCCTGTGAAATTATTCACGCAAAGTGACTTGAAACCACTTTGGCCATGTAGTTTATCCCAATTGCCATAGTTCTGAGTAGGAAACTTGTTAGTAAAGACTTAGTTGAAGCCATGGCTCTGTGATGCAGTTTTACATTAGGCTGAGAAAGTGAGATATGAAATACTGTTTTCTGAGAATTTGTGAACACCAAAGTGACTTGAAACCACTTTGGCCATGTAGTTTACCCCAATTGCCATAATTCTGAGTAAGAAACTTGTATGGAAACACTTAGTTTAAGCCGTGGAGCTGTAATGCAGTTTTTATGCTGTTTTTGAGCTTCTCTCGCTGAGATAAGGCGTGTTTTTGAAACATTGTGTTTCCTGTGAATTGTTCACACAAAGTGACTTGGAAACCACTTTGGCCATGTAGTTTACCCCAATTGCCATAATTCTGAGTAGCAAACTTGTTTGGAAACACCTTAGTTTAAGCCGTGGAGCTGAAATGCAAATTTATGCTGTTTTTGAGCTTCTCTCGCTGAAATAAGGCTGTTTTTTGAAACATTGTGTTTCCTGTGAAATTGTTCACACAAAGTGACTTGAAACCACTTTGGCCATGTAGTTTATCCCATTTGCCATAGTTATGAGTCGGAAACATGTTTGTAAACACTTAGTTTAAGCCGTGGAGCTGTAATGCAGTTTTATGCTGTTTTTGAGCTTTTCTCGCTGAGATAAGGCTGTTTTTTGATACATTGTGTTTCCTGTGAAATTGTTCATACAAAGTGACTTGAAACCACATTGGCCATGTAGTTTATCCCATTTGCCATAATTCTGTGTAGGAAACTTGTTTGTAAACACTTAGTTTAAGCCATGGCGCTGTGATGCAGTTTTACCTTAGGCTGAGAAAGTGAGACATGAAATACTGTTTTCTGAGAATTTGTGAACACAAAGTGACTTGAAACCACTTTGGCCATGTAGTTTAACCCAGTTGCCATAATTCTGAGTAGCAAACTTGTTTGGAAAAACTTAGTTTAAGCCGTGGAGCTGTAATGCAATTTTATGCTGTTTTTGAGCTTCTCTCGCTGAAATAAGACTGTTTTTGAAACATTGTGTTTCCTGTGAAATTGTTCACACAAAGTGACTTGAAACCACTTTGGCCATGTAGTTTATCCCATTTGCCATAGTTATGAGTCGGAAACATGTTTGTAAACACTTAGTTTAAGCCGTGGAGCTGTAATGCAGTTTTATGCTGTTTTTCAGCTTTTCTCGCTGAGATAAGGCTGTTTTTGAAACATTGTGTTTCCTGTGAAATTGTTCATACAAAGTGACTTGAAACCACTTTGGCCATGTAGTTTATCCCATTTGCCATAATTCTGTGTAGGAAACTTGTTTGTAAACACTTAGTTTAAGCCGTGGAGATGTAATGCAGTTTTACACTGTTTTTGAGTTTCTCTCGCTGAAATAAGGCTGTTTTTGAAACATTGTGTTTCCTGTGAAATTGTTCACACAAAGTGACTTGAAACCACTTTATCCCAATTGGCCAAAATTCTAAGTAGGAAACTTGTTTGTAAAACACTTAGTTTAAGCCGTGGAGCTGTAATGCAGTTTTATGCTGTTTTTTGAGCTTCTCTCGCATGTTTTTGAAACATTGTGTTTTCTTTGAAATAGTCAACACAAAGTCACTTGAAATCACGTTGGCCATGTAGTGTATCCCATTTGCCATAGTTCTGAGTGCGAAACTTGTTTTTTGTGACTTTTTTTTTTATCATATTTTAGACGACATGTTATAGTGTGACTTTTTTTCATATTTTACACGACGTGGTATAGTCTGAGTTTTTCATCATATTTTGGATGACATGACTTTTTTTACTTTTTGGACGACATGCTATTTTGAGACTTTTTTCACTTTTTTGATGACGATATAGTATGATAGTGTGACTTTTTTTCATATTTTGGACGACATGCTATATTATGGCTTTTTTTTCATATTTTGGACGTTTATAGCTTGACTTTTTTTTAAATTTTAGACGACATATTATAGCGTGACTTTTTTTCATATTTTACCTCGACATGCTATAGTATGACTTTTTTTCATATTTTGGACGACATGCTATATTATGGATTTTTTCCATATTTTGGACGTTATAGCTTGACTTTTTTTTTAAATTTTAGACGACATGCTATAGTATGACTTTTTGATCATATTTTAGACAACATGTTATAGTATGACTTTTTGATCATATGTTAGACGACATGTTATAGTATGACTTTTTGATCATATTTTTAGACGACATGCTATCGTATGACTTTTTTTCATATTTTGGACATGTTATAGCTTGACTTTTTTATATTTTAGACGACATATTATAGCGTGACTTTTTTTCATATTTTACACGACATGCTATCGTATTGACTTTTTTTCATATTTTGGACATGTTATAGCTTGACTTTTTTATCATATTTTAGACGACATGACTTTTTTGTTTTCTGTGAAATTGCAGACACAAAGTGACATGAAACCACTTTGGCCATGTAGTTTATCCCATTTGCCATAGTTATGATTCGGAAACTTGTTGTAAACACTTAGTTTAAGCCGTGGAGCTGTAATGCAGTTTTTTATGCTGTTTTTGAGCTTCTCTCGCATGTTTTTGAAACATTGTGTTTTATTTGAAATAGTCAACACAAAGTCACTTGAAATCACGTTGGCCATGTAGTGTATCCCATTTGCCATAGTTCTGAGTGCGAAACTTGTTTTTTTGTGACTTTTTTTTTATCATATTTTTAGACGACATGCTATAGCGTGACTTTTTTTCATGTTTTGGACATGTTATAGTGTGACATTTTTTTCATATTTTACACGACGTGGTATAGTCTGAGTTTTTCGTCATATTTTGGATGACATGACTTTTTTTACTTTTTGGACGACATGCTATTTTGAGACTTTTTTCACTTTTTTGATGACGTTATAGTATGATTTTTTTTTCATATTTTAGACGACTTGTTATGGTATGACTTTTTTTCACTTTTTGGACGACATGCTATATTATGACTTTTTTTTCATATTTTGGAACATGTTATAGCTTGATTTTTTTATATTTTAGACGACATATTATAGGGTGACTTTTTTTTTCATATTTTACACGACATGTTATAGTTTGACTTTTTTCATGTTTTGGACATGTTATAGCTTAGACTTTTTTTTAAATTTTAGACGACATGCTATAGTATGACTTTTTGATCATATTTAGACGACATGTTATAGTATGACTTTTTGATCATATTTTAGACGACATGCTATCGTATGACTTTTTTTCATATTTTGGACATGTTATAGCTTGACTTTTTTATATTTTAGACGACATATTATAGCGCGACTTTTTCATCATATTTTAGGACGACATGACTTTTTGTTTTCCTGTGAAATTGCAGACACAAAGTGACATGAAACCACTTTGGTCATGTAGTTTATCCCATTTGCCATAATTCTGAGTAGGAAACTTGTTTGGAAACACTTAGTTTAAGCCGTGGAGCTGTAATGCAGTTTTATGCTGTTTTTGAGCTTCTCTCGCTGAAATAAGGCTGTTTTTGAATACATTGTGTTTCCTGTGAAATTATTCACACAAAGTGACTTGAAACCACTTTGGCCATGTAGTTTATCCCAATTGCCATAATTCTAAGTAGGAAACTTGTTTGGAAACACTTTAGTTTAAGCCATGGAGCTGTAATGCAGTTTTATGCTGTTTTTGAGCTTCTTTCGCTGAGAGATAAGGCTGTTTTTGAAACATTGTGTTTTCCTGTGAAATTGTTCACACAAAGTGACTTGAAACCACTTTAGCCCATGTAGTTTACCCCCAATTGCCATAATTCTAAGTAGGAAACTTGTTTGGAAACACTTAGTTTAAGCCATGGCGCTGTGATGCTTTTTTACCTTAGGCTGAGAAAGTGAGACATGAAATACTGTTTTCTGAGAATTTGTGAACACAAAGTGACTTGAAACCACTTTGGCCATGTTGTTTATCCCAGTTGCCATAATTCTGAGTAGGAAACTTGTTTGGAAACACTTAGTTTAAGCCGTGGAGCTATAATGCAGTTTTATGCTGTTTTTGAGCTTCTCTCGCTGAAATTAAGGCTGTTTTTGAAACATTGTGTTTCCTGTGAAATTGTTCACACAAAGTGACTTGAAACCACTTTGGCCATGTAGTTTACCCCAATTGCCATAATTCTAAGTAGGAAACTTGTTTGGAAACACTTAGTTTAAGCCATGGCGCTGTGATGCAGTTTTACCTTAGGCTGAGAAAGTGAGATATGAATACTGTTTTCTGAGAATTTGTGAACACAAAGTGACTTGAAACCACTTTGGCCATGTAGTTTACCCCAATTGCCATAATTTCTGAGTAGGAAACTTGTATGGAAACACTTAGTTTAAGCCGTGGAGCTGAAATGCAAATTTATGCTGTTTTTGAGCTTCTCTCGCTGAAATAAGGCCTGTTTTTGAAACATTGTGTTTCCTGTGAAATTATTCACGCAAAGTGACTTGAAACCACTTTGGCCATGTAGTTTATCCCAATTGCCATAGTTCTGAGTAGGAAACTTGTTAGTAAAGACTTAGTTGAAGCCCATGGCTCTGTGATGCAGTTTTTACATTAGGCTGAGAAAGTGAGATATGAAATACTGTTTTCTGAGAATTTGTGAACACAAAGTGACTTGAAACCACTTCTGGCCATTGTAGTTTACCCCAATTGCCATAATTCTGAGTAAGAAAACTTGTATGGAAAACACTTAGTTTAAGCCGTGGGAGCTGTAATGCAGTTTTTTGCTGTTTTTGAGCTTCTCTCGCTGAGATAAGGCTGTTTTTGAAACATTGTGTTTCCTGTGAAATTGTTCACACAAAGTGACTTGAAACCACTTTGGCCATGTAGTTTACCCCAATTGCCATAATTCTGAGTAGCAAACTTGTTTGGAAACACTTAGTTTAAGCCGTGGAGCTGAAATGCAAATTTATGCTGTTTTTGAGCTTCTCTCGCTGAAATAAGGCTGTTTTTGAAACATTGTGTTTCCTGTGAATTGTTCACACAAAGTGACTTGAAACCACTTTGGCCATGTAGTTTATCCCATTTGCCATAGTTATGAGTCGGAAACATGTTTGTAAACACTTAGTTTAAGCCGTGGAGCTGTAATGCAGTTTTATGCTGTTTTTGAGCTTTTCTCGCTGAGATAAGGCTGTTTTGTGATACATTGTGTTTCCTGTGAAATTGTTCATACAAAGTGACTTGAAACCACATTGGCCATGTAGTTTATCCATTTGCCATAATTCTGTGTAGGAAAACTTGTTTGTAAACACTTAGTTTAAGCCATGGCGCTGTGATGCAGTTATTTACCTTAGGCTGAGAAAGTGAGACATGAAATACTGTTTTCTGAGAATTTGTGAACACAAAGTGACTTGAAACCACTTTGGCCATGTAGTTTAACCCAGTTGCCATAATTCTGAGTAGCAAAACTTGTTTGGAAAAACTTAGTTTAAGCCGTGGAGCTGTAATGCAATTTTTATGCTGTTTTTGAGCTTCTCTCGCTGAAAATAAGACTGTTTTTGAAACATTGTGTTTCCTGTGAAATTGTTCACACAAAGTGACTTGAAACCACTTTGGCCATGTAGTTTATCCCATTTGCCATAGTTATGAGTCGGAAACATGTTTGTAAACACTTAGTTTAAGCCGTGGAGCTGTAATGCAGTTTTATGCTGTTTTTCAGCTTTTCTCGCTGAGATAAGGCTGTTTTTGAAACATTTGTGTTTCCTGTGAAATTGTTCATACAAAGTGACTTGAAACCACTTTGGCCATGTAGTTTATCCCATTTGCCATAATTCTGTGTAGGAAACTTGTTTGTAAACTCTTAGTTTAAGCCGTGGAGATGTAATGCAGTTTTTACACTGTTTTTGAGTTTCTCTCGCTGAAATAAGGCTGTTTTTGAAACATTGTGTTTCCTATGAAATTGTTCACACAAAGTGACTTGAAATCACGTTTGGCCATGTAGTGTATCCCATTTGCCATAGTTCTGAGTGCGAAACTTGTTTTTTGTGACTTTTTTTTTTATCATATTTTAGACGACATGTTATAGTGTGACTTTTTTTCATATTTTACACGACGTGGTATAGTCTGAGTTTTTCGTCATATTTTGGATGACATGACTTTTCTTTTACTTTTTGGACGACATGCTATTTTGAGACTTTTTTCACTTTTTTGATGACGATATAGTATGATTTTTTTCATATTTTAGACGACTTGTTATGGTGTGACTTTTTTTCATATTTTGGACGACATGCTATATTATGGCGTCTTTTTTTCATATTTTGGACGTTATAGCTTGACTTTTTTTTAAATTTTAGACGACATATTATAGCGTGACTTTTTTTCATATTTTACACGACATGCTATAGTATGACTTTTTTTCATATTTTGGGACGACATGCTATATTATGGATTTTTTTCATATTTTGGACGTTATAGCTTGACTTTTTTTTAAATTTTAGACGACATGCTATAGTATGACTTTTTGATCATATTTTAGACAACATGTTATAGTATGACTTTTTGATCATATGTTAGACGACATGTTATAGTATGACTTTTTGATCATATTTTAGACGACATGCTATCGTATGACTTTTTTTTCATATTTTGGACATGTTATAGCTTGACTTTTTTATATTTTAGACGACAAATTATAGCGTGACTTTTTTTCATATTTTACACGACATGCTATCGTATGACTTTTTTTCATATTTTGGACATGTTATAGCTTGACTTTTTTATCATATTTTTAGACGACATGACTTTTTGTTTTCTGTGAAATTGCAGACACAAAGTGACATGAAAACCACTTTGGCCATGTAGTTTATCCCATTTGCCATAGTTATGATTCGGAAACTTGTTTGTAAACACTTAGTTTAAGCCGTGGAGCTGTAATGCAGTTTTATGCTGTTTTAGAGCTTCTCTCGCTGAAATGAGGCTGTTTTTGAAACAATTGTGTTTCCTGTGAAATTGTTCACACAAAGTGACTTGAAACCACTTTGGCCATGTAGTTTATCCCCAATTGCCATAATTCTAAGTAGGAAACTTGTTTGGAAACACTTAGTTTAAGCCGTGGAGCTGTAATGCAGTTTTATGCTGTTTTTGAGCTTCTCTCGCATGTTTTTGAAACATTGTGTTTTATTTGAAATAGTCAACACAAAGTCACTTGAAATCACGTTGGCCATGTAGTGTATCCCATTTGCCATAGTTCTGAGTGCGAAACTTGTTTTTTTGTGACTTTTTTTTTTATCATATTTTAGACGACATGCTATAGCGTGACTTTTTTTCATGTTTTGGACATTGTTATAGTGTGACTTTTTTTCATATTTTACACGACGTGGTATAGTCTGAGTTTTTTCGTCATATTTTGGATGACATGACTTTTTTTACTTTTTGGACGACATGCTATTTTGAGACTTTTTTCACTTTTTTGATGACGTTTATAGTATGATTTTTTTCATATTTTAGACGACTTGTTATGGTATGACTTTTTTTCATATTTTGGGACGACATGCTAATGTTATGTCTTTTTTTCATATTTTGGACGTTATAGCTTGACTTTTTTTAAAATTTTAGACGACATGTTATAGTATGACTTTTTGATCATATTTTAGACGACATTGCTATCGTGTGACTTTTGTCTTATTTTGCACGACATGCTATGGTATGACTTTTTTTCATATTTTGGACATGTTATCAGCTTGACTTTTTTATATTTTAGATGACATATTATAGCGTGACTTTTTTTCATATTTTACACGACATGCTATAGTATGACTTTTTTATCATATTTTAGACGACATGCTATAGTATGACTTTTTTGTGTCATATTTTGGAGCGGACATGGTATTTTATGACTTTTTTTACTTTTTGGACGACATGCTATTTTGAGACTTTTTTCACTTTTTGGATGACGTTATAGTATGACTTTTTTCATATTTTAGACGACATGTTATCGTGTGACTTTTTGTCTCATTTTGCACGACATGTTATAGTATGACTTTTTGAACATATTTTAGACGACATGCTATCGTGTGTGACTTTTTGTCTTATTTTGCACGACATGCTATGGTATGACTTTTTTTCATATTTTGGACATATTATATCGTTGACTTTTTTATATTTTAGATGGACATATTATAGCGTGACTTTTTTTCATATTTTACACGACATGTTATAGTGTGACTTTTTTCATGTTTTGGACGTTATCGTGTGACTTTTTTGTGTCATATTTTGGGACGACATGGTATTTTATGACTTTTTTAACTTTTTGGACGACATGCTATTTTGAGACTTTTTTCACTTTTTGGATGACGTTATAGTATGACTTTTTTCATATTTTAGACGACTTGTTATAGCATGACTTTATTTCACTTTTTGGACGACATGCTATATTATGACTTTTTTTTCATATTTTGGACATGTTATAGCTTGATTTTTTTTATATTTTAGACGACATATTATAGGGTGACTTTTTTTTCATATTTTACACGACATTGTTATAGTTTGACTTTTTTCATGTTTTGGACATGTTATAGCTTGACTTTTTTTTAAATTTTAGACGACATGCTATAGTATGACTTTTTGATCATATTTTTAGACGACATGTTATAGTATGACTTTTTGATCATATTTTAGACGACATGCTATCGTATGACTTTTTTTCATATTTTGGACATGTTATAGCTTGACTTTTTATATTTTAGACGACATATTATAGCGCGACTTTTTTCATCATATTTTAGACGACATGACTTTTTGTTTTCTGTGAAATATCAGACACAAAGTGACATGAAACCACTTTGGTCATGTAGTTTATCCCATTTGCCATAATTCTGAGTAGGAAACTTGTTTGGAAACACTTAGTTTAAGCCGTGGAGCTGTAATGCAGTTTTATGCTGTTTTTGAGCTTCTCTCGCTGAAATAAGGCTGTTTTTGAAAACATTGTGTTTCCCTGTGAAATTATTCACACAAAGTGACTTGAAACCACTTTGGCCATGTTGTTTATCCCATTTGCCATAATTCTAAGTAGGAAACTTGTTTGGAAACACTTAGTTTAAGCCATGGCGCTGTGATGCAGTTTTACCTTAGGCTGAGAAAGTGAGACATGAAATACTGTTTTCTGAGAATTTGTGAACACAAAGTGACTTGAAACCACTTTGGCCATGTAGTTTATCCCAGTTGCCATAATTCTGAGTAGGAAACTTGTTTGGAAAACACTTAGTTTAAGCCGTGGAGCTATAATGCAGTTTTATTGCTGTTTTTGAGCTTCTCTCGCTGAAATAAGGCTGTTTTTGAAACATTGTGTTTCCTGTGAAATTGTTTCACACAAAGTGACTTGAAACCACTTTGGCCATGTAGTTTACCCCAATTGCCATAATTCTAAGTAGGAAACTTGTTTGGAAACACTTAGTTTAAGCCATGGCGCTGTGATGCAGTTTTACCTTAGGCTGAGAAAGTGGAGATATGAAATACTGTTTTCTGAGATTTTGTGAACACAAAAGTGACTTGAAACCACTTTGGCCATGTAGTTTACCCCAATTGCCATAATTCTGAGTAAGAAACTTGTTTGGAAACACTTAGTTTAAGCGGTGGAGCTGTAATGCAGTTTTATGCTGTTTTTGAGCTTCTCTCGCTGAGATAAGGCTGTTTTTTGAAACATTGTGTTTCCTGTGAAATTGTTCACACAAAGTGACTTGAAACCACTTTGGCCATGTAGTTTACCCCCAATTGCCATAATTCTGAGTTAGCAAACTTGTTTGGAAACACTTAGTTTATGCCGTGGAGCTGAAATGCAAATTTATGCTGTTTTTGAGCTTCTCTCGCTGAAATAAGGCTGTTTTTGAAAACATTGTGTTTCCTGTGAAATTGTTCACACAAAGTGACTTGAAACCACTTTGGCCATGTAGTTTATCCCATTTGCCATAGTTATGAGTCGGAAACATGTTTGTAAACACTTAGTTAAGCCGTGGAGCTGTAATGCAGTTTTATGCTGTTTTTGAGCTTTTCTCGCTGAGATAAGGCTGTTTTTGAAACATTGTGTTTCCTGTGAAATTGTTCATACAAAGTGACTTGAAACCACTTTTGGCCATGTAGTTTATCCCATTTGCCATAATTCTGTGTAGGAAACTTGTTTGTAAACACTTAGTTTAAGCCATGGCGCTGTGATGCAGTTTTACCTTAGGCTGAGAAGTGAGACATGAAATACTGTTTTCTGAGAATTTGTGAACACAAAGTGACTTGAAACCACTTTGGCCATGTAGTTTAACCCAGTTGCCATAATTCTGAGTAGCAAACTTGTTTGGAAAAACTTAGTTTAAGCCGTGGAGCTGTAATGCAATTTTATGCTGTTTTTTGAGCTTCTCTCGCTGAAATAAGACTGTTTTTGAAACATTGTGTTTCCTGTGAAATTGTTCACACAAAGTGACTTTGAAACCACTTTGGCCATTGTAGTTTTATCCCATTTGCCATAGTTATGAGTCGGAAACATGTTTGTAAACACTTAGTTTAAGCCGTGGAGCTGTAATGCAGTTTTATGCTGTTTTTTCAGCTTTTCTCGCTGAGATAAGGCTGGTTTTTGAAACATTGTGTTTCCTGTGAAATTGTTCATACAAAGTGACTTGAAACCACTTTGGCCATGTAGTTTATCCCATTTGCCATAATTCTGTGTCGGAAACTTGTTTGTAAAACACTTAGTTTAAGCCGTGGAGATGTAATGCAGTTTTACACTGTTTTTGAGTTTCTCTCGCTGAAATAAGGCTGTTTTTGAAACATTGTGTTTCCTGTGAAATTGTTTCACACAAAGTGACTTGAAAACCACTTTATCCCAATTGCCAAAATTCTAAGTAGGAAACTTGTTTTGTAAACACTTAGTTTAAGCCGTGGAGCTGTAATGCAGTTTTATGCTGTTTTTGAGCTTCTCTCGCATGTTTTTGAAACATTGTGTTTTCTTTGAAATAGTCAACACAAAGTCACTTGAAATCACGTTGGCCATGTAGTGTATCCCATTTGCCATAGTTCTGAGTGCGAAACTTGTTTTTTGTGACTTTTTTTTTTTATCATATTTTAGACGACATGTTATAGTGTGACTTTTTTTCATATTTTACACGACGTGGTATAGTCTGAGTTTTTCCGTCATATTTTTGGATGACATGACTTTTTTTACTTTTTGGACGACATGCTATTTTGAGACTTTTTTCACTTTTTTTGATGACGATATAGTATGATTTTTTTCATATTTTAGACGACTTGTTATGGTGTGACTTTTTTTCATATTTTGGACGACATGCTATATTATGGCTTTTTTTTCATATTTTGGACGTTTATAGCTTGACTTTTTTTTAAATTTTAGACGACATATTATAGCGTGACTTTTTTTCATATTTTACACGACATGCTATAGTATGACTTTTTTTCATATTTTGGACGACATGCTATATTATGGATTTTTTCCATATTTTGGACGTTATAGCTTGACTTTTTTTTAAATTTTAGACGACATGCTATAGTATGACTTTTTGATCATATTTTAGACAACATGTTATAGTATGACTTTTTGATCATATGTTAGACGACATGTTATAGTATGACTTTTTGATCATATTTTAGACGACATGCTATCGTATGACTTTTTTTCATATTTTGGACATGTTATAGCTTGACTTTTTTATATTTTAGACGACATATTATAGCGTGACTTTTTTTCATATTTTTACACGACATGCTATCGTATGACTTTTTTTCATATTTTGGACATGTTATAGCTTGACTTTTTTATCATATTTTAGACGACATGACTTTTTGTTTTCTGTGAAATTGCAGACACAAAGTGACATGAAACCACTTTGGCCATGTAGTTTATCCCATTTGCCATAGTTATGATTCGGAAACTTGTTTGTAAACACTTTAGTTTAAGCCGTGGAGCTGTAATGCAGTTTTATGCTGTTTTTGAGCTTCTCTCGCATGTTTTTGAAACATTGTGTTTTATTTGAAATAGTCAACACAAAGGTCAACTTGAAAATCACGTTGGCCATGTAGTGTATCCCATTTGCCATAGTTCTGAGTGCGAAACTTGTTTTTTGTGACTTTTTTTTTATCATATTTTAGGACGACATGCTATAGCGTGACTTTTTTTTCATGTTTTGGACATGTTATAGTGTGACTTTTTTTCATATTTTACACGACGTGGTATAGTCTGAGTTTTTCGTCATAATTTTGGATGACATGACTTTTTTTACTTTTTGGACGACATGCTATTTTGAGACTTTTTTCACTTTTTTGATGACGTTTATAGTATGATTTTTTTTCATATTATTAGACGACTTGTTATGGTATGACTTTTTTTCACTTTTTGGACGACATGCTATATTATGACTTTTTTTTTCATATTTTGGACAATGTTATAGCTTGATTTTTTTATATTTTAGACGACATATTATAGGGTGACTTTTTTTTTCATATTTTACACGACATGTTATAGTTTGACTTTTTTCATGTTTTGGACATGTCATGTTTTGGACTTTTTTTTAAATTTTAGACGACATGCTATAGTATGACTTTTTGATCATATTTTAGACGACATGTTATAGTATGACTTTTTGATCATATTTTAGACGACATGCTATCGTATGACTTTTTTTCATATTTTTGGACATGTTATAGCTTGACTTTTTTATATTTTAGACGACATATTATAGCGCGACTTTTTCATCATATTTTAGACGACATGACTTTTTGTTTTCTGTGAAATTGCAGACACAAAGTTGACATGAAACCACTTTGGTCATGTAGTTTATCCCATTTGCCATAATTCTGAGTAGGAAACTTGTTTGGAAACACTTAGTTTAAGCCGTGGAGCTGTAATGCAGTTTTATGCTGTTTTTGAGCTTCTCTCGCTGAAATAAGGCTGTTTTTGAAACATTGTGTTTCCTGTGAAATTATTCACACAAAGTGACTTGAAACCACTTTGGCCATGTAGTTTATCCCAATTGGCCATAATTCTAAGTAGGAAACTTGTTTGGAAACACTTAGTTTAAGCCATGGAGCTGTAATGCAGTTTTATGCTGTTTTTGAGCTTCTTTCGCTGAGATAAGGCTGTTTTTGAAACATTGTGTTTCCTGTGAAATTGTTCACCACAAAGTGACTTGAAACCACTTTAGCCATGTAGTTTACCCCCAATTGCCATAATTCTAAGTAGGAAACTTGTTTGGAAACACTTAGTTTAAGCCATGGCGCTGTGATGCATGTTTTACCTTAGGCTGAGAAAGTGAGACATGAAATACTGTTTTCTGAGAATTTGTGAACACAAAGTGACTTGAAAACACTTTGGCCATGTTGTTTATCCCAGTTGCCATAATTCTGAGTAGGAAACTTGTTTGGAAACACTTAGTTTAAGCCGTGGAGCTATAATGCAGTTTTATGCTGTTTTTGAGCTTCTCTCGCTGAAATAAGGCTGTTTTTGAAACATTGTGTTTCCTGTGAAATTGTTCACACAAAGTGACTTGAAACCACTTTGGCCATGTAGTTTACCCCAATTGCCATAATTCTAAGTAGGAAACTTGTTTGGAAACACTTAGTTTAAGCCATGGCGCTTGTGATGCAGTTTTACCTTAGGCTGAGAAAGTGAGATATGAAATACTGTTTTCTGAGAATTTGTGAACACAAAGTGACTTGAAACCACTTTTGGCCATGTAGTTACCCCAATTGCCATAATTCTGAGTAGGAAACTTGTATGGAAACACTTAGTTTAAGCCGTGGAGCTGAAATGCAAATTTATGCTGTTTTTGAGCTTCTCTCGCTGAAATAAGGCTGTTTTTGAAAACATTGTGGTTTCCTGTGAAATTATTCACGCAAAGTGACTTGAAACCACTTTGGCCATGTAGTTTATCCCAATTGCCATAGTTACTGAGTAGGAAACTTGTTAGTAAAGACTTAGTTGAAGCCATGGCTCTGTGATGCAGTTTTACATTAGGCTGAGAAAGTGAGATATGAAATACTGTTTTCTGAGAATTTGTGAACACAAAGTGACTTGAAACCACTTTGGCCATGTAGTTTACCCCAATTGCCATAATTCTGAGTAAGACACTTGTATGGAAACACTTAGTTTAAGCCGTGGAGCTGTAATGCAGTTTTATGCTGTTTTTGAGCTTCTCTCGCTGAGATAAGGCTGTTTTATGAAACATTGTGTTTCCTGTGAAATTGTTCACACAAAGTGACTTGAAACCACTTTGGCCATTGTAGTTTACCCCAATTGCCATAATTCTGAGTAGCAAACTTGTTTGGAAACACTTAGTTTAAGCCGTGGAGCTGAAATGCAAATTTATGCTGTTTTTGAGCTTCTCTCGGCTGAAATAAGGCTGTTTTTGAAACATTGTGTTTCCTGTGAAATTGTTCACACAAAGTGACTTGAAACCACTTTGGCCATGTAGTTTATCCCATTTGCCATAGTTATGAGTCGGAAACATGTTTGTAAACACTTAGTTTAAGCCGTGGAGCTGTAATGCAGTTTTATGCTGTTTTTGAGCTTTTCTCGCTGAGATAAGGCTGTTTTTGATACATTGTGTTTTCCTGTGAAATTGTTCATACAAAGTGACTTGAAACC
Source organism: Embiotoca jacksoni (assembly GCF_022577435.1). NCBI lineage: Eukaryota > Metazoa > Chordata > Actinopteri > Embiotocidae > Embiotoca > Embiotoca jacksoni. The sequence continues at coordinate 19,083,649 of NW_027185403.1, forward strand.
ACATTGGCCATGTAGTTTATCCCCATTTGCCATAATTCTGTGTAGGAAACTTGTTTGTAAACACTTAGTTTAAGCCATGGCGCTGTGATGCAGTTTTACCTTAGGCTGAGAAAGTGA